>NW_027288507.1:2029953-2329953 GCF_037038585.1 Patagioenas fasciata
GGATGGGACCCTGCCCCACAGTCTCACAGCGTAGAGAGCCTGGAAAGAGGCTTTGCTCTCAGCCGCTCTGGGTCGCCCATGGCATGGCTGGGCTGGGACAAGCACCAGCCGCCTCCTTCCCCAGGGGAGCTGGAGTTGGTCACATCGTTGTGCAGGTTTTGGCAGTCGTTCTCCTTGCTGGTGTTCTCCAGATGACCTGAATCCCAGAGCACAAAATCTTTCCCATTGATATTTGTCCCAAACAGGCACGGGTGTCAGAGCCAGCGAGCTCCAGAGTGAGAGCTGTGCTGTCCCCGTGCTGTCCTTTGTCCTGCGTGAGCAGTGAAAGCCTGGCAACTGTGTGGGGGTGTTATTTTTCTCTGCTAAAGTGGCTGAAGCATTTCAAAGGGTTTCCCCAGATGTGCTTGGCAGAGAGCTAAAGCCAGGTGTGTTTCCCTGGTCTCTGCATCTCCCAAGACACTCCCAAGGCAGTTTTGGTTTTCCACCAAGCTGAATGGTGCAGCTGATGCGCTGGAGGGAAGGGGTGACATCCAGAGGGACCTGGACAGGATGGGGGGTCCATGTGAACCTCATGAAATTCAACCAGGCCAAGTGCGAGGTCCTGCACCTGGGTCAGGGCAATACCCAGTACCAGCACAGACTAGGGGAGGGAGGAAGAAGTGGATGGATGGATGGATGGATGGATGGATGGATGGATGGATGGATGGATGGATAGCAACCCTGTGGAGAAGGTTCTCAGCTGGTTCTCAGCTCTCCTGTGGGCCTGGAGCCCCCCAGAGCCCCTCTTGTGTGGGCAAGGATGGAGCTGTGTTTCTCCACGCCTTGAGCCTGCGGTGGTCCCTGGTGCAGAAACCCCCCTGAGGCCACGGGCCAGCTCCTGCACCCTGCATGAGCACTGTGGGCTGAGTTCTCGTGCTGTCCCCTGGTTAGGACATCCCCAGCAAGATCCTGGCACAGGAGTCATCCTTGGAGGCCCTGGAGAACTACATCAAGGAGCAGGAAGAGCTGCAGGAGGAGCTGGAGAAAAAACTGAGGGATCTGGAGCTGAAGAAGGCTTTGCTCCTGTTTCACCAGGCCCCCAACAAAACCAGGTGCTGCTGGCCTCGGGACAGCCGTGTCATAGAATCACAGACTCGCTTTGGTTGGAAAAGACTCTCAAGATCATTGAGTCCAACCATCAACCCACCCCTGACACTGCCCCATGTCCCTGACAACCTCATGTCCGTCTGTCCAACCCTCCAGGGATGGTGACTCCAGCACTGCCCTGGGCAGCCTGTTCCAATGCCCCACAGCCCTTTGGGGAAGAAACTGTGCCCCAGATCCAACCTCAACGTCCCTTGGCGCAACTTGAGGCCATTTCTGTTCGTCCTATCACTTGTTACGATTCGGGTGGTGAGAGCCTGTCCCATGTTGGCCAGAGAGGTGGTGGATGAACCATCCCTGGAGACATCCCAGGCCAGGCTGGATGGGGCTCTGAGCAACCTGAGCTGGTGAAGATGTCCCTACTCATGGCAGGGGGGGGTGGGTTGCAACCTGAGCAGCTTTTGCAACGGATTTGTGGTGTCTCTGCACCCCTGTGCAGTTGTATGCATGTGGCTGTGGTTGGCTGCAGGATGCTGGAGAAGGAGCTGAGGGCGAAACTGCAGGAGCAAGAGGCCCGGCGGGACCGGTCGCGAGCCCAGATGCTGAAGAACGAGGAGCTCCTCTTTGAGATTGAGAACAGAATCGACCACCTCCTCTTCCGTGTGCGCGGCATCACCGTGCCCGGCCAGGTAGCCCCCCAGCGCTGGGTGGCGCAGTGACACAGCGCGGTGACACTTGGTGCAGCCACCGTCACCCCAGGTGGCTCATTTTGCCCACCAAGGTTGTTCTCTCTGTCTCCAGGATGATTCTCTCCTGTCCCGGGGGCTGGAGGGGAAGCTCCAGTACCTGGCCCAGAAGTGGCAGTACCTGGAGCAGCGGGCGGCCCACCTGCCCCCTGAGTGCAAGATCCTGGACGAGAGCAGCGAGGTACGTGGGGTGTCCATCCCTGCTGGGGTCTTCGAGGACCCGCGCCAGGAGGCTCCTCCTGATGGCCCGTCCCAAGTGAGGAGAATGGCGGTGGCCCCATGGAGCAGCTCAGCTCCAGGTGGCACTGGGCACTGCAGGGTGCTGTTCCCAGGGGATCATCAAGGGCATCCCTTGGTTTGTAACACCCTCCTCCCCTTCAACAATTAACCCAGGGTGTCTTTCACAGATTTTCGTGAAGGCCAGGGATTTTCTGGAGAAGAAAATGTCAAGCGATCCTCGGAACGTGATGGTTTCCTTTGAGGAGAGAGACAGCAGCGATGACGGTAGGAGAGCTTAGCGGGGACGTGTCCCACGGCGACTGGAGTCAGCTGATCGGAGCCAGCGCAGCGAGAGCCAGAGCCGGCGAGGTTCAGTCGACTACGAGGTTTAGCCGAGATTAGAAAGCCCAGAGGGAAACGTACAGGGACAGCGCGACTCCGGGCGGTCCCGATCCCCCCGAAGCCCCGGTAGCCATTGCGAGAGAGCGGCTGACGTGGCGGGGGGCGTTCCCACGGTGACGGCGACCACACCTCCTCCCCTTGCCTTGAAAAAACCTTTGGGAGGGCACCGACTAGCCGCTGACCACCAGGTGCAGAGAGGAGCAACCAGCTGGCGCAGCGGGTGTGGCAGCTGGCGCAGCGGGTGTGGCAGCTGGCGCAGCGGGGTGCAGAGAGCACTTGTTGTTTGTCATTCCCACCGACTTATTGCCAGCGTCCCAGACCGCTGATGACCATGGTCGCCTCCAGAAGGAGAGCATGTCTCAAAAAGACTGTGGCAACGCAGACTGAAGTTCTGTCCCAAACGGTGGCTGTTCAGGTCTCCGGCTGCAAGGAGTGCCAGAGCCTGCTGCTGCCGGAGGAGGGAGGCCAGCACTCTGCTTGTGTGAGGTGTGAGCAGGTGCAAGATCTGCTCGACATGGTTGTGAAGCTTAAGGAGGAGGTTGAGACGCTGAGGTCCATCAGCGAGTGCGAAAGGGACATCGACTGGTGGAGTAACACCCTTACGTGCCGGTCGGAAAGGCCCCAGGGAGGTACCCCCGAAAAGGAGATGGACCTCCTGCCCTCCCGGACAGAGGCGGAGGTCCTGAGACAGCCCCACCCTTGTCGCTGTCGGGCAGAGGTAAATGACCTAAAAGAAGATGAGGGTTGGAAGCTTATTCCAGTTCGGCATCACAGGCAGCCCCCCTCCCTGCCTGATTTGCCTCCCCAGGTGCCCCTCCGTAATAGGTTTGAGGCCCTGGATCTTGAAGAAGAGGTAGGTGAGGAGGTGGTGCCAAACCTGCCTACAAGATCACATAGGAAGAGGCGGTTGACTACACAACTGAAGACTACCTCTGATAAGAAAGATAGAAGGGTGATTGTAATAGGAAATTCCGTTCTGAAAGGAACAGAGGGCCCAATATGCAGGGTTGACCCTCATCTTAGGGAAGTCTGTAGTCTACCTGGAGCCCGGATCAAGGACGTTGCTAGAGAGCTCCCCAGACTGGTGCACCCGACAGACTACTACCCGCTGCTGGTCTTCCAGACAGATGGGGAGGAAGTTGCTTCCCGTAGTCTGAGGGGAATGAAGAATGACTTCAAGGTCTTGGGAAGGATGGTGAAAGATTCAGGGGCTCAAGTGATCTTCTCTTCACTCCTTCCCTCTTCAAGTGACGATGTGGGGTGGAATGGGAAAATTCAATCTCTAAATGGTTGGCTCCAAGACTGGTGCTACAGGCAGGGCTTTGGTTTTTTTGATAATGGCTGGTTTTATAAGACTCCAGTCCGGACAGTGTTATGCAGGAAAGGCTTATCTCGCAGAGGCAAAAGGATGCTGGGGCAGGAATTAGCTGGGCTCATTTGGAGAGCTTTAAACTAGGCTCGAAGGGGGATGGGGTTGTAGTTGGGCTTGCCCCAGTGGGGCAGCATTCTAAAACAGATGAGGACCGGGTGGCCTCCTGTGCCCCTAGGGAGAAATTGGTGTGCTCTGCTCGCTCCCTGAAATGCCTGTACACCAATGCGCGCAGCATGGGGAATAAGCAGGAGGAGTTAGAATCCTATGTTCGGTCGGGAGATTATGATCTGGTGGCAATTACAGAAACGTGGTGGGACAGTTCACATGACTGGAATGTGGTCATGGATGGCTACGCCCTTTTCAGGGGTTTGAATGATGCAGAGATGAGGTTCTCAGGACATGTGGCAGTGCCAGGGGTGGGTTATGGTTGGACTCAATCTTGAAATGATTCTATCATTATTGAATCAGGGTTATATTACCTGCACTTTATGGATGACACAAGTACAACACAAGTGGCACCTGTTTACAGCAGAACTCCACCAAAACTCTCTTGCCAGCTCTCCGGTTTCATCTCCGTGTGTGTGGTCGCATCATGCCCTGCACACACCAGTGTCCCTCTGTCACCTCTGCTCACCCACGGACTGGGTGCACGGAAAGGTCAATTGAATTCAGAAATTAATTGCAAAGATAGTAAAACAAGCTCCTTATAGTTACCTTCATAAGTGATTTCACATACCATGTATGACATCTTCCCATATGTTAACTCCCTTCCAAGGCATCTCAGATGCCCAGGTCCCAGCTTTGTATTGTGTGCTGAGCTACAGCCGAGGGCAGGACTGGCTCCAGCGCTGCCTTGTCGCTCATTTCTTGCTGTTTCTGTTGGCTGCAGCATCTTAGAAGCGCCCGAGCATCCACACCCGCGGGGAGATGCTGATTTGTTGGCTCCAAATACGAAGACAACACTAATCCTTCTCACTTCAGCACAACTGAAAAGTCATCAGTCTTTCTGTGATGTTTTTCCACCAGTCTCCCTTGATTAGATTTTTCCCCAGGGGCTGTGCCAAAGGCTGTGCTGGGATTGAGCCCGATTGCTTTTCAGAAAGTGCCATCCTGTGGCCAAGTGTAAAATCCTTGCTGCTTCCTGTTCTAAAACTAAAGTCAGCAAAGCCACCTCAGACACCATAATCCCTGTAGCACACCACGGATGTGCTGCAGTGAGGCAAATACCCAACCTCTCAGCCTTGCTCATCCCCAGATCTACAACAGTCCTGCTCCCACACCTTCACGGTTCTACATGGACCCTTAGTTTTAATTACCTGTTCATTTTTTTCTTTGAGGGACAACTATCATTATTTTTCACTGTGAGGCCTGACTTAATCACAGGGTTTGGAAGTTGAAGATGACACTAAAATAAATGAAGCAAAAATCACCACCACTCTACTGTAAGGAGAGTTTCCCAGAGTGAAACTGCTGCTTACAGCACCCCCTCATCCACATCGTTATAACAAACATGTCAGACAAAATCAGAGCCAGGACTGCCCTGTGTGCTACACCACTAGTTACCGGCCTCCACGTAGACTTTGCGACACTGATCACCACCCCCTAGGCTCAGTCCACACTTCTTCAGCTTATAAACTCTAATCAATCCACACAATCTCCAATAAGATTTATTATTATCATTGAGACACCTTGGAGACACATGTCGAGCTTTATTAGTGTCTGTATTACCAGCAGGTCTAGCAGGATAAATCCAGGACAGGACTCAGTCCACTCACTGCCTTGAGAAACAGCTGAATATACCAAGAATATCTCTTCAGAAAAAAACATACAGGGGAGACGTCTTTTATACTTAGAAACTACAGGGGTCGTGGCAGCTGGACGCCAGAACCCTCAGATAACGGTTGGTTGTTGGACTGAGGGATCAGCTCAGATAAATGTATTAAAGCCCAGCTCAGGAGCGGGTATCTTCCCCTCCCCAGTGAAAGAGTCCACCGGCAGGCCTTTCGCTTTCCGTAGCCAGGCTCTCCTGCGCGCTCGCTCCTGTTCTTCCGTGAGCTGCTGCTCTGCCTTACACTGAGCTGCAATAGCTGCCTCGTACCGCTCCTTCCATTTTTCCGTCAGAAGCCTGAACCCACCGTTGGGCTGGGAAGGGTCTGCAGCACTCGTGCAAAAAGAGATTTTTCTCCTGGAAACCACTTTGTTTTCCGTTTATGCAATGGGCACATGCGTTGGTTTGGTCCTCTCAGCAGCAGCTGTAACGGGATCAACAACCTGAACCCCATCTCCAGGGGGAGGAATGACTTCACCAGGAGCTTTCTTTTCCTTCAGCAACCCAGAGCAAGTCTTGAGCCGCACAACAGAGGGAGCAGGGATGGAGGACTTCACAGTGGGGCCATGCAAAGAGTTTTTCAGCTTGAGCTGCAGCATTTTGGTTTCAAAGGGCACAGAGATTATCCTTGGGGTCAGAGAATCACTGTGCAATTTCGCACGTTGGAGCTGGGCTGCCTGATCGTTTTTGCGTTGCAGGGAGGGTTTGTGTATTTGTACCTTTTCAGGGTGGTGTTGCTCACTTTCCCAGGCTTCCTTGACTTCTGCGTGGCGATGAACGGGGTACCGATGAACGGCGGCTGCCTTGCGGGCGTTCTGCAGCGTGCTGAGTGTTAAGAGGAACTTGTCAAAGGACATGGGACTACTTTCACCTCTTCTCTTTCCAAATTGCCAAGTGGATTCTGCCTTGTCAAGATGTGCAGGCACATTGATAGAAGTGCCATGTTCGAGTCTGCTACCTGTTCCCAAAAATACAACACAGCAGGAGTCAAAAATAATTTTTCTGATCATCATTGGCAGGTTGTGCGATTATGGCCTTGACTAAGAACTGGACGGGGATTGTGTAAAATGCTCAGCCCCACGGACTTTGCCATAGTGATACGTTTGTCACTTTGTTCTGCCATGTCATTCCCATGTCAGTGCTTTGCAACAACAATTCTCCTTTTCCAGTCTGGCCAGCTGGAACTTCTGCCCCCTGGGAATATATTTCAGAGAACATTAAGTTCAGTGCAGAAAGGCAGAGCACAGCAAAGCAAACTAACGAAAGTTACTGCTTGTTCCTCATTTACGGAATTTAGAACTGATTAATCTGCACATACACATGACCCCGCTTCTTAGTTACAAACATGGGAATGTGGGGTTAGAGATTTTTTGATGGGCACAGCTCTCTGAAGTTCTCTTTCAGAGCCTGCCTTCAACTTCAAGGGCCCAAAACATTCTGAATGTAAGACTTTAGAAAAATTAACTTGGGACAAATGCCGTATGGTCACAGGCCACATTTGCGGTCTCAGTGGTCTCTCATTCTCATGTCTCAGGCTGCCGTGTCACTGTTGGCTGAGACAATTCACATGTAATTTTTTTAAACAATTTTCTGAGTTGCTGCTATTGATTAAATACCAGCTCCTCAAATTTTGTGCATGGTTCTGCTACACCTGTTAAAGAAATAAAACACAGAACAAGGATATAACAAAGCCCCCTAGACAGCAGAGAAGTAGAGCCGTACAGCTAGAGCTGAGCACTTGTCCTGTGTCTTCAACGCACAGCAGGTTCTGTAACCATCACAGGCTCTGCCAGTGATGCGTGTGAGCACTGCAAACCTTCCATCCAGAGCAGGCCTGGCTTCCGGAGATCCTCGTGTTTCATTCTTTAGTTTATCTGAGGTGCACTCGTTTGAGGAATCACTGTCCTGCCTACCCGCCAAGTGTCCTCACCAGGAATATCTGCCGGGAATCCTCTAGAACGTGCTCTCGCCAGTTTTCCCGAGGTGAGGGCGCAGGGTTGTGTGGTGTCAGGACCACACAGTTTATTGCGCTGCTCTGCCTGAACGTGAGAACTCTGCTTCATCTTGAGCAAATGCGGGTGCTGCTGGCAAGCTGCTGATGTCATCAGTTTCTTGCCGAGAGCTAGAAAACAACACAAAAGTAATCTCAACTTCACTGGTGTCGAACCTTTAAAATTTAAATAAAACGTTCATAACCGTCGGGCTTTAAGTCTTTGGTTACTGTTTCGCCTCTTATCACAGCTTCTGAAGGTCTAGGGATTAGAAACAATCCAAACACGTTTGTTTAGCAGAAAACTTCACAGCATTCAAAGATGACAGCAAATGTAGATCTTTTAAAATATGAAGTATGTACACACAGCCCGTACTTTTTTGCCACTAGAATTACAATACACTGCACTCCTATTTGTTTCCTGTTTCTACAAACTGTGTGTCCCTTACCAAGTAGAGCCACATCAGTGAGGTCAACACCTGGTGGCCTTAAAAGCATGAAAACTTTCTCAGTTTCCCTGCAATACACAGTTTGACTGTGGAGCTGGAAGATCGGTGATACGTCCTGCATTAAATAACTGCTGATTAAAAAAAAATCACTGTGTTACGATTTAAAAGGTGCCTGCTCATGTCCAATTGCATTTCCCACGGATGGCAGATCTCAAACGCAGGTGTCCTGTGGCTTTCTGGAGTATTTTCTAATAAATAAGAACTGAACCAGCAGCCTGTTTCCCTGCACACCAGCTGTAATAATGTGAATAATACTGATTTCTCTGTTACTGAGCTGGAAAAACGACAGCGCCTGTCTGTACGGGGATATAGCGGAAGATTTGGCGAGGAGCTTAGTTAAATGTAAATACGCTCAAGTGACTTGCACCTGTCTGTAAAAAAGCACACACATCACACTCATTGTTTTACTGACCTTGTGTGCTTGACGAGCAGAACCTCTGTGTTAGATACCATAGGCCTGTGAGGAACTCCAGGCACCTCATCACTATGGCTGAGATTCCTGCTCTGTTGTGAGAAAGAGCAGGAGGCTGCGCCTGCCTGAAGCCTTGAAACACAGGTGAGCTCAGCAGCTCAGAGCTCCCAGCAGGGCTGAACTGACCAGCGCCTGCGTCCCTGCCGGTGTCACCTCTGCTGGGAGCTCCCGTGAGGCTCCGGAGATCCCCCGGTAGAGAGGGAACTAAAATGAAGCTCGCTCTTTGCAACACACCCGTGCCCTCTGGCTCTTCTTGCGACGTGCCTGCGGATGTGCACACACTGTCTGGACAAATGTCTCGAATTTATACCAAACCTTTCTAAAAAGGCACAAAAGTTTTACAAAAGCCTACAAGTGACGGAACCATTGAAACCAACAGCACACCTCCCAGACTGCGCTTTTGAAAATCAGAGAGTCTGTATATTGATTAAGACGAAGGCAGCAATATACTTGCAATTATTTCAAATTCATTTTAGGAAACGCCAGCGTGTTGCAGAGGCCGTTTGTAATATTTTGAGGTGTTCCCCAGCCTTTCAGTGGCCGGCAGCGGACCCAGGTTGAGAACGTGAGCTGTCAGCACCTTCTGGTTCCAGAGCCAGGCGGCGCATCCGGTCGTGGTACAGCCTTCGCCAGCAGGGAACCGCGGTTCTGCTCCAAGTCGCCTGCTGCTGGTTGGTCTTCCCCGCCACCTCTCGGGCAGCATCCAAGGTGTAGTCCCAGCTGACGTCCTCAAACTGGAACACCAGCACTAGGGCTGGAGAATTTATCACCATCCTGAAGGAGGGAAGGAAAAGCTGTGAAAGCACCAATACCATTAACCCAGGGCTTAGTGCCTGCAGGCACTTCAACAGCTCTGAGATGACCTGCACTTGTTTAAGGGAGCAGGAACAATTAACCCCATCGGTGGTGCTGCACATTGTAACCCAACCTCTGTGTGAGCTCTGTGGGGCTCTTTTCATTCAGCTCTATAATAAATTTAGTTGTAAGATGATTAGGATGAAAACTTGCAGCAGTAGAGTGAGCTAGATCAGTGCAATGCCAAAAGAAACTGGAGACACCATATTATTAGGGACGTTCAATGTAAATTGGAGGGGTGGAGCGGGCCTGGCTGGGATGGAGTTTTCTTCATAGCAGCCCATATTTTGCTGTGGTTCAGAGCTGTGACCAAAACACCAGCATTTTAGCCATTGCTTATGCAGAAGCTGGGAACCACCTTCACTTCAGAGGTGCAGATGTGAGGACACCTGGGAGAACTTTCCACTGTTGGCTTTTACAAAGAGGCAGTAAGGCAGGGAACAGGTAGAGGCTTTGTCAGGCCTTGGCTCGAGTCCCCAACCTGCTAAGAAATTTGGGTGCTCAATTCAACTTGGTCCATAGAATCTTTCAAGCTGGAAAAAACCATTAAGATCATGAAATCGACCATAAACTCGGCACTGCCGACTCCACCGCTGAGCCACAACCTGAGGTGCCACATCTTTAAAATACCTTCGGGGATGGGGACTCCACCGCTTGCCCGGGCAGCCAGTTCCTCTGTGTGTCTTAAGTTGGATAGAAACGGGAAATTGTCAATTGCTGGATGGAGTAAGCAAATCTATTTTTAGCCACTGCTAACAAAACCAAGTTATTAAAGCAGTCAACAAGCAGTAGAGCCTTTTAAAGCTTATTTGTGAGAAGGAAAAATGCTTAATTCCTTAAATTACCAAGTTATCTACCTAGTTTAGTTCAGAGACGACAGCTGCCCTCACCAACCTGTTTTCTGACACGTGGACAGAAGAGATGGGGCCCCCGCTGGTTTCGGCCGTCAGCACTTTCAGGCAGGTCCCAGTCAGGTAGTTAAATATACGGATGTTCCCGTCAGCGCAGCCGCTGATGACTCGGAGATAGAGGAGCTGCAGAGACACGACTTCCCTGGAAACACAACACGGCAGCGCTGGGACATCCATCGTGCTTTCCCGAGGAGACGCGATCAGCTCCCTCTTTTGTCCTGGAGGAGATGCAGAGCTCTGCCTCCATCAACAGCCTGAATAAAGAAGCTCATGGAGATATTTCGAAGGCCTGGTAGCGAAGTCCTTCATAATCCCTCCCTGCCCAAACCAACCAACCCAGCGCATCCTCAGAGCAGCCACTGTGGCTGTGGCCATCTGCCGTGTTTTAAATTGCATTTTTATGTCTAGGAAAGTAAAAGAAAATAGTATGATGGTACAGTTCTAATGAGTATTAGAAAATAACATAGTACACAGTTGGCAGGGTTCGGCATATAACTTGGCCACCTCTGACATAGACCATGTCTTCTCTTGACCAGGTAGCATGACACCCTCTTACATACAGGTTATGATCCTTGAATTATTAGACTATGCCCTGCCATCCCTGTTCATGAACGAGTGGTTGCAATATGTGCATTTGAGGTTGTTATAGGTCTTAACTGACAAACACTGGTTATGATCACATAGTGCCTGACACTTTTAAAGATGAAGATCGTTGAATGTGGGGATATTTCAGATACTAAGCTTGATAATTAAGGCATTCTGTGTTTCTATAAGGAAGATGTGTTCTTTACAGACTTAGTAGATTGCTGAATACAACTCGAAACGCATCCGATTCCTACTTTGGGTGGTGGAAAGCTACGAGGCATCTGCTCAGCTTTCCCAACATGCTCCATCCCAGGGCGCTCCCACCGGTGCTGCCTGTGACAAGGTGCCACTGGTCAAAGGACAAGCACTTCACTGGGCCTTGGCGCTCCTCTAATGTCTGCAAAATAAAAGAAATAGGTGTAACCCTCAGTAATCTAGATGTAAATACGCCAAGGTATCTCATGGCATTCACAATACCAGCCTCACGTACTATGTTGTAGTTTTATCAGGTGTTATTCTAATGTACCAATATACTCTGTGGATAACTGTTAGTTTTACAGTCACCAGAAATATTTCAGGCTTGCTGCTGATAATGAGCTGCTGGTGTGGAATTAACATTAATTTTCCATCTTTATTTATGTGCTCAATAGATGCCACCACACCAAGGCCTTTATCATCCATTGAATACTCACCCAGGAGAGAAGAGACCCAATGGCCCTGACTGTAATGAAAGGGACAATCGCAAATGTAGCTCAGCTGGAGCTGGGAAATCCTGCATCTGAGATTGCTCTCAATTTGCAGCTAGATTGCTCTCAATTTGCAGATAGCAAGAGCTTCACTCCTCTCAGATGTGGACTAACACTGATTCTGGACACCTGCTAAGGTAATTAGCAGTCTCCAGCCTCAACCTTTAAAATGGAGAGCAGCCATCCAGCTACTTCAGCTGCATCAACTGTTACCAGTTGTGAAGGTTTCATATTTTAGGCTGACAGGTGAGACCCAACCCCAAGAGCTGTTGGTCAGACCCCAACCTCTTCCCAGGGTCTGAATGTTCCTGCAGGAGCGGGGGTGAACGTTTCTACAGGAATGATGGGGTCAGGCACAGCAAATCAAACCCTGCATTAAAATTGACAGTTGTTTGCAAACAAGTTTTGTATCATTTGCTTACAAATAAATCTGTGGTTTCTTTTACCAGTTTAGGCTGCCTTTGGTTTGGGGCTTTTTTTTTCTTAGGACATCTTTGACAAGAACCAAAGGCTGTGATAAACTAGCACGGATTTTTAAACATTTAGCACAAAACGATCCACCTAAGAAGAAACTCACTTTGATCAGAGCGCCCGTATCCGCAGCCCAGACTCTGACCAGCCCTCGCTCGCACCCGCTGACAACGCGGGCACCGTCGGTTCTGACCACCCAGACAGCGCTGCTGTGCTGCAGGGTCTGGAGACATCGCCCACTCCTCAGATTCCACACTGTTGGGAGCAAGGGGGAGAAAGGTCACAAATTAATAGTAAAGAAACCTCTGGCAAAGCTGCAAGCTGATACCATTTTCCCCGAGAGCTGGTGTGGCCTTATAGCCACAAAACCTTTAAAAGTGAATAAAAGCAGAAGTAACAAGAATTTATGCAGTGACACAGAGACCTTGCATGTGCACGTGGCCACAGCTTCGGCTGCTCTGGAATCAAAATGAGACGCTAAACTCCACCCTCCAGTTGATGCCCTTGCTCTATTCAGACGCTGCCCGTGTCACCCGTCACACCTCCAGCACTCTGCCCATCTCGCTGCTCCCGGCCTTTGTCTGGAAGCTCCTGGTCTCACCTTTTACCATCCCATCCCTGGCTCCCGACACGAGCTGCTCTTCGTGTAAATCCAAGCAGGTGACTGTCCCATAGTGACCATTGAAGACTTTCACACAAGCACCACTGTAGATATTCCAGCACCTACAAAGGACCAACCAAAACAGGAATACAACGATTAACTTGATTGATGGCTTATTCATTTAATTATTTCCTACTTAACAGGCCCAGCGTTTGTCCTCTACAGATTAGGCTAAAGCCAGGAGTCATTCCACTAAGGTGTCAGAGTATTTGGAATGATCAAGTCAGGATTAGTATTAATTTTTTACCAATATAATTTGTTCTACCTGCAGACTAGCTGGAAACACATGTCTAGATTCCACCTTAGGCACAGCTACCTCCAATTAACCTTAAAATGTAGAGCTTTGCAGATAAAATTGTTTCTTTAGTGGCTGGTGTCAGTGTGATTCCTGTTGGCCTCGGAGAACACCAGCACCTGTTCAAACAAACATTTTGGAGCAGGGAAGAGCAGGGGGGTCAGAGCCTGAGTCACTGTAAACTCTTTCCCTTTTTAAGTGCTGCCTTTCATGAATTTCTGGTATTGCTGTGCCAGAGCCAGACAACCTGCTGTTCAGCTTTTACCCCTCCTTGTGATACTCTTGAGATGTAGAGATAAATAAGACGGAAGAGCTGAGCATCTCCTTGTCTGAGGGGGCAGTGTCTGCAAAGGAGCAGCTGTGCAGCGGGTACCAGGCTGTTAAACCTGCTCAGCCAAACTGTCACAGATAGACCCAGCCTTGCTGAACTCAGTGCTGACCTTAGCAAGGCCAGAATCTCACAGCAAGTGCCTATGGGAAACATCTGGTGTTTTGAGGCACTTTAGGAAGACCTGTGCGTCACCAGGCGAAACTGGAAAAGAGAAGCTGTCCTGTGTGAGTGGGGGTTGTTTCCTTATCTACTGTCCTTTCCTCGTTACTATAGCGAAAGTGAGGGAAGGAAGATTCCGAAGATGGGCTGGAAGGACTAAAGATGAATGTTTTCCTGGATATTCCAAGAGGCTGGTATCCCGTGGCACGGTCCCTGTGCTGCTCACCTGATGCTGAGATCAAAGCCTGTGCTGAAGACGAAGCCTTTGTTCTCATCGAGGAGCAGAGCTTTGCTCCCAGCACTACCAGAGAGCAGAGGCGGCACTTCTTTCGTCCCCGGCATGCCAAGGAACCGCACTTTTCGGTTTGCAGAGCCTACGGCTACCAGGTCACCACCACTGTAGTGGATTATTCTGCTCTGGTCTGATCTGGATAAGAAACAGCGACTGAGATGAGCTTTAGCCGGGTGACAAGGTACAACATGTCTAAGGTTGTGACAGGGATTTCTCTGACGCTTAATGGTCTTCACTGAGCAACCTGACACACAACACACTTAAATGGGTGAATCCTTTGCAGGGCACCACAGCCAAGGTCCCTAATTCTGCATATTCAAGATTGTATCTGGAGAATAAGCTCAATAGGTGCTGGAGCGAGTTGGGAGAAGGGAACAGAGCTGGTGAGGGGCTGGAGCACAAGGGTGATGGGAGCAGCTGAGGGACCTGGGGGGTTCAGCTGGAGAACAGGAGCTGAGGGGAGACCTTCTGATCTCTGAACTGCCTGAAAGGAGCTTGGAGCCAGGGGGGTCGGGCTCTGCTCCCCAGGAACAAGCGCCAGGAGCAGAGGAAACGGCCTCAAGTTGCACCAGGGGAGGTTGAGGTTGGATTTGGGGAACAATTCCTTCCCCAAAGGGCTGTGGGGCATTGGAACAGGCTGCCCAGGGCAGTGCTGGAGTCACCAGCCCTGGAGGGCTGGACAGAGGGAGATGAGGTTCTCAGGGACATGGGGCAGTGCTAGGGGTGGGTTAATGTTTGGACTCCGTGATCCTGAGGGTCTTTTCCAATCAAAACAATTCTGTAATTCTAAAACAGGGAGAGTGCTCTGCATCCTTTGTGATACACTGGGGATCACCAACCCTTAAGTCTTTAAAAATTCCCCTGCTATCTTTATTAAAAACTGGATTTGACACTGAGCATTTTTCAACACTGATGCTGAGGGACTCTCCCCTCCAGCCACACATTCCCACAGAAGGACCGCAGGGAACAGAACGGGTTTGCAGAAGCTGCTGTTGGGCCCTACAGGGTTAGTGCAGAGAGCAGCCAGGCAATCTACTCACTGGTCCATGAGGACACGAACACTGTAGGAGCCACAGAAGACATTTCTCTCTTCTAGTTGGATTGTGTCGGTTTTCAGATCACGATAGGCTTCCTGCAGATTGTCTTTCTCCTCCCGTCTTTTTCCTCTCTGTCCAAAGAGAAATAGGGAAAAGTAGCTCATGGAGGGAGGAATGTAGCATTATTCCACAGTATTACACATAAAGGCTTGGTCCCTACTATAGTGATGAGACCAGAGACAGAATGTGTTGGTAAGGAACACCCAGAGTGCAGGAGCTTCCTGCTTGGTGCAGAAACAAGGGTTGTTCCTTGGCAAAAATGCAAGGCCTGACACCTGCACCCTTGATTTCTGGGGAAAGTGCTGTGCCCTTGGGATGCTGCCCGGCCCTGCTCGCAGCCCTGGCCCCAAGGCTACGCCTGCGAGATGCATTAGGACAAGGCAGGATTTAGGGATGCAGGCTCCTGCTCGTGACAGAAGGTGCTGAGCAAGCTCTGGTCCTTAGGAGTTGCTCACGATGGTACAAACCAGAAGAACAAAGCAACTCCAAATTCACTGTCACATCTTCCAAGATGTGTCCTCCTTCTTCCTCAAATGCTGAAATGCGGGATCCATGGAAGGCAAACACCTTCCAACATACCTGCGGTTTACTTTCACAGTCATGGCCTTCAATGACATCCCCCTCTTCGTTTAACACTGGAACTGCCACATCGACTCTTTTGGCATAGGTTGGAACTGCTCTTCTGGGGCACAACCCCTGGAATGAACCGGCAGAGGCACCACAGTCACCGCAGAGCCCGAGCACACAGAGGACGCTGCTCACGGGTGGTGCTCCAGCATCTCCATGGGACGCTGAAGCCACACGCAAATCTGAACTGCACACACTGGTTTACTGTTCCTTAAGAGACCTGACTTGCATTTACCACCTTGTTGGTATATGACTTAACTTCTTGTGAAAAATCATTGCTCTTTCTTTTTTCCTCCAAAATCCAGTCTTGAGCTTCTAAGAACCTCCAAGACTTTTCCATTTCAACAGAAAAAAGTTTGAAAGTGCATCTCATCTCTGGTGAGCGCTCACTTGGTTCAGAATCCAAACCCACTGAGATGAGAGGCTCTCGAAACATCTTCAGCAATACTTAAGTTTCATTTGTAATGCGCAAAACCTTACACGAAGCAGCCTTTAAATGCTGGCCCAGAGCTGAGATTTCAATGCTCTCTTCACAAATCAAAGCACACAAAGATCTCCTACTTTCTCTCTTTGGGGATTTACCTTTACACTTAGCTTGGTCTATGGCAAGTCTGTCCTAAGCATGACAGGCATTTCCTAGCAGTTCTGCTTTACTGTGTCCCAACCGCCAGCTGTGACTTCTCACAAAGTAATCTCATCTTTCCATCTTCCTTGGTGGAGCAAATAAAGCTCAGGGAGCTGTCACCAGCTCCTGGAAATACAGGATTTGCATTCCTGACCAAACCCTGTTTTCTTTGTTACAAGAGTGTTTCGATCCATTTTTAGAGTCGCAGGCTCTCTGAAGGTCAGTAAAGGCTCTTGCGTTGTGCTTACTGGTGACAGTATGAACATCTAACCTGGCTTAACTCTGCAGATGGAAGAACAGGACAAAGGTGGGAGGTGGCCTCTAGTAAAAGCATTTCCATCTAAGGGTTTGGGCAGTAGCAGAAAAACCCTCTTTTTAAAGCACATCATAATGGCAGAAGCCCAGGCATCATACCTGCAAATATAGGATCCCCTCCTGGACTATTTTATGACATGCACGTTCCTTCTTGACTTCTTTGGCCAGATAAGCCCAGAATTTATTCACAGATGCACATGCTTTGAGGGATTTTCGATCCAAAAGTCCTGAGGAATTAAAAGGACAGAATGGTCCACACTCAAGGCCATCCAAGGCCCTTGGGGGAAACCACCCTTGGAAAAATGAGGGCAGCTTTACCAAAGATGTACAGGGACAGGTGAGGTGGCAGGCAGCTAATTAAGTTCTTGGACCCAAAGACATTAGAGGGTGACTGGTGGGCGGCAGGACCCACAGCCTCATCTCGACCAGTTAAGGGGCACAGCAGGCGAGTTCTCCTCTGCATCAGGACCCTCCCGGGGGAGGCACTCGGTGCTGTGGGGCCAGCAGCTCACTGCTGGTGGGTGACCACCTAGGAAACAGAGGAAATGACAGTTTTGTAAGCACTTGAGCTTCAGTGGCTATTAATGGTGCTGTTGTTAGCAGCGCACCGCAAGAGCTGGCTGATTTTCCTTAAACCCTTCACTATTGTACTGTTGAAAGGAAAACACTGGACACTCAGTGTCTTGCAGGACAATTCAAGCCAGCAAGGCTGGGGGGCAGAGGTGTGTGGGATGACAACTCTTCCCACTCCCCTTTGTCCCGAGGAGCAGGCGGGGGCTCCCGAACAGCCCGGAATCCCAGTTCTAGTCTGCAAACAAAAGCTCCCTCCCCAGAGGAGGGAGGGCTGTGTGCTGCTCCTCCCCACCGCCGGCCCTGCAGGGAAGGGCTCTGCTGACAGCCACCCAGGCTGCTGACAGGCGACATCTTCCTGCCTGGGCACAGTTGCTTGCAGTTTGTGTTAAATTCAGCCACTTTAAGTCTCAGCTGGGAGAAATCAAGAGGATTTTCGCAGCTCAGGGGAATCCAGCACAAGCCCCAGCAAAGCAGCATTTGCTTTTCCTACACCCTTAGCCCTCAAAAACACTACAGGGAAAACCAGCACGGCATCCGCACCCAGAACACCGAACCGCGCCGGCCTGGTTGCCCTCGGTGCGAGGTTTCGGTCCCCTCCAAGCAGCACATGAAGCACCAAGCGGTGCCCCCAGGCCCAGGTTCAGACAAACCCCTTTGTCCCCGGGTCCCACCGGCGCCCACCGGCCCCGGGCCCGCTCACCCGCCCCGATGCCCTCGCCGCGTCCCGTTGCCAGGAGGCAACCGCTGAACGGAAACCTCCGAGCGCCGCCCGTGTTCTGCCGACAGCCGCGCCCGCCCGCCAGCGCCCGGCGTTCCGTGCCGAGCACGGGAACCCGCGGCGGGGCAGGGGGCACAGAGCCCCCGGAGCACAAGGCAGCTGGAAAGTGAAGCAGAGGGGCTGTAAAAAGACCTCAGGGAAGCGGGAGAGAAGAGAGGGGTAAAACAGCCAAACACCACACACACTCCAAAACAACCACCAACAAACCACACTTCCTTAGCCATCTAATGATGCAAAAATGCATGTAGATTAAGATTAAAGACCTGTTCATCTATCATTTGGGAGAAGGTAGGGGGATTAATTAGATTACTAGAAAAAACCTTTTGAAAAGAAGATCAAGTTCTGCAGAACAGCCTGCAAAGGCCAGGATGAGCTCGTACCTCCCCAGGGACTCCCCTCAGCCTTGCAGGGACAGGCCCAGATGCATCAGGACAGCAGTGGCACGTATCTGGGCCATGCTCTGTTCACAGCAAGTTCGGAGTTATCGCTGTGCCTGTTAGGCAGGAGTGGAAACGATGGTGCTGGATGGGAGCACAACAGTCTCTGCCCTGCGGAGATCTCAGCGCTGTGCAAAGCACTCGAGGCACCATCCCATGCACATCCCCATGGTCACATTCGCCGTGCAGGATTTTAACACGGCCCTCAGGCTGAGCAAGCAGAAAAATGCAATGCTCCAGCCTCAGCTATTTCTCCAGCGCTGGGTTGTTTTCCTGCCCCAAAGAGCTACTTACAACAAATCCACCCCTTTTCACCAGTACCAAGCACTGCTACGGGGTCTCTCTGGGTGCTTGCTCAACTAGATCAAAGCTTGGAGCTCTGCCCAGATCACGAACCCCTCCAGAAATGCGTTTTACTCCCTATGCACAAAAACGCTTCTCTTACCTACCTTCCTGCATATCTAATGGTATCTCATAAATAATATTTTCTAGCAAAACAGTCCATTTGGGATTACAGCACCCAGACACTGCTGTCCCAGGTGAGAGAAGCTCTCAGACCCCAGACCTCCAGGAGGGCTCTGGAGGGAGCAGCCACCTCTCCCTGGGCCAGATTCCATTCTGTCCCCTTCTTCATGTTCACAAGAAGGTGCAAGCACCCTGATAGGGCAGCTCCTACTAAAACCAGCCCTGAGACCCTCATACAACCGCCCATGGCCTCCTGGCTTTCACAGAGACCCCCAGCCCCAGCGCTGAGATGTCACTCTCCACACCAAACCCGAGCCCTGCCAGGGGGACCAGGAGCACATCCCACCCTGCCAGCTCTGTTCAGAAAACCCAGAGTTACCTTCCCAGCTGCACATGGCTTCCTACCTGAGGGGGGCTCAGCAGAGCAAACGAACTAGGGCTGCGGGTGGTCCCAGCACCCCCCCCCAGGGCAGCAAAGGAGAACCATGGCAGCAGCAGATCCCACAACACATCCAGCACCCATCGGGGGGGAGGGCAGGTAAAGTAAGAAACCCCCACAGTGGGCACAGAGAACAGGGCTGAGCACAACACATGCCAGCACTGGGGCTGCTGGGCTTAAATTGGTGTCCAGGAGCAGGGGGGTGCAGGTGAGGATGCTGAGGGTGATGAAGGCATCAGGGTGGGGATGCCCGTGGGAGAGGGTGTTGGGGCTCTGAGGTGCCTGGGGATGTGTGTGTGTGTCCAGCACTGCAGGGGACAGGGGGACAAGCACA
This sequence comes from Patagioenas fasciata, assembly GCF_037038585.1. Taxonomy (NCBI): domain Eukaryota; kingdom Metazoa; phylum Chordata; class Aves; order Columbiformes; family Columbidae; genus Patagioenas; species Patagioenas fasciata. The sequence continues at coordinate 2,049,571 of NW_027288507.1, forward strand.
GCCCTGTGACACACACATAGTGGCTGCTGCTGGGTGTCGTGGTGTGGGACCCAGGATCACCCCAACACGCTGCCCTGCGCTGGGGCCAGGTGGGTGCTCCCCCAAACTGCCAGCACCCACCCCTGGGCACCCCCCTCACTGGCTGCCACCCCTGGGCAGGCACAGCGGTGCTGGGCTGTACTGGGACCTGCTGGTTCACAGCAGGATTTGGGGGGGGGGCTCAGGAAGAGTAGTCGGGCACCCCACCCTGTGCTGAGCTGGATCCATCCACCAGCAGCATGTGGAGGACATTGGGGTGCAGGGGGGCTGGGAAGAGACTTGCAAGGTGAAGGGGCAGGATATAGGGGCATGGGACAGGGTAGTGGGGTGCAGGGAGAAATAACAGGGTGCAGATGGATGACGCCCACTGGAGGGCAGGTAGAAACACAGTCCATGGATCCCAGCACCACCCCACCAGCTCCTGGTGAAGCCAAACTGGGGTAACTGGGCATTGATGCTCATGGCGAGCGCCCACGGTGTATCCCAGCAGGGCTCACCCCATCATGGAGGGGCACAAGGATGTTGGGGGGCAACTCATGAAGAGCAATTGCATCCCCAGCCCAGGATCCCTGCTCTGCTCCCCCAGTTCCCAACACGATCCCCACACCAGCGGGACCCCAGGGCAGTGCATGGGGGGACCCTCACCCTTGGCTGCTGCCCCAGCCCCCAGGCGGGGTCCCACAGGGCTCTCCCACCCCCCTCCAAGCTGGGTGCCCCCGTGGGTGCAGCAGAAACGCCTCCAATATCCATTTTAAGCCTTTTTTTCCAGGAAATAGGAGCCAGGAGCCGCTGAGCGGTCACTGTCAGCCCCTGCCCGCACGGAAGCCACTCGGGGTTGCAGACAAGCCAGGTCAGCCGTGTTCATTGAGAATGGTTGTGGAGGGATTAAAAATATTTCCACTAGCTCTGTAAGAATGTATAAACCTATACTCTGCTTCTCCCTGAATAAATGCCTCTCTGACCGTCATGCAAAGGGAGGTACTTCTGTAAGAAAATAGCAACGTTAAAAAAAGGAAAGCGCTAATACATCCTGCAGGGTCCTGCCATGTCAGGGGGGTCCCTGCCCGCGGGGGCCAAGGGACCCTCTGGCTGGCACGGGGACATGGGTGACGCACATGGACGCTGGCCCAGCACCCTGCAGCACCCACCCCCAGTACAGCCCCCGTCAGCAGAGCCCTTGGTGTGCAAACCCCTAGCCCAGGGGTGAACCCCCCGGGGACCATGGCTCAGGTGGCCCTGCTAGGGAGGGGACACGTCCCCACGCTAGGGAGCTCCCAGTGATCCCATTGCTCCCAGTTCTGCCTCCACCCTGCAGCTTTGCTGTCCCATCATCTCTCCCCGTACCCAGGGACACCCCTGCGGGGGACACGGCACCAGTGTTCTGCAGGGCAGCAACACTGATGGGGACATCCTGGGGGGACACAGGGACACAAAATAGTACATTGTGGGAATGCCATACAGATGAGGACATCCCTGGGGGACATGGGGACACACAGTGCTGCTGTGTCAGGGCGCAGTGGGGACATCCTGGGGACACACAGGGACAGCACAGGCAAGCGAGTGACAGCAGAGGCTGACACACCAGCGAGGGACGATGCTGTCACCGCAGGCCGGGCAGCGCCGCGGGCACGTGATGGTTGTTATTGCTTTGCAGGGCCAGCGTTCCGGGGGCCAGGCTGGGGAGCCAACCTCTGATTTGGGCTTCAAGGGGCTTTCTCCAGGGACTGTCCCCCTGTGCCAGCCAAGGCCTGGGGGGGAGCAACTCTGTCACCCAACAGCAGGGCAGATGGAGGGGCTGGGATCGCTCGCCCACTTAAGCCAGGGCCAAGCTGAGCGTAACAGCGGAAAGCAGGCAGCCCGAGGTGACACGGGGACAAGGGACACGACTGGCGAGCAGATTGGCCAGTGGCCCTGCCCCGAGCGGCAGGGGGCACAGAGAAAGCCAAAGCTTGGGGGACAGAGCTGTCCCCAGCCCGCCGGGGGTGGCTGGGGCAGCATCTGGCCGAGACAAGGGACCCCCGGGCTGGGTGGCCTGTCCCCTCGCTGTCCCCGCGGGCTGGGCGCTGGCCGGTTGGCTAAGGCGATACCGCAGCAGCGTAGGGTGGCGGGTGCGGTGTTGGTACCGGGGCAGGATGGAGCGCGATGTAAACATTTCTGATCTGGGGCGGTGGCAAGGAGCAGGAGGAGGAGGAGGGGGCTAGTGCGAGTCCTTCATCTGCTTCTGGATCTTCTGCAGCATCTCCTGCATCCGCCGCAGCTGGAGGGGAGCAGAGCAGGGAGCGTGGCGGGGGCTGGCACCCCCCAGCCCCCTTGCAAACCATAGTGGGGTTGAGCATCCCAAGCAAATTGGGATCCTCGAGTGCTGTGGGTTGGGGAGGGAACCTCTGACACCCCTCCAGCACCCCCCACCATGGCTGGCAGCTGCTGGGGTCTGCGGGAAGGGTGATCCCTTGCTGTGGTCGCCGTTTGCTCTGCCCGCTCCGTGATCTTACTCACGATCTTTTGTATTATCACAAAACGCACATTTTGAGTCAACGGATTCTCATGATTTAACAGTCTGTGAACTTACTGTGCCATATAACAGACAAAGACCTATTAAACGGTACTATGCTTAAACAGATACCTACAAAGGAAACAGGTTAATAAGGAAAGCATCTTGCGGAGTTCAGCAAGTTTACTGTGACCTGTGTGTTATCAGTTAACTCTCTCAGCTTGTTGAAGTTCAGACCGTTCCGCCTGTAAAACTGTCTGAAATGATTTAATGATCTCTTGTAGAGATGATTTTTGTCCTGCTCTTCTCGCCTTAAAAACAACATTAATTGCAACAAAGTGTTATACTTCAAGATTCTATTCTCCGGCCACTTTTCCCAATCATTTAACTTACACAGCAGCCACCATTAATTACAATATTTCACAAGATCTTCCTTCCTCCTATTTCCAAGTGCTTTCCTATGTTTAAAAACACCTCCGAATACCGATTTCTTAGGAACACGAACGAAAACAGTCGTTCCCGACCCCATCTCGTAAGTAAAGACCATGGAAGAGGGAGGCGGGGGAAGCACAGGGCTGCTGGCAGCGCGAGTGGGAAAAGTGGGGAGAAAGTCTTACGGTGCACTTATAGCACAAAGGAACAATTCTAACAACAACCAGTAAAACAATGAACTCGCATTCCTGACAAGCTGCTTGATTTTCAGCAGGGCAATACACAGAAGCATGTAATATGTACTGTAAAACCCGCAGATAACACGTTGATAGCAAACATTAGCATTCTCTGCTGCTAATTTCAACACCAGCGCTTAGTTAACTTCTAAGTTTTCAACTTGCTTATTGAAGATGGCCGATAAATTGCATGTAATTCTCATTGGGACCCTGATAATAGTTATAAACGATTTGGCTCCTTTGTTGGTTTCAGACACCTCTACTACAGCTTGATATGCAAAGTCTGTTGACTGCCTCAGGATTTCAGAACTAATCGCTCCTGTAATTGTGGTGTGCCAATCAGTGTCTGTCCCAGGAGTTGTGGGATACCCACCCCTTTCAACGAGTCCCCATCGTTCCGTCCTAAATGATCCATAGCTGTTATACTGCATAGGTCTAATTTTGCTTGAGTCTTTCATGGTTTTTATCTGATCTCGGGGCAACACATACAAGAACTCTTCTTCCTGTTAACTTTTGAAGAAAATGCTGCAAAGCCCCGTCCTCATCCGAGTCATCAGATAACGCGGACTCGGACGGTGCTGCAGAATCGTTAGGAACAGGGGCGTTCGGAACAGTGCGCGTTCTCGCCAATACTTTCTAGCATCATAGCTATTCGTATAACCTGAGTCCCCAGGCGCACCCCCTTTCCCGTCACGATCAGCGTGACCGCATTGCCGACTGCTGGATTCACTCGCTCTCAGCTGATCTGATCTGTCACACAGTTCTGTTGCTCAGTTCTTATGCAGCGACTCCTTCTGCTCTCTCGTGGAAGTTGGAGGGTTAAAAGGCGGTAAAAGCAGATACAAATTGGCAAAATTGTTTGCGACTTTAGCATTCTCAGCTTTCTCATGTTCTTTGGGCAAGTTGTCTGACTCCAGTCCTCTGGACTTGCTGTTCTCACCAGGGTTGGGCAATGGTACAGGAGCCCACCCGCTCGGCATTTTTCCTCCCCCCGCCCCGGACTGCTGAGCTGTCGGGGGTGCCGAAAGCACAGCAGGGGATGGAGTAGGGAGAGTATCAAAGACACGAACCGGGCGAACTTCACAGCGACTTTCAGGATACTTATCAGGCTGCAACGCTGCAAAAATTCCCGCAGCAGCAGACCGTTTAGCCTTAAGATCTTTTAAGGTGCTAATTATAAGCTTCCATGTAGTTGCTAATGATTTAGCTTGTTTACCTCCATTGCTGACTTTATCCCATAACTTCTGCCCTGTGTCGTCCCAAAGCTCAAGTTTGAGTCACTAATGCTCATAACAGTCTTTTCAGGTTTTAGTTGCTTCACTGTAGTAATTATCAGTTTCCAGGCGGTTACAACGCCGAGAATATGTTTTTCACTGCGACTAATTGCCTTCCACAACACCGTTCCCACTTTTTCTCAAGTCTCTATTTGAAAAGCTCCTAAGAGATCAGCAGGAAACCCATTGCCTCTGCACCAAATTAACAGTCTTTTGAGGTTACTCTCCTCATACGTCACCCCTCTCTTAGAGAGAATATGCGAGAGGAGCCGCAGTATTTCTTCTTCTTCTTTAAAAATATTCTGCCCCGTCTCCTCCCGCCCCCAGCTGCCCACCTCTTTGGGTGTCCGTTGCAAGGATATCGGATCCTTTATCCCTCCTCTGTCGCTTCTGTAGCGATCAATCAGGAGTCACGCAGCCCGCAGACCGCGCCCCGGACACGGTCCAGCCGAGCCGTTCCAGCTGGGGCTCGCTCCCCGCAGCGACCGTCCCCCTGCCGTAAATTCTCCTTATGGATCACGTCGGGGTCACCACTTGCGAGGGCGAAAACTCATGGACTCCACACAATTCAATACGAATTCAAGCGAAGCCATTTATTAGAGAAACAAGCCTCTTTATGTATGCAGTTATTTCCTGATCACGCGTCCACGCTCCAGGCGTTCACGGGCCGATTGGATGTTGTCCGTGTTCACGATCTGTCCACGGGCCCGAGTCTCACTGCTGATAGGCCTGTTGATTTACATCCCCCACCACGGCTGGCAGCTGCTGGGATGCTGCGGGAAGGGTGCTCCCTTGCTGTGGTCGCCGTTTGCTCTGCCCGCTCCGTGACGATTAAACAGAGCTCTGGTTTGTGCTCCTGACACGACCTTTGCCTTTGTGCCATTAACGCGGTGTGAATTGTGTAGAATCGAAGCAGGGAGAGCTGATGTCAACGGGAGGAGCTTTGACGTGTCGGGTGCGGAGAGTCTGCGGGACTGGATGCTCTTGGAAGCTGATTTCTGCGGCGGCCGATTTACGGGAGCTCGTGCAAGGCTGGGTTAAGTTTCTTTAGGAATATTTTCAAAGTATTTGCCACTATAGACTCTGAGTTTTGCTGAGGGCCACTGCAACGGAGATTCTTGAACACTTTCTCGTGCCCCCAGGCTAATCTTCCGCGGTGTTTAAATGCTGCCTAGGAAAGTTCAGTGGCATAATGATTCTATTTGCTGTGTGGCCACAGCCTCAGTGTGGAAATCTCTCCGTGGACAGATCGGTAAGGTTCCTCGCGTGTACAATCCATGCTCTTCAGACGCCCATCTCTTCATGCGTGCTTTGTGAAGCGCTGAGGATGGTAACGTTGATATTTAGCTTGTCCCTGGCAATTAGCGCTAACATTCGATTCATGAATGTGCGAGTGAGACGCTGAGGAAGAGCCTCCGATGATGGTGTGTCAGTAATACTCGATTTCCTAATCCCGCCATTTGTTTTCTACATCCCAACACGCAGAGCACAAGAGGACGGCTGCAGGTCAAAGAGCTTCTGTTACAAAAACTTCATCTAACTCAATTCATGCGCTTGGTGCTAGGAAGGCAATTTCCTTATCAAGTCTGTTTTTTCTGCAAATGAAATGTTAAGTGTTTTCTCTGGTAGGGGGAGCTTGCAGTTGTTGTCATAGTTGTCCTTCAGCAGGAATGTATGGTAAGCATCCAAATAAAGATCAGTATTGGCGGCTGGTTTGCGTGTGCGGGTTTGAAGAACTCCCTGCGCAAGCGTGTCCTGACTAATGAAGTGGAATTTGGGAAGGAGGATGTCCAGGGAGTGACAGACTCCTCCTGGCACTTGGAGCAATCTGGCAGCTCCCGGGCGAGCGCTGCTGTGTTGTGTGTCCGTGTGCGCGTGTTTTGGCTGCAGTGGTCCCGTTTCTGGTGGGGTTCGGAGGGCTCTCCCGCCTGGGCTGGTTGCGGCTGCCGCAGCCGCGGTGCCGGGCAGCAGAGCTGGGCTGTGCTCGCTGTCCTGCCTGTGGCTGCCGCAGGGCGCTCAGGAATTGCTCCTGAAGGAGTCCGCCGCGTGCAGCTGTGGAGAGGAAGGGGCTGTGAGCGGCCGTGTGGCCGTTGGAGCTGCCGCGGCAACGGTTCCGCAGGCAACGGGCACCCGGTTCCACAGGCGGTGCCGGCGGCGGCTCCGGCAGGCGGTGGAGCGGCCATGGCTGCGGCGGGGCCGGGGGACCGGGGCGCGACTGCCACCGTGCGGGGCCAGAAGACGCGGCTGAGCCGGCGCGCCCGGGAGCTGCGCGCCGCCACCGCCGTGCAAGGTGCTGCCCCTTGGGCTTGGCGGGGACGGGCTGGGGCTCTCGCTCCCCGCGTTGTCCCGCACCAACGGCGCCTTCGTGTCCCCCAGAGCAAGGGAGGCAGTTTTTCACGCAGTCCTGCGAGAAAAAGCTCCGTGGGAACAGGGAGCGGCTCCCCCGCCTGTGTGAGGCCGTGCAGGAGGATGCCCAGGCTCTGGCCATGGCCCGGAAGGTAGCGGGAGCTCCCATCTGCCACGTCCCCCTGCCCGGTGCTGGCCCTGCAGAGCCACCTGCTCCGCCAGCCCTCTCCGGGAGCAGACAGCAGTAGGACGTGACCGTCCCCATGCTGACGGGGACGTTCTCTCTGCCCGCAGCACAAGCCCGTCCTGGCCCCCGAGGTCCTCAGGGCGCACAACTTGCCCCCCGATCTGGCCGGGCTGACGGTGGAGGTAACGGGCTCTGGTGGGCACGGGCTGGTGCGGGGGCTGGGGCTCAAAGGACACTGGGAACAGGGTGCACCGTGGAGGGAGCCGGTGCCGGCACAAGGACAAGCCCACAGGGCTGGTGTGGTGAGACACGGGGTGTTCACCTGTGTCCCACGGGTCCCTTTCCACCGCAGGACGCATCCGTGCAGGTCCTCCTTTAGCTCCCGGAGCAGATCCCTTGCCCCAGCAGAGCTCCTGGCCCTTCCAGCCTGCCTCTCCTGGGCTGTCTGACGCAGAGTCCCCCAGCCCTGAGGTGTTGATGTCACCTCTGCCTTAGCCCACCCACCCCCCAGAGCAAAGCTCTCCCAGTCCCCATCCTTCCAAGGGAGTGACAGTGTCCTGGAGCAACGTCCCAGTGTCCCTGGCTCTACGGTGGGGGGAGTTTCCCAGGCAGGACCCCCTCCTCCCGCTGGTGCCCAGCAAGCGCTGCCTCTGGCTTGGTGACCTCTGGCTTGCCCATCCAGGAGGCCCGGGAGAAGCACCGGGCCACAATCTACAAACAGGCGAACACGCTCAACATGCTGGACTACCAGCTGAGGCAGCGCTGCCAGACCCGGGACAAGCTGCAGCAGCAGCTGCTGCGGCTGCAGGAGGAGGAGTCGGATGAGACTAAGAAGCAAAAGCGGGTACCCAGGACCCCTCTTCCTGGGGTGGCTGCACCCATGGGAGGCTTGAACCCAAGCCCTGCAGCCCCTGCGTAGGTGCTGGGTTCAGCAGGTGGTGTCAGCCCATGTGTCCCCACCATCTCTGCCCCAGATGATTCGCCAGCTGGAGAACGACCTTGACAAGAGGCGCGCCAAACTCCGCGCTGCAGAGAAAGTGGGCACCGTGTACGAGTGGGTGTATGATGCCCTGCAGAAGGTGAGCTCCTCCTCAGCGGGCCATCGTCCCACCCGCTCCCCCTGCAAAGGCAGCGAGGTGCCCCAGGGACTGTGCTGGAGGGACGTCCTCCTGGCTCAGCGAGGTTCTTCTGCTCCCCTCCATGAAGCGGTGAGAGCCTGGCCCGGGTTGCCCAGAGAGGTGGTGGAGGAACCATCCCTGGAGACATCCCAGGCCAGGCTGGACGGGGCTCTGAGCAACCTGAGCTGGTGAAGACGTCCCCGCTCATGGCAGGGGTGGCACTGGGGGAGCTGGGAAGGTCCCTTCAACCCCAGCTATTCTAGGATTCTGTGATTCCATCCACTGTCACAGTGTGGGGACACCCAGGGCTCAGTGGGGTGACACGCTGTGGTTCCCTGTGTCCCAGGAGGTGAGCCAGCTGACTAGGGAGGCGGTGCGCATGTGGAGGCAGTCCGAGCTGGACGACATGGAGCTGAAGGACATGGAGGCCAGGGCCGAGGAGGCCCGCAAAGCTGCTGAGATAGCCCAGGTGAGATCAACCAGGGCACTCTGGGGCCCACTGCCACCCTCCAGAGACCAACAGACAGCACCGTGCACCCAGGCTGGTGGATCTTCCTGCAATGAAGAACAAAAGAGACTAAGCTGGGCTGGCCCACGGCACCTAGATCCTCTGGAGCTACTCACGTCTTATTCTTGGGCCAGGATGCCCTGGGGCTGGGGACAACGTGCCCAAAGCAACAGCCATGGTGAAAGCAGCACTCTCCACCCTCCAGCCCTCCCTGCCCTCCATCCTGCCCACTTTCCTACCCAGCCCATTTACACGGGGGGGTCATTTATGACACTGGCCATCTCAGAAGCTCAGCTGGCTCACAGAGGTCCATCCTCAGAACAAGAAAGCCCTTGAGGTGCTGGAGCAAGTTGAGAGAAGGGAACAGAGCTGGGGAAAAGGCTGTAGCACAAGTGTGATGGGAGCGGCTGAGGGACCTGGGGGTTCAGCTGGAGAACAGGAGCTGAGGGGAGACCTTCTGATCTCTGAACTGCCTGAAAGGAGCTTGGAGCCAGGGGGGTCGGGCTCTGCTCCCCAGGAACAAGCGCCAGGAGCAGAGGAAACGGCCTCAAATTGCACCAGGGGAGGTTGAGGTTGGATGTGGGGAACAATTTCTTCCCCAAAGGGCTGTGGGGCATTGGAACAGGCTCCCCGGGGCAGTGCTGGAGTCACCATCCCTGGAGGGCTGGACAGAGGGAGATGAGGTTCTCAGGGACATGGGGCAGTGCCAGGGATGGGTTGACGGTCGGACTCGATGATCTTGAGGGGCTCTTCCAACCCAAATGATTCCATGATTCTGTGGTCCCAGCTTCTGCAGCCACTTCTCTCTTCTCCGATACCCTCCAGGAGGAGCTGGCCAAGAGGGAAGCCGAGTTCCTTGCGGAGCGCTCCCTGGACACCCAGAAGGTTCCCATGGAGAGGCTGTGGCTGAGGGAACTGAGTGAAAAGAAAGTGCCAGCGGTGAGCTGAGGGGAAAGCAGCAGCACCGAGCCCCATGGGTGGGGGTGGCAGGGCCAGCTCCCCAGGGTGCCAGCAGCTCGGGGGGTGACCATGAACGTCCTTACAGGCAGCCAAGTCCGAGCCCAGCGCGGACGTCTCGACCCAGCAGGACCCAGTGGTGGGTGAGTGCTTGGCGGGGTGCAGTGGGGTGGGACGCGGGGGCAGCTCCGGGCATCCCTCTCTGCCGCTTTTCTCCCGCCTCAGCCCCCGAACTGGAGGCTGACGAGTCCCAGAGAGACCGCGAGGCCGGGATAAGCGAGACGATGGAGGCGGCCAAGGCTGCATTACAGTGCTCCCGCCTCTGGGTAACGGAAGAAGCCATCTCCCCAAACACCTGAGGCTGCTCGTAGCCACAGGGAGCCGAGACCTCTCTGCTCGCTTTGTTTTCTTGAGGGGTTCTCAGCTCTCCTGTGGGCCTGAAGCCCCCCAGAGCCCCTCTTGTGTGGGCAAGGATGGAGCTGTGTTTCTCCACACCTTGAGCCTGCGGTGGTCCCTGGTGCAGAAACCCCCCTGAGGCCACGGGCCAGCTCCTGCACCCTGCATGAGCACTGTGGGCTGAGTTCTCGTGCTGTCCCCTGGTTAGGACATCCCCAGCAAGATCCTGGCACAGGAGTCATCCTTGGAGGCCCTGGAGAACTACATCAAGGAGCAGGAAGAGCTGAAGGAGGAGCTGGAGAAAAAACTGAGGGATCTGGAGCTGAAGAAGGCTTTGCTCCTGTTTCACCAGGCCACCAACAAAACCAGGTGCTGCTGGCCTCGGGACAGCCGTGTCACAGAATCACAGACTCGCTTTGGTTGGAAAAGACTCTCAGGATCATTGAGTCCAACCATCAACCCACCCCTGACACTGCCCCATGTCCCTGACAACCTCATGTCCGTCTGTCCAACCCTCCAGGGATGGTGACTCCAGCACTGCCCTGGGCAGCCTGTTCCAATGCCCCACAGCCCTTTGGGAAAGAAACTGTGCCCCAGATCCAACCTCAACGTCCCTTGGCGCAACTTGAGGCCATTTCTGTTTGTCCTATCACTTGTTACGATTCGGGTGGTGAGAGCCTGTCCCATGTTGGCCAGAGAGGCGGTGGATGAACCATCCCTGGAGACATCCCAGGCCAGGCTGGATGGGGCTCTGAGCAACCTGAGCTGGTGAAGATGTCCCTGCTCATGGCAGGGGGGGGTGGGTTGCAACCTGAGCAGCTTTTGCAACGGATTTGTGGTGTCTCTGCACCCCTGTGCAGTTGTATGCATGTGGCTGTGGTTGGCTGCAGGATGCTGGAGGAGGAGCTGAGGGCGAAACTGCAGGAGCAAGAGGCCCGGCGGGACCGGTCGCGAGCCCAGATGCTGAAGAACGAGGAGCTCCTCTTTGAGATTGAGAACAGAATCGACCACCTCCTCTTCCATCTGCACGGCATCACCGTGCCTGGCCAGGTAGCCCCCCAGCGCTGGGTGGCGCAGTGACACAGCGCGGTGACACTTGGTGCAGCCACCGTCACCCCAGGTGGCTCATTTTGCCCACCAAGGTTGTTCTCTCTGTCTCCAGGATGATTCTCTCCTGTCCCGGGGGGTGGAGGGGAAGCTCCAGTACCTGGCCCAGAAGTGGCAGTACCTGGAGCAGCGGGCAGCCCACCTTCCCCCTGAGTGCAAGATCCTGGACAAGAGCAGCGAGGTACGTGGGGTGTCCATCCCTGCTGGGGTCTTCGGGGACCCGCGCCAGGAGGCTCCTCCTGATGGCCCGTCCCAAGTGAGGAGAATGGCGGTGGCCCCATGGAGCAGCTCAGCTCCAGGTGGCACTGGGCACTGCAGGGTGCTGTTCCCAGGGGATCATCAAGGGCATCCCTTGGGTTGTAACACCCACCTCCCCTTCAACAATTAACCCAGGGTGTCTTTCACAGATTTTCGTGAAGACCAGGGATTTTCTGGAGAAGAAAATGTCAAGCGATCCTCGGAACGTGATGGTTTCCTTTGAGGAGAGAGACAGCAGCGATGACGGTAGGAGAGCTTAGAGGGGACGTGTCCCACGGCGACTGTCCCTGCCCCTGCCTGTTGGGATTTGTGACCATCCTCGCCTGTCTCTCCCTGTCCCAGCAGAGCCCAGCCCATGAGTTCTCTCCAGACCTTGGGGCTGTCTCCAAGGCTTTGAGCATGGGTGGTGCTTTTAGGTGGGGATGTGGGAGCATGAAGGCAGCTGGCGGGGTGGCGAGCATCGGACCACAGAAGGAACAAGAAAAGATGCTGTGGGGCAAGGAGGGAGAGCCTTGTCTTCGAAATCACCTGGTTGTGAAGAACAACCAGTGCTGGGGTCTGTCTGTGGCCTCTTCCCATTGGATACTCTTGGAGGAGCCACTGAGTTTCTGAGCTTGCCACCTGTTTTGAATGAAGCTGGAGCTGCGTCCAGCACCGCGTGGCTCCAGACCTTTCTGGGAAGCCCCAGCAGCTGGGGATGGGCCACAGCAGCGGCACTGCCAGGCCCTGCAGGTCAGCCTGGGATGCTGGGCAGGAAGAGCCAGGGCTTGGCAGGAAAGCTCACTGTGATGCCACCAGCCCTCCAAAGCGTGCTGGCCCTCCCTGGTGACACCGGCACAGCGGAGATGGCCCTGCAGACCCTCCCCAGCCCATTTTTCTCTGTTCGCTCCTCCAGAATCCTCTGAATCCTCTGAAGAGAAGGAGGACGAAGATGGCGAGCACGTCCCTACCCGGGAAGACATCAAGAGGGAGGGGCAGCTGCTGATCCAAAGCCAGAAAAAAGCCATCAAAAAGTAGCAGCTGCTCCACGAGAGCTTTGGATGCCCCAGACCACCCCTTGTTCTTTGGATACCCCCACTACCCCTGTGTTTTGGATGGCCCAGACCATCCACTTGACCCTGTATTCCCCCGCCACCCCTTGTACCCTTTCTCCAACAGGTTTAATAAAGCAGATCTTTTTCGTTCCTCCCAAACCTGTGGTCAAGCTGCAATGGGGGGTCCTAGGTCACTTCTGTCACCCAGGACGCATGGGGGTCAAACCCTGAGGAGCACTCACCTGGGTTTGGAGGCAGCCCCATCGCCCTGGCCCTCACCCAGCTGTTCTCCTCGCAGAGCTGGGGATGGGCTGGGACGGGGGCGGCGTTCCTGGCCAGAGGAAAGCCGGGGGCAGGCTGGCTTTCCCCCACTTGATCCTGTGGAGCCAGCAACTTCCTGGGACCTCTGTCCCCCAGACGGCTCTGGCTGCACCAATGGGCCGCTGTGTGTCCACAAACATCTGCCAAAGCCTCAGGTAACCGAGAAACCCACTTCTCAGCAGTGACATCACCGAATCCAAGATCCAGAGTCTGTTGGTCAACAGCTGGGAATGTCCCAGTTCCAGGTATTCTGACAGCCTGAAGGTCATAGAGAAGAAAATCATAGAATCCCAGAAACAGACTCACAGAACAGTTTGGCTTGGAAGGGACCTTCAGAGCTCATCCAGTCCAACCTCTGCCATGAGCAGGGACATCTTCACCCAGATCAGGTTGCAGCTGGTAGAAATGATGACCTTTCAGAGCGTGCTGGTGGTACTTTGTCCCTTGTGCCCTGCCCGGATGTGCAGAGGAGACAGAAGGGACCCTGGGAAGCTTTGGGGAAGACCCTCCATATGCTGAGGTGGTGTGTCTCCTTCCTCTTCAGCCTCTAAAAGGCATTTGGTAAAAAGCAGAGTTGGAACTGGGGGTTCCCATCTTTTGAGATAAACTGTAAAACCTCATTAATCATTTTGGTTGGAAAAGACCCTCCAGATCATGGAGCCCAACCATAACCCACCCCTGGCACTGCCCCATATCTCTGAGAACCTCATCTCCGTCTGTCCAACCCTCCAGGGATGGTGACTCCAGCGCTGCCCTGGGCAGCCTGTTCCAATGCCCCACAGCCCTTTGGGGAAGAAATTGTTCCCTAATCCCATCTAAAGCCTCCCCTGGTGCCGGTTGTTTCAGGCTCTTGGTCTGGTCTTTGCACTCGGGCTGTGGGGAACAGAGAAGCCACAAAACGTGTTGAAGACTTCTCTCTGACAAAGCTGGACTCCATTTTTCCATCTCAGTTTTTGGAGAATCTGCTCTGTGGCCTGTTTGCCAGATGCAAGGGAACACTGAGATGCTTTAGCTGCCTTGAAAGGAGGGAAGAGCAACGACACGCAGCAACATAGGAATTTCAGGTCTACTGAAACCATTAAGTTGTGAGCAGAAGATACAAAGGCCAATTGCTTTATCATGAGCATTCACTGAATGTGCTCAGACACAGCATCCCAACTCCTCACCACGTCTGCGAGGAGAAGACGTCACCGCACCAGCGAGCTCCTGCCCGGAGTGCGGCGATTAGGAACCACGCACACCAGGACGCAGACAGAAATTCACGCAGAGGCAGAGGTCTTGTTCAGGACGGAGCGCAGCGCCTGGCCAAGCCGAGAGCTGCCCCAGGCCTAGGCTGCCTTCTTTATTCACCATTGACAATTTACGGGATTTACGGGTACAGGCCTGGACTAAGATGTTTACAAAAAGCTGCTTTTCCACTAATGGTTGTTAAGAACACACTAAACTCGTGCGATGTTTATCTCACTTGTTTAACCACTCATTCACAGACCAAGGCCAAGGACATTCGCACATCCCATGCACTTGGGGGCGGTTATCCGGCCCAAGATACCATTCTCACAAGTCTGGGCTATAACTTTTTACAATTACAAGAAACGTACACAAAGTAATCTGTCCAAGGCCCTTTATATGTTATTATGTTAGTATTATGTCTTTGACCGTCCAAATGGTCACGTTAGTATTGATCTTCCTTTATCATCCAGATGGCTGGAACCACACATCTTGCTCTCCCATATTTTACTTTCCAACATTTTCCCCTTTTTTGTTTTAAAATCAGGTTCTCAATGAGCGCAGTAAGGACCCTGGCTTTGTTCTTCTTTGCATTCTGTATCATTGTCCAGGTGATTTGAAGGACTACAAGAAAAACATCACACAAGCATATCCAAATCCCTCAAAAACCCATATACGCAGACTGAGAGCTGAAAATGAAGTTTTAGGGTCTAATCACTTTATGCTATGAGATAATGTTAGCCATTTTGTCTTACAGTCCTAACTCTTACAAACTGTGTAATTATTTGCAGAGTACTGGCTAAATCCTAAATCAGGCCTTGCACATTAGCAAAGACTGTTATTTTACTTGATATCACTCATAAACACTAGAATTCAAGTTCAACAGTATTACACATATTTAGCACTCTGATAAGAGAAAATACAGGTTCAAATAGCAGCTAAGGAGATTATTTAAATACGATATCATAAGAACAATGAGGATCCACAACGTGCATGCAGTCACTCACAAGAAACAAAACTGGAGGCCTTTTGCTTCAGGGTACTCACAAGAAACAGTCGCTCACTCCAATAAAGAAGTGAGGTGTCATTAATCCCAGGAAGTTTCCTTAGACGCTGTTCCTGTCCAAGGAAAGGACTCCAGTTCACAGACCCGCAGCTCCGAGAAGACCACTCAAAAAGGGTCTTTGGCAGGAACCCCATTTCACTGTTTGGCCAGATGTGGCTGTGGGCATTACAACATAGTCCAGAAGCTTCTCAGCGAGTCTGGGCACCTCCTTTGTAAAGGACCCTGTCAACTGACCGAGGATCCCACCCCTCCTGACCCATCAGTTGGTAGAGGTGAAGTTTATTGACAACACCTTGATACCATTCTAGGTGTATGTATGTGGGGACAGGCACAGTGGGGCACAGAAGGTGCTGAAGAGCCGTCAACCTCCTCACTGAAAGCTCCAGATTTCAGGGCAATGTGTAACTGCCTCACAATCCAGCCTGAGACCACAGTCATCTGGCAAACTACTTTGGAGTGGTGGTGCAGTCAGCTCTTGCCTCCAAAGTCAAAAGGGGGCATTCTGTTGGTGAGTTTGCATGCCCGCTGTGGATCATCATACCTTATGTGTCATTTTCTTGTTGCAAATCAACCTACAACAAAATAATACAAATTACAACAATTACAGTTATTAACAAATATTGGAGAAAGCTGCTTAGCCATACTAATAAGGAAAATAAATACATTGAAAGTGTTTTCGCCAGTTAGTCCCCAGTCCAAATCATGTAAATCTGAATCATTCTGATATGCCAGTGCCTCTTCCTTTGATCTCTTCTATTTCTTTGTTGCCCTCTGCCGCAGGGACAGATGCTGGATCTCTGGCATTAGGTCCTGCATCGTGTTTGTCCAGCTCGTAGAAAGGTTTAACGTATTTCACAGGAAGCCACTTTGGTCCTGTTGGAAGAAGAACACAAGCAGAGCCCTTTCCCAGGCGATTAACCACAGGCCCTTGCCACTGACTGTTGTGCAGGGGATCCGGTTATAAAACCTTTGGTCTCTGAGACAGTGAATCTGGAACACGGCAGTGTTTTTCCACTGCTGCGATAGAGGAGGGAGGCACAGTACGATTCAAAAAATGTAAAGCATATATTGCATTGTCTGATTGTTCTTGAGGCATCATATTTGCCCTTTTTTGTTTTAATAACATCTGTTTCAGTGTGGAATGTGCTCGTTCAGTGATAGCCTGTCCAGCGGGAGAATGTGGAATACCTGTGACATGCGAAACACCCCACTGCTATAAAAATTATTGCATGGATCTAGCAGTGTATCCAGGACTGTTGTCAGTTTTAATCTGTTGTGGCACTCCCAGCACAGCAAACAGCGGGTCCAGTGGGGCTGAACATCTCGGCTTTTCTCACTTGTATGTGCAGATGCACAAAACGTACCTGGAAAAGTATCTATAGAAACATGTACATATTTCAAACGGCCAAAAGATGAAACACGTGTAACCTCAGAGTGCCAAACGCCATTAGCTGAGAGTCCGCGAGGGTTAACTCCAAGGGAGGGCGAGCTTGTAATCAGACCTTGACATTCCGGGCAAGAGCGCACTATGTCGAGACCAAACACCTTTTTGAAGGCAGCAGCATTCTGATGGAAGAAAGCGTGTGAAGCCCTGGCAGACTGGAGGCGACTGTAGCTACAGTATAAGAATCTGGAACCGCATTGCCTTCAGTTGTGGGACCGGGTAAAGTCGTATGAGAGCGTATGTGAGCAACAAACAGTGGGTGTGTGCGAAGCTGTAATGCAGTTTGCAATGATACAAACATATCAAAAAGCTGCTGTTGCGAGATTTAAGAAAAGCGGAGGGGATGCGCTGTAGGACCTTGACTACGTACTCAGAACCACAAACCAAATTTAGAGGTTCCTCCCTAAAAAGCTCTAAGGCATGCAAAACTGCACCAAGTTCCACTAATTGGGTTGAGCCTTCAACAGTTTTAACAGAATGATGCCAATCGTTATCTTCACGCCAGACCACTACAGCTCTATGAGACTGCCCTGAAACATCAACAAAAACTGTGCGAGCATTTGGGATAGGACCGAATACAAGTACGGCCTGTGGTCTGGTATCGAAGACACGCAGATTTTGAAGCAATTTACGTTTACATGCCAAAAGCTGTGCTGTTAAGAAAATCAGCTAGCGCCATTTGCAAAGACAGAGATTGTGAATAAAAAAATCAAAATCTGCTTTCACAAAAGGTACGTGTATGACAGATGGATCACGGCCTGCTAAAGCCTGAATCGGTTCTCTGCCTTTTTCGATCAGAGTAACAATCAATTCTAGGGGCTCAGGAATAGTTTCACGAAAAGAATTAGGCAAAATATCCGTTCCAAGTATATCAGTCTGTTTGCATTCTCACCATACGGTCCCGCAACAGCCACAGGTTGTTTCTATGTTGTAGCTCTGAACAGACAAATCCGCAAGTCCAATCGAATGCAGTCAGCCTGTTAGGTTGTCATAAATTTATTCATCAAAGTTTCTAACTCCATTTTGGCTGTCATATTTATTGGATATTGTTTTCCCTTACCGGATCGAAGTCCTGTTTCAGATCTATCAGTGTAGTGTTTGCTTTACCGATACTTTGGTTGCCAATACCAGCGGAAATACAGCATCCAAAATTCCCTTGGAGGTTTCTCACTTGCACCAGCAGATCTGCACCATCCAAGCAGCTTCTTGTGGGACATGCAACGGAACAGAATTCTCAGAAAACGTTATTTGAGCTCACAATTTACTTAACAAATCTTGACCCAAGAGAGGGCTGTCCTGGTCCCTCTGGATGCCACCCCTTCCCTCCAGCGCATCGACGGCACCACTCGGCTTGGTGGAAAAGCAAAACTGAAGTGTCTTGGGTGATGCAGAGACCAGAGAAAAGTGTTTGGCTTTAGCTCTCTGCCAAGAACACCTGGGGAACCCTTTGAAATGCTTCAGCCACTTTAGCAGAGAAAAATAACACCCCCACACAGTTGCCAGGCTTTCACTGCTCACGCAGGGACAAAGGACAGCACGGGGACAGCACAGCTCTCACTCTGGAGCTCGCTGGCTCTGACACCCGTGCCTGTTTGGGACAAATATCAATGGGAAAGATTTTGTGCTCTGGGATTCAGGTCATCTGGAGAACACCAGCAAGGAGAACGACTGCCAAAACCTGCACAACGATGTGACCAACTCCAGCTCCCCTGGGGAAGGAGGCGGCTGGTGCTTGTCCCAGCCCAGCCATGCCATGGGCGACCCAGAGCGGCTGAGAGCAAAGCCTCTTTCCAGGCTCTCTACGCTGTGAGACCGTGGGGCAGGGTCCCATCCAGGGGGGACATGGGGGCACATCCTGCCCGAGCTCTAGCAGGCCACTCTGCTGCACGGGGAGCAGAGGAAGGGACAGAGGCACCTGGGTGGGCAGGTAGCCACCCAGCGCTGGGTGGTGCAGTGACACAGCGCGGTGACACTTGGTGCAGCCACCATCACCCCAAGTGGCTCATTTTGCCCACCAAGGTGGTTCTGCCTCCAGGATGATTCTCCCCTGTCCCGGGGGGTGGAGGAGGAGCTCCAGTGCTTGGGCCAGAAGCTGCAATACATGGAGCAGTACCAGGGGGCAGCCCACCTGCCCCCTGAGTGCAAGATCCTCGATGAGAGCAGCGAGGTACGTGGGGTGTCCATCCCCGCTGGGGTCTTCGGGGACCCGCACCAGGCGGCTCCTCCTGATGGCCCATCCCAAGTGAGGAGAATGGTGGTGGCCCCATGTCAAGCGATCCTCGGAACGTGGTGGTTTCCTTTGAGGAGAGAGATGGTAGGAGCAGCGATGACGGTAGGAGAGCTTAGCGGGGACGTGTCCCACGGCGACTGTCCCTGCCCCTGCCTGTTGGGATTTGTGACCATCCTCGCCTGTCTCTCCTGTCCCAGCAGAGCCCAGCCCATGAGTTCTCTCCAGACCTTGGGGCCGTCTCCAAGGCTTTGAGCATGGGTGGTGCTTTTAGGTGGGGATGTGGGAGCATGAAGGCAGCTGGCGGGGTGGCGAGCATCGAACCACAGAAGGAACAAGAAAAGATGCTGTGGGGCAAGGAGGGAGAGCCTTGTCTTCAAAATCACCTGGTTGTGAAGAACAACCAGTGCTGGGGTCTGTCTGTGGCCTCTTCCCATTGGATGCTCTTGGAGGAGCCACTGAGTTTCTGAGCTTGCCACCTGTTTTGAATGAAGCTGGAGCTGCGTCCAGCACCGCGTGGCTCCAGACCTTTCTGGGAAGCCCCAGCAGCTGGGGATGGGCCACAGCAGCGGCACTGCCAGGCCCTGCAGGTCAGCCTGGGATGCTGGGCAGGAAGAGCCAGGGCTTGGCAGGAAAGCTCCCTGTGATGCCACCAGCCCTCCAAAACGTGCTGGCTCCCCCTGGTGACACCGGCACAGCGGAGGTGTTAACTCTTTGTTTCTCCTTATCTCTTTGAGTTTTTCTAGTTTCTTTCTTATATCTCCCCAGGACTTTGTTACAAACTGGGGGGGTCCACTCCTTGAGTCCATTTATCCTTCGCTTTTTCCTTGGATGAACTTCTCTTCATCCCAGAATTCTAGCATGATCCCCCCCAAGAGACTGTTGGGGAGTCCAAAATTCTAACATGACCCCCTCTACCCCCGCAAAGGGACTGTCAGGGGGGCACCTGCAGCAGGTTGCTCCCCTTCGACCTCTTGTGGGGATCAAACCCATGAAACCTGGCTCACAACGTGGGGCTCAAACCCATGACACAGAGAGTTCTTCACTCGCTTTGTCCCTTCAGTGGCCAAGCCCCTCGCAGGGTGTTGGAACCCCACTTAGAAGGACTCCGCGCTCGCTCTGCAACCAGGCTGCGTCTCAGCCAACAGCAGTCACAGTCACACTGCCCGACCCGGCGGTACTTACAGTCCATTCTTCCCATCAGGACCTACCCGACCCAGCAGTACTTACAGTCCACTTTTCCCGTCGGGACCTTCGTGCACTCTGGATTACGGGTAAACTGCAGTATTCAGGGGGAGCGAGCTCCATTCTTTCCCTTCCGCTTTAATTTTGAATAATGTTGGTAGCTCTCCGCACAGCCGAGTCCAAGGGCCACTATTGAAGTGGGGCGCCTCCCTTGAACCTGAGGTAACACAGAGCTATCCAAGGTTATCATGTTGAGGTCGCCAATTGAAACAAATAACTTAGGCTTTTTCTATGGATAAACAACGTTTTATCCAATTCCTTAATTGTATTCCTTAAACACGTGTTCATTAGAGCAGAAGCAAAACAGCGCTGGGTGAGTGGGGGATTCGCTCCGGCCAACACGCGCACCTTTTAACAATAAGAAGTGTGCTTAAATACAGTAAGGTGTTACATATTCGTAATGACCCCAGGAACGCCTCTACAGATTGATAAGCTTTCACGCTTCTTATTAAAATAAGTCTCAGATAACCATTTCCACAGTCTCCTCCTTGACCCCTCCCTGTTACGCCTGCGCAGTGCCATGAAGATTGGGGAGCCCCGGAGTCAAAGATGGGTCCTCATGGAGCGATGATCAATGCTCGTTTTATTGCAATTCTGATTCTGTTCTACAGGGTTAGTCCAGGGTAGACGCGGCATATGACACATCATAACTAGCTACAAAGTAATGTTCACGCGGTACAGCAATAGCACATCTTTGTTCTACAAGACAGCATACCTTTGTTCTATAACCTCTTTTCGTGTTTTACTTCTTAATAAGTTTCTTTCTATTGATTACCCAAGGACAAATCCTTGCCGTCCGACACGTACGCTGGGTTGTGCAAGTGGGACTGGAAAAGTACTGAGTGCCCTGTTTCTTCAAGCATATTCTCTACAGTGTCACTTGGTGATTTTGAGGAGGGGTCTTTGGATGAAGGCTCCTTCAGCTTCGTCACAGTGAACCTTTTACCTGTGGCTCATTATGCTGAATTGGCTGGAACCCAAGCTGCCAAGTCGACTGAAATCAGAATGGCGCCCCCTTTTTGCTGTAAATCTTGGCTATCTCTTCTCCTCAAGGTTACAGCTGGTGCTGTGAAACTTCTTCTCTCGGCATTCAATGAGGTTCTGTTTATTTCCTTAACTGGTTACATACAGCTCTAAACTAGATATTCATTATGTGGCTTAAAGTGCTAGTTCGTTAGTAGGCCCTTGGAATGTGGTTGGGTAACCCTTAAAATGTTAGTTCCCTCTATCAATATAACTTCATAAACAAGTTTCATAACTTTTTGCATAGAACTTAACCACCTTTTCCTTTTTCCAGGTTCAGAGCCTGTGCCTCATTTGGTTATATCTGTAAACACTGAACATCTCCTCAGCAGGAATCACAGCTGCATTTCTCACAATCATGGGCAGCTCTGGTGCCCTTCACGCCAGAACCTGGGCCACATGTGGCAGCGATGGGGGGGCTGTAAGACCCTAAAGCCCATGGCAAGCACAGCTGAAGCTGCACGGCTGCCCTGGGCAGCTCTTGCTGCTCCCTGGGTGCTCCCCCACGGGATGCCCCCTCCCTCTGGGCTCCACGCTGCTATCGTGCTGCCCTCAGACCTGTGAGAAGATGAGCAAGTTTAAGGAGGCGCATTCCAGCCTGGCAGAGGACATGCGTGCAATGCAGGAGGCGCATTCCAGCCTGGTGGAGGACATCCGGGAGATCCAGGAGATGCTTGGCCTGGTGAGGACAGGGCTTCCCTCCAGGATCTGTGGGAGGAGATGAGCAAGTTTAAGGAGGTGCAGTCCGGCCCGGCAGAGGACATGCGGGCCATGCAGAAGGCGCGTTCTGGCATGGCAGAGGACATCCAGGAGATGAAGGAGACGGCTTGGCCTGGTGAATGTCCTCTGGTGCCCCGGGAGGGAGCTGGGCCCTCGTCCCCTCCCCACTTCTCTCCCTGTCAGCCTGTGCCCCTGCCCCACGGCCATCGGTGTCACCAGCATGAAGGGCAGCAGGAGGGAAGAGTGGGAAGGGTGTCCCAAGAGTTGCTAAGGCGCTTTTGAACTAGAGAGCCATCCAAACAGAACCATGGGCAGGGAAGGAGGGGAGATAAAGCTCTGCCCGTGCAATTCAGCCGCAGCACAGCCCTGGCCAGCGTCCCCCTGCCTCGTGCCCTGCTTCATTTGGGGTCCCAGGCCAGGGCGTTGGGAGCGGGGGCTCCCCTGAGAATCGCACTGGAAGAATTTTCTAGGTATTATTTCTAGGGTGGGGGGGAGCACACACTGCTGGGGAGGGCACTGGCCCTTGAGAGCCTCTAGATGGTCTTTTCTCCCCTCATTTTTTTAAAAATATATATCTAAAGTATAAAAATCCAGAGAGAAGGAGCAGCAGCACAGAGGTGGGCGCTGGGTGGGGGGGTTTCTTAATGCTCCCTCCCACCTGCATCGCTGCAGTGGGGCGGGAGAGCGAAGGGGAGACAAATAACAAAGCAATCAATGGCTGGAGGCAGCTGTCGGCACCCGGATCATGGCTATGGGGGCACCCTGGACTGGGGGCACACAGCCACTGGGGCCCCTGCCTCTGCATGTCCCAGACCCCTGATGAAGCCCCCAAAGTGCTCCCCTCCTCCGGCTCCTGAAATCAGCACGGCTTCTTGCACAGACCCCCGGGGCCCCCTCACCCGTCCTCCCTCCCTTGACACCCCCAGGGCCCAGGGGGATTTTACAAGGTGATGTCCCTCCTGTCACTGCCACTGCCACTCATGGCCCTTCCCAGGGGAGGGGGGAGCTGGGGGGGTTTTAGTCTTCAAATCAATCTTGCTTATAAAAAGAAAACAAAAAAACAACCAAGACAGGTTGAAGGTTCATTATTAATGCAAAAATAAGAAAAATAATTTAAAGAAACCCCCACTTTTTAAACCCCAGGTCCCCCACGCTCCGTACACAGCACAGGGACTGATCCACTCCCCAGCTCATGCGGTTCTGACTGGGCAGGCCGGGCTCCATTGATGGATCCTCTGGTGTTCACCAACCGGGTACAACTGCTCAAGGGAAACCCCATTGTTCAAGGTTCCACCACCCACTGTCCTTCATGTGTATTTTACAGCTCCATTTCCCAGAGGCTGGTGCCCGGCAGGGGCTGTGATCCACCCACGCAGTGCCACGCTCTGCCCCACGTGTCTGAGCTTGTTTCAGAAATGAGTCCCACTGTGAGACTCAGTTCTCTCTGGGTGCTGTGTCAGCACAGCCTTGCTGTCCACGGCCCAGGACAGTGCTCTGGGCAGTGGCATCGGGCACTGGGCATCTTTCAGCCATCCAGTGGTTACTTCCACCATTGTCAGCACGTGGTGTTTACCTTGGCAGGTTTGTGGGAGTGTGATCCAGTCAATCTGCCAGGCCTGCTCAGATGTGTATCGAAGCCACCACCCTCCATCCCACAGCAGCTTTAACCGTTTGTCTTGTTTAATTGCAGCACAACAGTGTCCGTAGTGAAGCCCACCCCTCGATCACGAGCCCGTGTACGTGTTGCAGCTCTGATGACCTGAGCCATCAGGGCTCACCGGGCTACCAACAGTTGCTACTTCGCATCCACCTCAGCCACTTCCATTTTAGCAGCGGCATCGCCCTGCTGGTTGTTTTCATGTTCCTCAGTGGCCACATTTTCTGGCCCATGAGCACCTGCGTGATGGACTTTTCCAAGCAGGCTCTCTAGCCTGGCAGCCAGAGAGGCTGTTTGAAAAAGATGGACTCACTTTGAAACTATTGTACCTCTGCAAGCAGAAACCACCCATTAACGCACCTCTTAGCACTTCAAAAGGGCACGACATAATTTAAAGTGATGAGGGTTAGACACCTCTCCCAGCGCACAAACAGCCCCCGGCCTCGGTCATTCGCAAGACAGCGACCCTGCAACACAAGGCGTTTTGCAGTCTGCGCTTCAGCAAGACGGAACCCGTAACTGCGGTGCAGTGCATATTTCAAGGGTGTTTTGGCGTTGATCTGTCAATGCCAAAGAGCACTCATGGTTGGTACCGACAATTTGAGGCAACAGGCTGTATCTGAGGGGAAGAGCACAGTGCAGCCACGCACTTGAGAAGAAAATGTGAGACGAGCTCAAGAGTTTTCCGCGGAACATGCACCAGTCCCCTCGTCCTGCCAGCCGAGAACTCGGTGATCCCTCATTTGACTGTCCAGTGTGTATTAAGGTGACATTCAATCGTGAGGCCACACGGGTTGAACTCAGACAGGCCGTTTGTGCAGGTGACAAAGCGTGCAGAATTTAGGGATGCGAAGTTACAGAACGTGGAGGACGGAGCTTCTGCCGCGTTTGATTTTTAGTGGTGAAGCGACGTTTCGTCCAAGTGGTCGTGCTGCCTGTCACAACGTGCACATACGATGATCGGAGAATCCACACGGAACAGTAGAGCACAGGCATAATTCTTCAGAAGTGAACGTCTCAAAACCCCCACACCAGAAAGATTTTTATTAGAGAAGTCTCACGATCGTAAGCCCGTATTTTATTAGAGACTTGTCCCAGCTGCCCGCAGAATATTTCATTTTTAGTAGAGATGCAGCGCATCCCCCTCCCCACTCCCCTGGGTATTATTTTTATCAGCTTTTGCTTTATCCCCTCCTATAATGGTTGCTCTGTTCCTTGAGCAATGCTTAGTGCTGTGGAGTCTTGGAAGAAACTTTGAGGGAAAATGCAGCACAGGTATAAAGTATCATTGACTCCAGTGATGTAGTGATTGACGTGGATACCTGCTGGGGACCAAGAAGGTGGGGAGATGCTGGTGGTGGTGACCACGAAAGGAGAAGAAGAACAATGAACATGAAAACTCAAGAAATGAGACTTCCCTGAACCACAGGTGAGATCCCAGAGGAGGAGAGTTGAAGGGCAAAGGAGTTCAGGACAACTGGCAGTTTTTCAAACCCTATTCAGTGCAAACAGTGCCAATAATAAAGCGAAGATCGCAAGCGTAACAAGAAACCAATCTGGCAGAATCACAGGCTCTTCTGCACCCTTGTGATCCTCCAGCTGAAAATAAAAGGAAAAGCACAAGAAGACAGGGTCATAATCAGAAAGGTCAAGGCAGAAAATCAGATAAAACTAACAAAGGACATCCAAAAGGGCTAACAAGGAAGAGCCCAGACAGGAGTAGGGAGAGGACAGGTCAGAGATATTTAATCTAAATGCAATGTTTTCACTTGGATGGTTAAACCCACACACATACACACCCGGCTGAGCCGCTCACCAGGGTCCGCACCCATCTCACCCCACCGACCACCTTCACATTTCCTCCTAGAAAAGCCTCAGGTTGTTACAGTGCTGGCAGAGCAGCACAGAAAGGCACCAAGACTTCATTTTTACCCTTCACAGGGGCATGAATTAGGTGTATTCTCTCATGTCCTGTCCCTCACCCCATCTAGAGGGTTATTTCAAGAGCTCCTGGAAGACAGGCAGGCCCAAAGGTCAAGAAACCAGCAAATAATCTAATCGGAAGGAAACAAGGAAGCTTGGGTCACAATGTATTAATTCTGGAAACAAAAAATAAGCAGATTGAAACACTGGGAGAAGAGATTATTAACTCAGCAGAACAAGGACTGGTGGCTGGAGACGGACAGAGACTCTGAACTTTCAGGCTCAGGTCCTGAGTTTCACAAACCTGCAGTGTCCACTCCTTTAATATCATAAAATTTATATTTCCCTGAAGAATTTAGGCCCTTGAGTCAAGTTACTTAATGAGAAGAAACTTTTGTTTTAATCTATGTTTTCAGTTTCTTCTTAATTTTTTTTTAAAAGACCTCTTTAATTAGCCCTCCTGTTACTCATCTCTTCATTTTGCAGGGCTTACTGTGATTGCTGGCTTTTGGCCACACACTTATTCAGCTCATCTGAACAGAACTTCAGCTGTTGCCTGTAAGTTAGAGCTGGACATCCAAGTACAGGTATAAACACCAGAAAGTTACAGAAGAAGAAATATGAACCAATTTCTTTACAGGATATCTCACTCTGTCTGGTTTGCCGCCTCCTCAGACGCAAAAATAATAAACCCTATTAATTTAAGTCTTATTTAGCTGTTCCATCTCTCTGCAATAATTGATTGGGCTTTAGACACTCAGCCAGAAAACACAATCAAATCAGGTTTGCCTGGTGACTGCGCCATAGCAGTGCCAGAAACCCCCAGTCCCCACACTTGCTCTAATTGACTAAAACATTTGGTCACTCGCACATTTCTATACAGACAATTAAGCTAAAGAGACACTACAAACGCAGCAAGACCAGCTGAGAGCAATAATGGATCTTTTCAGTCTATTTTTCTAGGGAGAATTATGACTTAGCGATGTTGCAGTAACTAAAGCGGGTTTTGTCTCCCCTTTGCTCTGGATGCAGCAGCCTCAGGAGCTCAACGCTGCACAATCGCTGCCTTGCAGGGAACCACACCAACGAATTATCTGCTTTTCCTGCCCTCCAAAAAAGCTGCCACGTGCTAAATCTGCATCTGTTTGGCATCTATCAGGGCTGTAGCACTTCCAGGAATGAGGGGGAAGGGCTCCAGTGCAGAGTCAAGCCACATTTTTTACAAATACCCCCAATTTTCTGAGTCTGTTTGGATGCTGGCTCCGCACGTGCCGGCTGGCACGGGGCCAAAATGTGTCAGTCACAACCAGGCAAACACAACGATACCCAGTTCCCAGGAAAGTGGCTGAACTGCAGCATTTCTTGCCAAAGTGATGCACAGAGAACAAACAGGCTCCTCGGACTCTTCCTCAGAGATCTTGGGGGAGCTGCAGCGGTCGGAAACATTGGCAGAATCTACAAGTGTCAAAAGCCTAAAAGAAGAGATCCAGAAAAAGAAAAAGAATTGCAGCCGCCTTATCTGCAACTTTGTGCACACGAGACAAGAACGGTGAGGCATGACATTTGTATTAAAAACATTTTGCCAACAGTAGATCCAGACTATCACTTCATACGTCTCCAATGGCACAGGTGGTACCTGCTAATAGAAGGTAACGTTTATCCTACCCAGTCACTGGTCCCTGCAGTTCTACATTCAGTCTTGCGTGACTAAGAATCTGCAAACGTGGTTTAAAGCAGAAAGCGTACAGCTAGTCCTGGCTGGAGGATTAGTAAGCTGTGCTGACATGCAACCAGTAGAGAGGAGCGTGGGTATGGAATTCCTGTCTCCCTGCACCAAATCAAATGACCAGCACAGCTCACAGCCACACAGAGGCTGTAACACCCCAACCACAGGGTCTAAAAAAGAAAAAACAAGCAGAGAAAGCTTCAGTTCTGCTTTACATCAAGCTTAAGGTGTGCATGATGTGAGACTTGAGATGAGTGTCAAAATTAACCTTTAAGTCTTCCTCCTCAGTAGAGATCTGAGAAGACAGGCAGCTGCAGTGCATATGGAAAATCCAGCAGCTGAAAACCCATTTCACCTGCAGCAGGTCAATAGTCATAGAATCATTTTGGTTGGAAAAGCCCCTCAAGATCAGGGAGTCCAACCATAACCCACGCCTGGCACTGCCCCATGTCCCTGAGAACCTCATTTAAACACCTTTTAAACCCCTCCAGGGATGGTGACTCCAGCACTGCCCTGGGCAGCCTGCTCCAATGCCCCACAGCCCTTTGGGGAAGAAATTGTTCCCCACATCCAACCTCAGCCTCCCCGGTGCAACTTGAGGCCGTTTCCTCTGCTCCTGGCGCTTGTTCCTGGGGAGCAGAGCCCGACCCCCCTGGCTCCAAGCTCCTTTCAGGCAGTTCAGAGATCAGAAGGTCTCCCCTCAGCTCCTGTTCTCCAGCTGAACCCCCCAGGTCCCTCGTGAAGTGGTTTGGGATGGAAGGGACCTTAAAAATCACCTAGTGTCCACCCCCCAGCCATGGGCAGGGACACCTTCCACTGGACCAGGTTGCTGAGCATCCCAACATGGCAAAAAGTCCAGAAGAAAACCCAAAGACACCTTCCGGCACAGATCTCTACACCACCAAAAACTCATTGCAAGAAAAGGCTTGGAAAGCATACACAAAAAGGCATAATTACAAAGGAATGAAGTAGAGCAGTGGTTGAAAAATGCCCAGAAGTCACAAGAAAGACTCAGCCATCCTCCTCCAAAAATGCAGCCACCATGAGCTCGGTTATAGCCCATCTGATGTCACACTGTGCTTCACAAACTCCTCAACGACCTCCAGAGGGCTTTTCTTCTGAGGAGGGAAATACACAGCTGGCAAATCAGTGTGGGTCTACCAAGCAACCTCCACAAAAGCCCTGGGGTTGGAAGCAATGATTGTCTGTTAAAGCTGAAACATTTCGGTGCAGAAAAGGGAGCTTCACAGCAGGAGATGTTTACAGGGGGAAAAAACGTCCCAGTTTCCCGCTGTTTTACAGGAGTGTGCCGGAGCTGAAGGTCAGACACAGCGGCAAATCCATCACCACCGACTTCAGGAGCATTGGCTGGAACACAATTGCTGCACTTGAGCCACCACCCAAAAGAATGTTCTGACTAAAGCGAGAAAATGTCACTGTTGGTGAAAGGAACCTGTTCAAATTATTTCAGCGTTTTATACCAGAATAGAAGTGGAATCCGGGCAGCGGAATTTTTCAGTTTGCCCAAGTGCGACAGGAGAAAACTCCAGTTTCATTCCTAGGGCTGCTCAGTCTTTGAGAAACCCTTGAAAGGCCACCAAGAGCTATTCTTTAGGCTTCCTCTTTCCCTTAAAAGAAAAGAAAGCGCTGTTGAAAAGTATAAAAGGCTTGAGATTTGTGGAAGGGTTTGCTTCCGTGAACTGAAAGCAGGAGTGAGAACATGAGAGGGGATATTACAGGGCTCTACTTGACACGCAAAAATACTGCAGTCGCAAAATGGATGGAAAGCTTGGTCTTTCCGTGATGCTGCTTCAGATCCTTCTCGTCATACAGGAAACTAAGAACACCTTGGACATTTTTAACACGTAGTAAAAGCCTGCTAAGGTCAGTGAAAAATGCAGCTGCTTCAGCAGGCAAGCCAAGCCGAACCTGGTGTCAAGAAAACGGGACTGGCAGAGTTCAGGGCTGGGAATGCCAGGAGCTGTAAGAAATACCAACCTCAACAGCTGAGCAGAAAAGAGCTAACAAATTGTTAGGATCTGGCTTTTTGCCTAAACCCAGATGCCCATTTTAATCCAAGAGCCCCTTCTGCTTTGCAGCAGGGGACAACAGGAATAACAAAAATTTCCAATACATAAGCGCATAATTTCTTGTCAAACTAAGCCTATGATGGGGTGTCGAACATTTTCACCGGAGGCCACAGCAGCCCCGCAGTTGCATTCAAAGGGCCGAATGTAATTTGAGGATTTGGCCCACAGGGCTTGTGTTTGTTATGTGCATCGTGCTCCTTTATCGCCGACTCTGTCTCGTAACACAAAAGACATACTGGCTTTTCCTCCCTGAAACACAAACACGTATTTGCTTTCCCATCTATCAATAAATCGCCTTCCTTCCGCATCAATCTTCCTCTTACTTGACATTCTGGGATTCAAATTGCTCCACCAAAGACGGTAAGATGTGTCACCTAAGTAAAAGATCTAGATGATACTTTCACCTCCATCAACTAGTACTGAAGAAAAACCAAAATCCTGGACCTTTCACAATAAGCCCCGTGGTAAGTCAGAACGCTTGCTGAGCCTGTCGCAAAACATCTGCCATGAAGATCTCACATTGGTGACCTCCACTAGTGGCAACCACGGCAAACCGTGTCTTACGGAAGTGAGGCCATGGGTATCGACCACACGGCAGCTCATCCCATTTCAATCCCTCCCCCAAATCTACCTGCAAGTTCTTGAGAGCTCCTCTCACCCAGGTGAGATGGAGAAGAGACATCCGTCCCTCAGCCCAAGTAGATTCACTAATTCCTACATTGGCTTCGCCATCCCAGGCTGCTCCCTTGAATTCTTGAATTAGATTCTGGAGGAACTGTTACTCTTTTAGCAACTAATTTGAATGAAAAAAACCTATTGCTATAATAAAAGCATTCTGAAACTAATAGACACTGGCAGATCATCTTCTCAGGCCATTTTGTCCATTAACAGCAGCTGTGTCACGCACCTGTGCTGTTAGATTGCCCACAGAAGAATTCGGAAGACCTATGAAGATGTCACATATTTCCTTATTTGGAGAACAGAATCTACAATGATTATTGAAGTGTATCACCACTATCCATATAAAATAAATGAGAGATACTCCATAGATAGTGTGAGGACATCACTATCATCTGTATCACACTTGACTGATGAGTTCTCTGCCCTTACCTGAAGGTACAGAACAATCCTAAGAAAACAGAACTAACCAGCCACCTCCAAAAACCATCTTCCAACTGCTCTTGGACACTGCACCCAAGAAAAAGACCAGCAAGACAAAATCCCCTCAAAGGGTCCCCACGGGGAGGTTGGGAAGACACAAGAGCGCACGCAGTTCACGTTTGGGCTGCAAAGCAAGCAGAAAAGAAAAATCCAAATAAAACCACAGGATGGGACTCGAGAACAGGTTGTGTCACAGAAGAACCAGTTTCCCGGTCCCAGCTCCCCTGCCAGGGCCAGAGCAACGGGACCCTGGGCTTTCCCCTCACACCCATCTACTCTCCCCACGAAAGGACATCTGGGTTCCTCCAGCGCCCACCACAGCCCAGCCTCATATCCAGCTATCGCTCCCAATAAATCATTTGGCAAATCAAGGAGCGGTTAAAACTAACGATGGTGAACAACCCACCAGAGCACAGGTCTGTGCTGACTTTACAGCAGCAGGGAAGTCTAAAAGACAATCAATATTTTTGTACCCATAAAATAAGAGGACACTGAAGGAATATCTGTGGAGTCACACTGGGGGTTTGTTTGGGGTTTTTGCTGCTCTTGTTTTTAGTTTGGGTTTTTTTTTTGGTTGTTTTGTTTGTTTGGGCCCATTTTGGTTTTGGTTGAGTGCCTTTTTTTCCCCCAGTCATCTTTCCTATGAGAACAGCAGCTTGAGCCTCCCTCTAAGGCTGAAGAAAGATTTAAATGTACTTCCTGGGAAAAAGAAAACCACACAAAAAACCCACCACCCAAACTTTGAGCCCAGCAGGAACTGTTTCAAGCAGCTACAAGCAACTGCAGAAACAAATAAGAACGTGTTAGGCTGTACCTACTAATCACCACAGGAGACACTAATATGAAAAGTGCTTCTATCTGCATTTTAGTTCCTGACACCTACCTGAACAGATTAAATTACTAAAGCGTTCACACAGCAAAATGGAAGCACTGCAAATAGAACCCAGCCAAATACCTGAACCATCAGCCTCTCTCCAGCTCTGTGTTGCTTGCAGGCACTTAGTTTGTGCTGTATTTGTATTTTTATGCAAGACTGAACACTGATGGAAAGGGAATCAGCATTTTCTCAGGCTGCAAGATTGGCTAACAACCTCCTTTCCCATTTCAAGGGGCAGCACACTTGCTTCAAAACTGCACTGCCTGTGCCCTAAACCCAGTCCACACAAAGGCTGCAAATCTCACACAAGCTACCAGTTACCATTCAGTTTTGGAGCATTTTGGGAAGCTCAGCCTTTCAGCGGAGCAGAAACTTCAGAAAGGTGCAGAGCAGATACTTACAGTGTTGTAATGATCGACATAAACCGCATTTCCCAAGCCAAACACAGCGTATCTCAGGCCTTTCAGATACGTTTTCCCAAAGCGAAAGTCACGCGCTGCCTCTTCTAACCCCTTGCAGAACCACGCTGCACTCTCGGTTGGCTGCCCGTCAGTGTACGTAGCTACCAAGAACACACAAACGTTCCTGCCGGTTGTCTAATAATATCAAGAGAATAGAAGAGATCGGTGCATTTCTCAGAACGCTTCCCATTAGTAAGACAACTGGAACACATGGGGAGTTGGAAGAAGTTAAAAGATGAGGTTTTTTCTAAGTGGGATTTTGGTGTGGGATGCTGCAGGTGATAACCCCAACAGTGGCGAACGGCCATCCCCCCTGCAGAGACGCCTTAAATTAGCCAGGAGAGATCAAACTGTCTGTCTGCTGCTTCACAGAGGTGGTACAAGAGAACAGAACATCTCCCTTCCCCACCCCAATCAACAGCTTCTTGAGCAGACTCTTGCAGCAATCAAGTTTCTCACTGATTCAAAAAAACAACTATCAATATTCACAGAAGAAAAATGCCTCAAGGATTACTCCATCTAAATATGACCAGCAAGGAGTTTTTAGCTTATGAGCCTGTGAAGGCTGCAAATTGTCACCATCTGCTTGTTCTGGCTTTGAACCCTTCCCTGGGGATACAGAGACAGAACAGAGGGACCTGGTGCAACCGCTCTCACTGAACTCACACCTGAGTTACAGAACCAGCTCATACCAAGTCACTGTCACCACCAAAATACTCTAGGCAATCCTCTCCTAGGAATATTCAAAATTTAGGTGTTTTCTGCTGAGGGTTGATGGGCTACACTTATACAGAAGGGAAGCGATTTTTAACACACAGCATTGGGAATTTCCAGAATAATAGGAGAGAAATACAAGGGGAAAAGAGTCTTCGCAACACAAGGAAAAGCTTTTCTTTATTAGTCATATTTATAAGGTACTTACCTCCTCTGGATCATAATCTCCCATGCTGATGACTTCCACAGGCAAACAAAGTGAAATAACGGCTTCAGCCAGACCTCTGGCAAACCTCCAAAAAAAAAAGAAAAAGAGGAATTTATCAATTGCTTCAACCCAAGCATGGTAGCGACCAAACAACCCCCACACGCCCAGTCACAAGACACCTCCCACAACAGAAAGAACAAAGACATCCGAGAACTGGACACTGGACCTAGAATTCCTCATGTTAAGAAAAAAAAAAATCAAGTATATTGGCTGCAAGAAGAGAGTGACATGAATTTTAATGACTAATGATTTCACATTTACACACACCATTTTTTTCAAAAGCACCTAAACCAGTACTTGTCTCTGAGAAGACCCGCTCGCAACTACGGGTACGGCAAGAGTAAACTTTAAACTTCATCATCAATGTCTCTACTGCATGCGCCATTTAAAGCAAGTAGAAAAAAAATGTTATTTTTACATAATTTTAAGTTATCTTTCATGTTGGGCAATGACTTCTCATGAGCTAATGAACTTTCTGATGTTTACACTGTGCAATACTTCTAAGGCAAGCAACAGACT
Source organism: Patagioenas fasciata (assembly GCF_037038585.1). Lineage (NCBI taxonomy): Eukaryota > Metazoa > Chordata > Aves > Columbiformes > Columbidae > Patagioenas > Patagioenas fasciata. The sequence continues at coordinate 2,082,623 of NW_027288507.1, forward strand.
TGAGTCTCAATATTTCAAATTACTTCATGTAGGTGGGGAAAAAAAAAAGTAACTGATACCTTTGCTGTGCCAGTCTGAGACCCATAGAAAATCTTTACTTTGCCTCCAGGGTGGCTGATCCATTTACGAGTTTGTCTTCTATTCCTTCAGAAGAAGCTGGATTCCCATTGGATTTTTCACCCTAAGAAACAAGCACCACTTCTCATTCAATCCCTTTTCAAAGTGATGTTAACCCCATTCTCCCAAAACCACTTAAAACACCTATCCTGTGAACAGACTCTCAGCACTAATTAAATGAGGCTATCAAAGCATTTTAGCTTCTCACACCCAGAGAAAGACACAACCACGTCTCTGAACTAGGCCACGCTCCAATAAACTCAGGTCACACGCAGCCGGATCCAGCTGAACGCAGGAACCTCCCAACTCGCGCAGCAGAACTTTGCTCACCTGCGCAAGGAGCTTTTACCATCCTGAACAGCCTAATCCCACTCCCGTCCTAAAACCAGCCCAACCTCATCAGTAACATCAACGGAAAGAGGAACCCGAGAACTCCAGCACAAGTAGAGTGATTGATTTGCAGTGACAGAGCAACCCAGGCTGACACGATCTCTCAGTAACGACGGGAGAAGCGTTCAGCAGAGAGCTGCTCCAACATCAGAGCAACGAGGGCACCGAGTCACCCACAAACATGAGACCGTCCAGGCTGCGGATTATAACCCTCAGGTGCACTGAACTGTAAGGAACGTTCAAGGAAGAAACGTTGTTTTCACAAAACTGGGGAGCTGGCACCTGACCCCCGCGAGGGAAGGGACCGAGACACATCAGACTGTGAATCCTGAATGTAAAACAAAATCTCTTCAAACTAATCCCAGAATGCAAACTGACACCTGTATTTACAAGTTAATCTAGAGGGAAGGACGGCCAAAGAGCCAGGAACCCATTTTTAAATAGATCAATAAGGGAAAGGGTGTTGTTCGGATTAGATGAATGAAATACGTAAACTGAGGCAGGTGTCGGGTGCTCTGTAAACCCTGAAGAACCGACCAGTGGGCAACAGGGGAGGGAAATTGCACCCAGGGTTTGGGGGGATATAAACGGGGGCTTTTTGCCCTATTATGCGTGCCTGCCTTTAGGGAGAACACCCGGTCTTGCAAAATCATTAACAAAATGTGCTTTGCTGAGAGATCCTGCCTGGGCCTGTTCTATTGGCAAGGTGATCGTTTCCTACACGACCACACCTGGGCTCCGCAGTGACCCACGGGGGGGCCCACAGTGGGGCAGCACGTGTCACTGCACCAGTGGGGACCGTCACCCGGCAGCCACTCGCCTCCACACGCAGATTTCGGGGCCTTCTTGGACAAAAGCACTTCCATCTTCCCTTGCCTTCTTTCTGGTTTTGGTGGTGAGGAACTGAACGATGATCCAAATGCTGATCCCAATGATACAGGGAATTGACCTTCTCCCCTGGAGAAGTTGTAGAAACTGAGGGCAACAGAAAGTAGAAATTTGGAAAGGTTGTTAGATGAAGCTTGGAGAGTATTCAGTAACAGGGACAAGGAAGATTCTTGAAAGGATAAGTAAGTAAGGAACTGAAGAGGTTGGAAGGCTTTGAAAGCCTTTAGAGAGAGGTCAGTATATATGTTGGGAAAATGAACGTTGGGGAAGGTACAGAGGAAGTAGGCAGAGAGAGAAACAGACAGTAGCAAGTTTTGAAAAAGACTGATGGGAACCTGGAATGAACAGAAACAAGTGGAATTTTTGGTGGATTGACAACAAGTAACAATTACATAGTAGGTAAAGGGAGTCACTGGCCAAAGTGAACGGGCATATTTTTGTGAACCTTTGAAATACAAATTGGGTAAACAAGTAGGTATTGATAAATTTCTATATATGTCCAATTCCTTCCAACCTTTTTGGGAGAAGGAATTTGGCCAGTAATAGAGAAATTAATACAAGTCAGGTTATAAACAGAATAATAAAGGACCTCTACCCAGTGGTAGCAAACACCTTTCTGACTGTATTAACTCTAATTTGATTTGGCTTACTGTTTTAGATTTGAAAGATGCCTTTTTGCCTCTCTCTCCGTGAAGCCAGCCAGACAATATTTATGTAAAACCCAGCTCACCTGGATGGTGTTGCCACAAGGATTTAAAAACAGCCCAACAGTACTAGGAAATCAGCTCGCTAAAGATCTTGAATCTTGGGAAGCCCCATCTGATGAAGGACAGATGCAACAATATGTGGATGATCGCTACCAGGACACAGAAGACATGCATAACCTGAACTGTAAGCTTGTTGAACTTTGGGGGCTCCAAGGATACCAGGTATCACAGAAGACAGCCCAGATGATACAGCAACTCATGAGTAACTCATTTGGGCTATGAAATCAGCGTAGGGCAGAGGACCCTGGGCCAGGCTCGAAAGGAGGCCGTATGCCAAACATCAAAGCCTCAAACTGTAAAAGAATTACGGACCCTTCTTGGGCATGACAGAGTGGTGCCGGTTGTGGATTTATAATTATGGATTGTTTGTCAAGCCACTGTATGTGCCAGCAGCCACAGATCAGGAACACCTGCAATGGAATAAAGGAGCTACACGAGCCTTTGAAGAACTTGGTAAGGCTTTGACAGCGCCTGCTCTAGGACTCCCAGGTGTGAGTAAACCATTTTTTCTATTCTCTCACGAGAAGCAGGGAATAGCCTTGGGTACACTGGCACAGGATCTTGGCCCGTACCGACGAGCAGCGGCCTATTTCTCCAGACAATCAGATGCAACTGCAAAAGGGTGGCCGGGATGCCCGCGGGCAGTTGCTGCAGCGGTACTGAACATACAGGAGGCCCGGAAATTTACCACGGGTCAGAAAATGGTTGTGCTGGTATCCCACACGGTGCCTACAGTTCTAAAAGAAAAAGGGGGACGTTGGCTTTCCCCACAAAGATTTCTCAAATATCAAGCTAAATCATCCTCACTAACACTGTCAAGCCAGCTTCTTTCCTCAGTGACAACATTGGAAAACCAGTTCATCATAATTGCCTGGAAACCATTGAAACAACATAATCCAGCCAAGCAGATCTAAAGGACATAGGATTATGGAGAACACTGAGAACTGCCTTACGGACGAAAGCAGCAATATCCTGAACGGTGAAAGGCACGCTGGTTATGCTATAACTACTAGCCATGAAGTGATGGAATCTGGGCCTCTGTCTGAAAGTACTTCAGCACAAAAGGCTGAAGTATATACTATATATACTATATATATATATATATAATGTAGTATATACTACATAATCGCCCTTACCTGTGCTCTGGAACTAGCCGAAGGTAAAACTGTGAACGTTTATATGGACTCTAAGTATGCTTTCAGGGTCGTGCACGGAACAATTTGGAAAGAAGAAGGACTCTTGAACTCTCAAGGCACACATATCAAACGTGCAGGAGAAATATCGGCAGCTCAACTTCCTAAGAAGGTGGCAATCATGCATATCCAGGCCCACCAGAAAGCGAGCTCGGAATTGGAAAAAAGGAAATGAGCTGGTGGACAGGGAGGCAAAACTGGTGCCTAAGCAAAAGGTAAAAGTGTAAAGTGCCCTAGTCCCCGACGGGCAGGTTATTTTAGAAGGTAAGCCAGAATATACTAAGGAAGACCAGAAACTTAGTATAGATTTAGAGGAATCATATCATGAGGAAGGGTGGGCTCACGCCCCACAAGAGAAAACTTATTGTTACCTCCTATTTAGTTTGCCCTTTAGTAGCAGAAACATTATACGAACATTTGATCAAAAATAGTAACTACAAATTGGTACACTACTGTAAGACAGGTGACACAGCAACGCGCTCTTTGCCTCCAGACTAATCCTAAGAATATACCTAAGCTAGAAATGGGTCAAATTGGGAAAGGAAACGGACCTGGGCAATAATGGTAAATTGATTTTTCGGAACTCCCAAGAAAAGGGGGGTGCTGATATTGCTTGGTACTAACTGATACCTTTTCAGGTTGGCCAGAAGCACTCCCTACCAGAACAGCAAAAGCTCGGGAGGTAACTAAAACATGAGCACAAGAAACAATACCAAGGCTTGGTGTTCCAGCTGATATATCCTCTGATAAAGGGCCACATTTTAAATCAAAAATTGTACAGCAAATCAGTCAGCACTTGAGAATAGACTGGCAACTACATACACCTTATCATTCTTCCTCCAGTGGCCAGGTAGAAAGAAAAAAAAAAAGATGAAGTGAGTCATCTAATTGAACAACAAATTGTAAATCTGGGGCAGGAGGCAAATTTGGCTTGGTCTCAATCTTCACCTTTGTCCCTCTTGCATATGAACAAGGACAAGGGCAAAGAAGGGTTAAATCCTTTTGAAATCCTGGATGGGAGACCCTATAGTGTACAGAAGGGGATGTCTGCACAGGAAGGGGATGAAATTATGACTTTTTATATGGTTATATTGCGTAAACAACTTAACAAAATTGGGAAGAGTGTTTGGAACTTGGAGTAGGGGTCTGGATGGGCCAGTACATAACATCCAATTGGGCGATTATGTGTCTGTGAAGTCTCTTGCAGAAAAGGACTTTGGAATCACAACAGGAAGCCCATTTCAAGTCCTCCTGGCATCCTTCACTGCTACCAAGATTAAAGAACGGAATGCCCGAATCCATCATTCTAGAGTGAAGAAAGTCTGCAAAGCACCACGAAGGGTAACCCAGGCGCAACCTGGAAAATGCCGTTTCTTACGGTCACAACCCTAGCACACGGATGGGACGAAAATTGCCATGAGCAAGATCTGAATAAAACCATGGGGGAACGCTTTAAATTGGTGCTTTGGAATCAAAACCATCAGAGTGTATATATTACATTGCCCACTTCCGCAGAAGAAAGCTTTACATTTGTAGTAATTAACCAAAACCTTTCTGAAATTCTATCAAAGAAATTAGGTTATGTCCACCCTGACATGTTTTGGTCCTTCTGGACCTTCTGGGTAACCTTTTGGTCCCTTTGGTCCTTCTGGGTGACCAACCCAAATGGCACTTCCTACCTCAGCAAGAAGAAACCCGAAAGAGAAGACAAATGCTACAGCTGCAGTGAGCGGGGTCACCACGCCAAAGAACGCAAGCTCCCGTCGCAGCCCAGAAGATGCCATTCCTGCCGGAGCACCAGCCACATGGCTGTCAGCTGCCCCCAAAGAGCTCAGCAGCGCAGAAGACAAACACCAGGAGCCTGACTTTTGCATTAACATTAAAAATCTGTTGAAGGATAGAGATGGGTTTTCTCAGGTAGAAGTAGCCTTCTTACCTGCGGCCAGAGAAAACATAGACAATCATCACATTAGTAAAAGAATTTACTAACCTCTTAGCAAAGGGGGGAATGATACAGGGAACTGACAATTAACTAATTAACACTTGACACTTAAGGAACTAACCCTACCCCACATCACTAAAGACACTTAGAGAGCTAACCCTTTAACCCACATCACTATTGCCTAGCCTTGTTTAACTCTGTGTAACTTATTGTACGAAAAACAGGACTTCACTGACGCCTTGCAAAGATCACAATCCTCGGGTGCATCCTTGGGTGAACTAGATTACAGAAACTTGGACACAGTTTTAACCAACTCAACAGTCTGAGACACAACCAACTCATCACACTGGACCAAAGGTGATCGGGTACAGAGAAGAGGACCCGGGGTCACGATCACTGCGCAGCTGCAACCAGGAGGAGCCGGAGACTCTGGAAATGGTCTCCTGAACTCATTGCAATAAGAACCGCCTTCTCGGGGACAGGTTATGAATATGTACAGGTGTTCCTAAAACTTCCGTGAATATGTAACGCTTTACTGCATTTAACCAAGCTCACAGCTACTGTAATTTTACACACGTATTAGGTGAAATGATTCCCCGTGTGTCCGGCATCGTACCTAAATACATACCTTCCTTATAACCTCAAGGGTTGTAAGGTCATTCCACGCCTCACCAACAGCAACAACAGAATAAACGTAAAGTCTGTGCAGCCATAAGGACACCAGGGAAGTATAGAAGAAGTTCCACGTATCCATTGAGACATCTAGATCTGGAATAAATAACAGATTTAGCAAAAGCAGATTCCTACAGGATGAATTCAGTGTAAGCACACAAGAAAAATAATCATACAGGTTCTGTTCTAAGGAAAGGCAGAAAATACTTTTGTGCTGTGCAAGTGCCTGAAAGTAAAGAGTCCTTGCAAAACGTTCGCTGGCCTTAGTTTTGCGCGGACCTGACACAGGCAGATCTCTGGAGCTAAAAAGCTCCATGTCAGGGGAGAAATCACTGCCACAGAGGCTGCTGCCGAACACAGCCCTTGCTTGTGTACATGAGACACCACACTGGTTACAACAACAGCTTCGACCCAGAGTTTCAAGGCCAGACTGAAACCTGGAAACCTTCAAAGTACTTTTTCAGAATTCTATCATGTGGGTGACGGTTGGTTCAGAACAACCCACACTGTTCTGAACCAACTTAAAAATTCAGGGTACATAACGCTGCAGCCAGGAGTGCACCTGTGCAGTCACCGACACTACCTAGCTCAGAAAAAAAAAAAAAAGCATTTAAGAGTTTAAATAAGGTTTGTTTGCAACACTGATGGACTGAGGAACGCAGATGACACCCTCCTGCTGTTATCCAGTCCTCTTGGATCTTGTTTCTGCAGACGTGAGACGAGCTCAGAAACCGAGCATTTCCAAGAGGCTGGAAGCTTTGCTAACTTATTTTTCCCCCGGGCTGTTACTAATGCTAAAAAAGCTTCTTTCCCCCTCACCCCTCCACAATTAATACTGAACCCCAAAAAAGAAAAGAGCCGAGGGGCTCCCAGGCCCGTTCAGCAGCTCATCCTGTGCCTCCAGCACGACTGGTTTATGTGGGCAGCCCACAGGGGTGGGTTTTACCCCTCCAGGGGGCTCCAGAAACCTGCAGCAGCCCAAGTACCCCACACCCTGTGCCCACCCCAGCACGCGCCATCCTGCACCCCCAGCCCATCCCTCCCGTGTTCACCCACCCCTCTAACCCCCCATACAAACCCCTCACACTGACCCCCACATCCCACACCCCAGTAACTGCCTCAGAACCACCCCCCCCAGTTATTACCCCTTCACATACCCCCAGATATCACCCCCCCCCACACACACACACATTTTCCCGCCCCGTGGTTATTACCCTTCCCCCCTCACACACACACACTCCCAGTTATTACCCCCCCACACACACACTCTCCCCACCTCAACATCATTACACCCCCAGTTATCACCCCCCACCCTACAGCTATCACCCACCCCCCCATGGCTATTATTCACACACACAGTTATTGCCCCCTCCATAGTTATTACCCACACCCACCCCTCACAGCCCCCCCAGTTATTACCCCCACACACTTCTCCCCTCCCCACAATTATTGCCCCCAAGGGTTATTACTCTTCCCTCCCTCACACCCCCCGCCCCCCAGCCCAGTTATTACCTTCACGCACAGTTATTACCCCACACACACCCCCCCGGGGTTATCACTCACACACACACAGTCATCACCAACACCGTTATTGTCCCTCTCACAGTTACTACCCCTCGCATCCCCCCAGTTATTACCCCCACATGCACAGCTATTACCCCCACACACACCCATGCACTCCCCCCTCAGGGTTATTGCTTCGCCCCGTTATTACCCCCACACACCCTACGGTTCCCACTCACACCTCCCCAAGTCATTACCCCCGACCCCGCCGCTATCAACCCCCCATACCCACCCTCCTCTCATGGTCATTACTCCGCCCCGTTATTACCACTGGCCCTCAGAGTTATTTAGCCCAAACCCTACGGTCACCCCCCACAGTCCTCACAGGTTCACGCCCCTCACGGTTATTCCTCCCCCCATACACCGCAAGCTCCCCAGACCCCCGCCCCTTCCGGCCACCGTTTCCCGCCGGACGGTTCTTGCTGGCGCTCCTGGGGGCGGTGGCCACCAATGGGAAGGCAGCGTGAGGCGGCCCCTCGGCCGTGGCGCAGCGGCGGCCGCCGCCGTGTCCGTCTTCACCCCCACCAACCAGAGGGAAAGCGCCGGGAGGCGCTTCGGGATCGCCTGTTACCGCAACAAGGCCATGGGATGGCGCAGCGGAGCGTGAGTGCCGGCCCGGGGCCTGCCCGAGGGCGGGAGGGAGGCGTGTGGGGCGCAGGCCCGTGTGGGGCGCAGGCCCGTGTGGGGCCCGGCTGGGGGGGGCTTGTGTGGACCTCCCTTGGACACTCTGAAGAGCAGAGGGGCCCTGCAGAGGGACCGGGACAAATTGCAGAGCTGGGCAATCACCAAGCACATGAAGTTCAACAAAAGCAAGTGCCGGATCCTGCACCTGAGCCAACCCCGGCTGTACAGGCAGACTGGGGGACGAGCTGCTGGAGAGCAGCTCCATGGAGAGGGATCGGGGGTTCTGGTGGACGGCAAGTTGAACGTGAGCCACCGGTGTCCCTGGAGCCAAGAGGGCCCCGTGTCCTGGTGCACCCAGCACAGCACGGCCAGGCGGGCAGGGGGGGATTGTCCCGCTCTACTCTGCGCTGGGGCGGCCTCACCTGGAGCATCCACTGTGTGCAAGGCTGGGGACACAGGAGAAAAGGAGACAAAGCTACTGCAGCGTGTCCAGAGGAGGCTGCTAAGGTGGTGAAGGTTTGGAGGGGAAGCCGGATGAGCAGCAGCTGAAGTCCCTGGGTTTGTTCAGCTGGAGCAGAGCAGACTGAGGGCAGAGCTCATGGGCTGCAGGTTCCTCAGCAGGAGCAGGAGGGGCAGGGCTGAGCTCTTCTCTGTGACAGTGACAGAGCCCGGGGAATGGCAGAAGATGTGCCAGGGAGGGTCAGTGGGACATGAGGAAAAGGTTCTTCACCCAGAGGTGCTGGACACTGAACAGGCTCCCAGGGAGGTGTCACGGCCCCAAGCCTGGCAGTGTTCAAGGAGAGACTGGACAATGTCCTCAGGCACACGAGGTGACCTGTGGGGTGTCCTGTGCAGGGACGGGAGTTGGATTCCATGATCCTGGTGGCACTGGGGGAGCTGGGAAGGCTCCTTTCAAGCCAAACTATTCTGTGATCCATGTAGGTGCCTTCCAAGTCAGCACATTCTGTGATTCTATGACCCAGTTTTGTGGGGCAGCCCCGTGTGGGCACCCAGCTGTGGCAGGGGAGAGGCCCAGGTGGGGCCTGGCTGTGGAGCCGGGGAGCTTTTGTGGTACGCGGCTCTCCAGCCCAGGAAGGTGGTGGGATCTGTGTGAATCCGGGTACGCGGAGCGCCCTTGGGCACAGGGCAGTGCCCTGCGCTTTCCTGGGGAGTTACATCTCAGGAGTAGAAGTTTCCAGGCTCGTTGGCAGCACAGGTTGTTCCTCCTTGCTAAAAACTCATGTTCTTTTTTATATTGTTGACTTCACAAATTTTCTAACCGTGCCCTAATCTCTAGGGAGAAAGATTTTGATGAGGTCCTGCAGACACACAGAGTGTTTGTCAACATTTTCAAAGGCCAGGTGGCAAAGAAAGATGATCTTGTTAAAGCATTTGTGACGGATGACCAAACAGAAATCTGTAAGATGGTAGGTTTCAACCACTTTGCGGTTAGCAGCTTTATAAAAGCTTGGAGAAGACTTTCCCCTCCAGGGCTGGTGACTCCAGCACTGCCCTGGGCAGCCTGTTCCAATGCCCCACAGCCCTTTGGGGAAGAAATTGTTCCAAGATCCAACCTCAGCCTCCCCTGGGGCAACTTGAGGCCGTTTCCTCTGCTCCTGGCGCTTGTTCCTGGGGAGCAGAGCCCGACCCCCCCTGGCTCCAAGCTCCTTTCAGGCAGTTCAGAGATCAGAAGGTCTCCCTCAGCTCCTGTTCTCCAGCTGAACCCCCCAGGTCCCTCAGCTGCTCCCATCGCACTTGTGCTCCAAGTCTTGAATATTTTATATGTATTTAGCTGAAAAGAGTTCTGAATACTCTGTAGAATATACAGCTTTTATACACTGATGTCTGTGGACACAGAAAAAAAAAAGAATTACCAGTGCTGAAGAGTTTCTCACCTAAGGTATATTTTTAAGGATGCAGGGGATGCAAAGGGGACAGTTGCTCACTTGGGGAAGTCCAATGAAATGTTAAGAACAGATCTAATTTCTTAGTCCTTCTTGGTAGGATATGAACTGTGGGCTTGTTGTGAATTCAAGGAAATCTGCGCATCTTTTTTTGTAGTTTTTCTGTGGTGAGTTTTTTCTTTGAAGTCTCTCCGTGCTGTCTGTCATAATGACATACATTATTAATACTGTTATTTTTTTATCCACTTCACATCTGACCAAACCATTCAAGCAATTGTTAAATTTAACAGAGTTACTAGATTTTTCACTCTGTAGTCAAACCCATGACATTTATTAACTGGGTTTTTTTAGTTACTTACTGTCCAGATTTTAACAGAAGGAGAGCTGCAGGTATCGGACAAAGAACGGCACACGCAGCTGGAGTAGATGTTTAGAGACATCGCGACCATTGTCGCTGACAAATGCGTGAATCCCAAAACAAAGAGGCCGTACACAGTGATCGTCATAGAAAGAGCCGTGAAGGACATTCACTACTCCGTCAAACCAAACAAGAGCACGAAGCAGCAGGTCTGTTTTCTTGCAAAATCGGTTTCAGGTCAGAGGTGGTGGCTTCAAGTGTAATTTCTCTGTTTGCAGCCACAGAGGGATCAGCAAAGCCCTGGGGGCTGAATTCTGCAGAGTGATTCTTCATCCAGCCGGTGGTTGAATGCTGGATGCAAACAGCTGCTGAAACTCGTGCAGTTTGTTTTCTAACAATTCAGGGAAGGGAGAAAGAAAGAAAGAAACTAATTAAAGCAGCAACAGTGATACGCCTGGAACAGAAAGAAAAGTTTTGTCCTTTAGTTTGATTGAGGTAATAGATCGGGCCTTGCATCTGAGCCACATGTTGGTTTGCAGTATAAGTGCTATTTAAGATTTCAGATGGGTTTTTTAAGCGTTGGAGGGATCACGAATAACAAGAACTCTGCCTTTCCTTGTTAATCTACCAAAGCATTGTTCGAGCAAACTCCCTGCAGCGCTGACAAAAGTGTCAGAAGCTGATGCGAAGGATTTGAGGTTTTGGTCTGTGTGATGGTTTTCAAGCAGGTGTGTAAATGCTCTTTGTTTTTAACACCTTTGTAGGCACTGGAAGTGATCAGACAGTTAAAGGAGACCATGCAAATCAAACGTGCTCACATGAGGCTGCGATTTATTCTTCCAGCAAGGGAGGGGAAGAAACTGAAAGAGAAGCTCAAGGTGCTGATTAAAGTGATTGAGAATGAAGATTTCCACCAACAGTTAGAAATTGTAAGCGATAAATCCTGGCAACTGTGTGGGAGTGTTATTTTTCTCTGCTAAAGTGGCTGAAGCATTTCAAAGGGTTTCCCCAGCTGTGCTTGGCAGAGAGCTAAAGCCAGATGCCTTTCTCTGATGTCTGCATCACCCAAGACACTTCACATTTGGTTTTCCACCAAGCTGAGTGGTGCAGTCGAGGCACTGGAGGGAAGGGGTGACATCCAGAGGGACCTGGACAGGCTGGGGGGTCCATGTGAATCTTGTGAAATTCATCCAGGCCAAGTGCAAGGTCCTGCACCTGGGTCAGGGCAATACCCAGTACCAGCACAGACTGGGGGAGGGAGGGAGGGTCAGACGGATGGGCAGCAACCCTGTGGAGAAGGGCTGGTGGGTAACAAAAGGGCCATAAGCTGGCAGTGTGCTCTTGCAGCCCAGAAAGCCAAGTGTGTCCTGGGCCACATCACCAGCAGGTGGAGGGAGGGGATGCTTCCCCCTCTGCTCTGCTCTCCTGGGGCCCCCCAGAGAACTGAGTCCAGCTCTGGGGTCCCCAGCGCAAGACAGACATGGACCCCAGGGGGTCTGTCCCTCTGTCACCAGTGCTGCCTCAGGCCCTCCAGCATTTTAGAACGATGCTAAAACCCAACCTGTGGCTGGCAATGCCAACGCAGGCGATGTGATGGTGAGTTTTGACCCACACATATATTAACCCTCCTAAAACCAACATGGAAATGGCAGATGTTTGTGCCTCCTTGTGTGGAAGCAGCTCTGGCTGCCTCGTCCCACATCCCACCCTTGCAGCTCCAGGACAGACCCCACACTGGTGGCCCTGCCTGCATCTCCCGTCCCAGAACAGCCAAAGGAGCTGCTTGTTTTGGCCTCCAGCTGGCTGATTTAGCCTGGTTCCCTTTCTCCATGAGCGATAAAACCTGATGCTGAGGCTCCAGTGTCAGTCCCAGCCTGTGCCTATCCTTCGTTGTGTGTCATTTCATGTGATTTTGATCACATCCTTGAAAACAAAAACAAACCTCCAACGCACTCAACCTCAGCCCTCCCAGGGCAGAGATATTTCCGCGTGGTGAACGCTCCCGTGCAAATTCTCCCATGTCCTATTTTAGGTTTCTCACCGGCAGCGGCTGCAGACAACTGCGCTGGAGCTCCTGTCAAGCCTTTGGCAGTGGTTGTTGTGGAAGGAATAAGGGTCTCTCAGGGCAGAAGAGGAAATCTCTCCTTTCCTTCCCTGGGCTGTGTCACCCCCCCACCTGCCACCTAATGAAACCCCAATGGCATCAGCCCTTTCCCTCCCCTGCATTTCTTAATTTATTCCTTACATTATTAATTTTCCTATATTGGAGGGCACCGTGCAACCTTTCTTTTTCCAGTGTTTGGGAATGTGTGTGCTCCCCTGCGCACTGGTGGCGTCACCATCATTGGAGGGGTTGGACAGATGCAGAGATGAGGTTCTCAGGGACATGGGTTAGTGCTAGGGGTGGGTTATGGTTGGATTCCATGATCTTGAGGGTCTCTTCCAGCCAAAATAATTCAATGATTTTATGACCTCCATCTTGGGGACGCCCCGACATGGGCTCTACTGCCCCATGGCCCCCATGGGGTGGGGACAGTGCCCTACTGTGCCCCATGCAGCTCCCCTGCCCAGTGCAGGCAGGCTGTCCCAGGCAGGGCTGTCCTGTGTGGCTCAGGGGTCACTTTGGCAGAGGGATGCTCCTGACCCTGCCACTGCCTTCCTGGTTGGTTGTATTTTGGTGTTTTCTTACTCTAGAAACCCAGGCATTGCCTCTGGTGTCTTCCCACTCGCTCCTGTACCTTTTTGCCACTTGTCACATCCATTTCCACGGCCGCCTCTCCTGGGCCAGGCTAAGACAGCGGCAGTCAGTCCGATTGCACCCAGTGTTGTCTCCCGGGCAGGAGCTCGCTGGTGGGGTGACGTCTTCTCCTCGCCTCACAGACATGGTGAGGAGTTGGGATGCGGTGTCTGAACACATTCAGGGAATGCTCATGATAAAGCAGTGGGCCTTTATCTTCTGCTCACAACTTAACAGTTTCAGGAGACCTGAAATTCCTGTGTTGCTGCGTGTCGTTGCTCTTCCCCTCCTTTCAAGGCAGCTAAAGCATCTCAGTGTTCCCTTGCATCTGGCAAACAGGCCACAGACCGGATTCTCCAAAAACTGAGATGGAAAAATGGAGTCCAGCTTTGTCAGAGAGAAGTCTTCAACACGTTTTGTGGCTTCTCTGTTGGCCAGAGTGCAAAGACCAGACCAAGAGCCTGAAACAACTGGCACCAGGGGAGGTTTTAGGTGGGATATAGGGGACAATTTCTTCCTGAAAAGGGCTGTCGGGCATTGGAACAGGCTGCCCATGGCAGTGGTGGAGTCACCATCCCTGTATGTCCCTTGGGACAGCCATGTCATAGAATCACAGACTCATTTTGGTTGGGAAAGACCCTCAAGATCATTGAGTCCAACCGTTAACCCAGCCCTGGCACTAACCCACGTCCCTGAGAACCTCATCTCCGTCTGTCCAACCCTCCAGGGATGGTGACCCCACCAGTGCCCTGGACAGCCTGTTCCAATGCCTGACAGCCCTTTGGGGAAGAAATTGTTCCCCAGATCCAACCTCAACTTCCCCCGGCGCAACTTGAGGCCATTTCTGTTTGTCTTATCGCTTGTTACGCTTAGGGTGGTGAGAGCCTGGCCCAGGTTGGCCAGAGAGGTGGTGGATGCCCCGTCCCTGGAGACATCCCAGGCCAGGCTGGATGGGGCTCTGAGCAACCTGAGCTGGTGACGATGTCCCTACTCAGGGCAGGGGGTGTGGTGGGTTGCAACTTGGGCAGCTTTTGCAACGGATTTGTGGTGTCTCTGCACCCCTGTGCAGTTGTATGGATGTGACTGTGCTTGGCTGCAGGATGCTGGAGGAGGAGCTGAGGGCAAAACTGCAGTCCGAAGAGGCCCGGCGAGACCGGTCGCGAGCCCAGCTGCTGAAGAACGAGGAGCTTCTCCTTGAATTTGAAAACAGAATCGACCGCCTCCTATTCCATCTGCACGGCATCACCGTGCCTGGCCAGGTATTCACCCAGCGCTGGGTGGCGCAGTGACACAGCGCGGTGACACTTGACGCAGCCACCATCACCCCAGGTGGCTCATTTTGCCCACCAAGGTGGTTCTCTCCGTCTCCAGAATGTCTCTCTCCTGTCCCGGGGGGTGGAGGAGAAGCTCCAGTACCTGGGCCAGAAGCTGCAGTACCTGGCACAGCGGGCGGCCCACCTGCCCCCTGAGTGCAAGATCCTGGATAAGAGCAACGAGATACGTGGGATGTCCATCCCTGCTGGGGTCTTCGGGGACCCGCAGCAGGCTCCTCCTGATGGCCCATCCCAAGTGTCCCCCAGGGGGACATCAAGGGCATCCCTTGGGTTGTAACACCCACCTCCCCTTCAACAATTAACCCAGGGTGTCTTTCACAGATTTTTGTGAAGGCCAGGGATTTTCTGGAGAAAAAAATGTCGAGTGATCCTCAGAACGTGGTGGTTTCCTTTGAGGAGAGAGACAGCAGCGATGACGGTAGGAGAGCTTAGCGGGGACGTGTCCCACGGCGACTGTCCCTGCCCCTGCCTGTTGGGATTTGTGACCATCCTCGCCTGTCTCTCCTGTCCCAGCAGAGCCCAGCCCATGAGTTCTCTCCAGACCTTGGGGCTGTCTCCAAGGCTTTGAGCATGGGTGGTGCTTTTAGGTGGGGATGTGGGAGCACGAAGGCAGCTGGCGGGGTGGTGAGCATCGAACCACAGAAGGAACAAGAAAAGATGCTGTGGGGCAAGGAGGGAGAGCCTTGTCTTCGAAATCACCTGGTTGTGAAGAACAACCAGTGCTGGGGTCTGTCTGTGGCCTCTTCCCATTGGATACTCTTGGAGGAGCCACTGAGTTTCTGAGCTTGCCACCTGTTTTGAATGAAGCTGGAGCTGCGTCCAGCACCACGTGGCTCCAGACCTTTCTGGGAAGCCCCAGCAGCTGGGGATGGACCACAGCAGCGGCACTGCCAGGCCCTGCAGGTCAGCCTGGGATGCTGGGCAGGAAGAGCCAGGGCTTGGCAGGAAAGCTCCCTGTGATGTCACCAGCCCTCCAAAACGTGCTGGCTCTCCCTGGTGACATGGGCACAGCAGAAGTGGCCCTGCAGACCCTCCCCAGCCCGTTTCTCTCTGTTCCCTCCTCCAGAATCCTCTAAATCTGATGACGAAGATGACGAGCACGTCCCCACCCGGGAAGACATCAAGAGGGAGGGGCAGCTGCTGATCCAAAGCAAGAAGAAAGCCAGCGTGTCACGGAATGCACCCCGAGATTAGTTTAAGGGACAAGAGGGTCCAAAACAACTTTTATTAAACCGGTGAGAAACAGGGTTTTAGCACTCCAAAAGTGACTTAAATATAGGTTCGGGTATCAGTTGAGGAAAATTATGAAGGGGCAGCAACTAGTACAACAGGAGGTCCACAGTGTGCATGCACGTGGCTTCACCCAAAACAATGCCGGAACCGCCCCTGAGGCCCAGAGGAGTACACGCTTGCCTGAACACGGTGCGGGATTATTCTTAAAGGGATATAGGTACTCGTAGTGAGTACGGAAAGTGTACGCTCGCGATTCCGCGAGGGTAAATTTATAATACACTCGCAATCCTGCGAGGGTTAATTTACTTACACGTGCAAATGTGCACGGAATACTACACGTGCTTATATGGAAGCACGGGAGGAAAATACACTCGCGATTATGCGAGGAAATAATTTTATACGTGTGCCAATGTGCACAGAAGGTTACTCATGCATATGTGCACGGAAAGTATAAATACACTCGCGCTTATGCGAGCAAATAATTTTATACGTGCTTATATTAAGCACGGGAAGTTACAGGTGCAAATGTGCACGGAAAGTATAAATATACTCGCAATCCTGCGAGCCGTTTTACTCACACCCGTGGCGGCAAGGCAAGCGGAGTCTCCATCCCGGGGAGGAGGGCTCTCGGTGGCAGCATCTCGCTCGTGCTCCGAGAGACCCGCGACAATGGGCGGAGTCTCGACGAGAGTCCCGTTTTTTATAGGCTGATCAGACCTGACTCTAGGCATTCTAGAAGCTTCTCTGCACCCCCACACCGGTTGTGGGGTGCCCCTGAAGCCTCCAAACATCCCCCACACTGGCCGCGGGCACCCAGCGGCTCACTGGCGCCTCGGCACTCCCGTCTCCTAATGACCCTGAGCCCTTCTCTCTGTCAGCCTCTTCCGAATGTTCTGCAGGGTACGCTAAATTAGGCTTTTACACATATCTGTGGAACAGTTTTTTTTCTACAAAGACTACATACAGGTTGCATTGTTTAATGGCAGCATGTACTAATATTATATGCTCAGGTTTCACAGCCACTGATAACATATCCATTTAGACCAGTTTGATTAACAAATATATCGTTAAGTCTATTACAGTCTCTAACCCCAGGAAAAATACACCCACATGTTTAGTGAGAAATTATATTACAGATATACGCTTGCCTGAATCTGGCAAGGAATTATTCAAGAAAATCCACGGGTTTATAATGAGGAAAACACCCGCCCAAGCGGCGAGGAATTATTTAATACACTCGCTGATCTGGTGAGGAAATAGCTCAGTTCTACCTAGTAAGTTATCGCTCACCCCAGCGAGGCGACGAGGCTGACCCAATCCCGGGAGGCTACTTTAGGTGGCGATCCTGCCTAAGGGGAGGCTTCAGGCAGACAGACCCGCAGCTCCGAGAAGACCACAAACGGCCATTCAACGGGACCCCGTTTATATCCGTGTCAGATCTGACTGTGGGCGGTCTAGAAGCTTCACGGCTTCTCTGCACACCCCTACTGTGGCTATGTGCGCCCCCTCCTCCCTACTAATGACCCTGGCCTGGGTCTCACAATAAGAACCATTAGCTTGCCCCATTGCAGGAGAGGGGGGTGGTGCTGGAGAAGGGGATGTGGGGGGTGCACACATGCAGCTGCCACATCAGTTCTCAGCGGAGGCGGGGCAGGGGGTAGGGGGAGAGTGTACTGCCACACTCCCCATGTACACCTGGATCCTCTCTGGACCCGTCTCCAAGACCCTCCCTGGGTTTCCGTGCCCCCTGCTCTGCTCCAAGTTCCTCCGCGGCCACCCAGACCCCTCTGCCCCTTCCTCTGCTGCCCGTGCAGCAGAGCTGCCTGCGAGCTCGGGCAGAATGTGCCCCTCATATCTCTCATGGATGGGACCCTGCCCCACAGTCTCACAGCGTAGAGAGCCTAGAAAGAGGCTTTGCTTTCAGCCGCTCTGGGTCGCCCATGGCATGGCTGGGCTGGGACAAGCACCAGCCGCCTCCTTCCCCAGGGGAGCTGGAGCTGGTCACATCGTTGTGCAGGTTTTGGCAGTCGTTCTCCTTGCTGGTGTTCTTCAGATGACCTGAATCCCAGAGCACAAAATCTTTCCCATTGATATTTGTCCCAAACAGGCACGGGTGTCAGAGCCAGCGAGCTCCAGAGTGAGAGCTGTGCTGTCCCCGTGCTGTCCTTTGTCCCTGTGTGAGCAGTGAAAGCCTGGCAACTGTGTGGGGGTGTTATTTTTCTCCGCTAAAGTGGCCGAAGCATTTCAAGGGGTTTCCTCAGAATTCTTTCCCAGGGCAGTCAGGGTGACTGAGAGCTTCTGTAAACAGTGAGACTGCTGCCAGCAGATCGAGGGAGGTCATCGTTCCCCCATCCTCAGCACTGGTGAATGAAGCCACTCCTGAAGCACTGCGGCCAGTTCTGGGCTACCCCGTACAAGAGAGACATTGACACACTAGAGAGAGTTCACCAGACGGTCACAACGAAGATGAAGGGCCTGGAGCGTCTGTCCAACGGGGACGGGCTGGGAGAGATGGGGCTGCTCAGCCTGGAGAAGAGAAGGCTCCCGGGGGATCTCATCAATGTGCATCAATACCTGAAGGGAAGGTGCCAAGAGGATGGAGCCAGGCTCTTTCCAGAGGCGCCCAGTGACAGGACCAGAGGCAATGAGCACAAACTGCAACACAGGAGGTTCCCTCAGAGCATCAGGACACAGTTTGTTATTACTGCCTGGGTGACTGAGCCCTGGCAGAGGTTGCCCAGGGAGGTTGGGGAGTCGTCAGCTCTGGAGATACTCAAGAGCCGTCTGGACATGGTCCTGGGCAACCAGCTCCGGGAGTCCCTGACTGAGCAGGGGGCTGGACCAGACAACCTCCAGAGGCCCCTGCCAACCTCAACCATTCTGCGACTCTGTTATCTGTGACTGTAGACATCATCAAGTAGTGTTTGTCCCCTCTGCTGCTCAGCTTAGAAATCTCTGGAAACCTCTAAAGGGAGCTGCAGCGGGACCCGTGTGGGAGCAGGTCCGGTGCTGCCGGAGCCAGTGGGAGACGGTTGCAGCCAGCTCCAAAGCCGGTGTGAGCAGCCATCGCCTGCCAAAGCTGCGCCAGGCAGGGCAGCCGCGCTCCCCGCTGCAGACACGTTGGGTGAGAGAGGCAGGAAGAAGCGGGGAAGGGTGGAAGGAAGCCCGTCGGCGCTTGCAGCCCTGTGTCCCCATGTGGGGACATGGCAGGGGCGGCCTGGGGAAACCCCTCCCGCTCAGGAGACAGTGGGGTGGGGGCAGCTCCCAGAAACCCCTGCCCACTGCAGAGCCCCTGGCAGGGCCTGGGGGGCAGGTGTGTGCAGCCCCTCTGTGACACGGTCCGAGGTCACAGTGGGACAGCCAGACGTCACAGTGGTGACAGCCCCCCTTTCCCTGTCGTGACCAGCATCTGCCCCACTCACCCCGGTGAGGCCGAGTCGACTCCAAGTGCTGAGAGCTGCTCTCGCCACCGCTCTGCTCTGGAGTAGCTGCTCTGCAGTGAGGAGGAGAAGGCGGAGAGAGGGAGCACGACAGCACCAAGGAGTGTGAAAGGTGGAGAAGGAGAAGGAGGAGGAGGAGGAGAAGGAGAAGGAGGAGGAGAAGGAGAAGGAGGAGGAGGAGGAGAAGAGAAAAAGAAGGAGGAGAAGAAGGAGAAGAAGGAGAAGAAGGAGGAGGACAAGGAGAAGCAGTAAAGCCATTGTCCAGCCACTTGCTGCAGTTGTTGACTTGAAGCAGCAGTGGAACTAAGATGGCAAGACAGCTCTTCTTGCAGCCTCACCTGAGCCCAACTATTGAGAAGCTCGAGCGTTATGGTAAGGCCTTCAGGCCCAATTTCACATGTGTGTCTGGGTCAAGGACATCTCTGAAATCAGGATGGAAACCCGAGGACTGTGGGGGGTGGTTGCTCAGGAGTGGTGACTGCAAGGAGGGACCTGCTTGACCATCCCAAAGGGCTGAGGGGCTGATGTGGCAGCCAGGGCTCCTGGTTCCCTTCCTGACGTGGCCCCTGCCTTCCTGGGGCAGCCCAGGCAGAAACCCCTGACCCCAAAGGGCTGCCCTTGCCTGGCGCTGGGCATTGCCCACGCTGAGCTCATGTCTGAATGGAAGAGCTGAAGGTGCTCGTGGGCCACGTGGGCTCTGTGTGTTCAGAGATGTGACCCGGCAAAACTGGCCCCTGCTGGGGAGACACCAGGGCCTGCCCTGAGCCTCCGAGAGCCGCGTGGAGCACAGCCCCGTGCCCCCGCGGGCATGGCAAAGCACTGCCGGCTTCCCGTGGGAGTGGGTCACACCCTGGAGAGCTGCACCTGCAAGGAAAGGAGCCCCTTGGAGGCAGCATGAGGTGTCCTTTGGTTCTTGCCGGGCTGGAGAGAGACCACCTGAAATGCCTGAGTGAAAGATGCATCGCTCCTTGGACAGGAGTGGGCCGAATGGTCTTGAGCTTGCTGCCTCAGAGCATGACAGGTCTTTCCCTTGTTTTTCCAGAGTTCGCTAAGATTTGGGCCAGCATATCGTATCACCTCAGCCTGCAGCTGGCTCTCCACCAGGTGGGCCTTACCTCCTTCTCCCCTCACACCCTGATGAACGCTGATCAAGTCCTGACAGCCCTTTGCCATGGGGTGCAGCTGTTCTTCCCCTGCGTTGAAAGCAGGAGCAACGCCCCAGCACGACACTGCAATGCACACAGTGACATGGACACCTTCTCTGTCCATTCAGATGTACAAGAAGGTCCCCTCGTCAGAGTTGCATGTGAAAACCTGGAAGCCTGGGACACATCTGGATTTATTCCAAGCGTGGGAACCCCCTGCCTTCTATCTGATTGAGCCAGAGGGTGTTTGTCAGCTTTCCCTCACCTATTTGGTTCTTCGTAGCTGAAGGGGGGTGAGAGGGAAAAGCGCAGCCCCTGTTTGTGTTCTCCCAAGGAGCCCATCTTGCTCCTTTGTGCCTCAGGCCAGGGCAGGGCACTAAACGCCATCAGCCTCCTCTGACAAGTCACCCGTCTGCCCCTCCAAGACTTCTTCCCATCCGCCATCTCCTCTGTTCCAGGCTGTCCGCATTCCCGGAATCGGGACTTTTGCGGTTGTCAGAAAGCGAGTAGCCCTCAGCGAGCAGGATCTGGTGATCGTGGAGAGACCCGTGTTTCGACCTGAAAAGGCTGTTGTGCAGGACCATGAGCTCCGCTATGGTTGCAAAGACTTCCCTGGTAAGCAGCGTGAAAGCGGCGCTGGCCCTTGAGCAGGGTGGGGAGGGGTGCTCTGCTCCCCAGAGGTGACTGAGGGGAGTACCAACCACCCACCGCGGTCCTGCCAAGAGCTTCACTCGACAAAACCAGCCGGCTGTGAAAGGACCCTGCCTAGCTGTTTGTTTTAAAGAATCACCAGAGGACAATACAGCTAAGAGCGCACTCTCTTTGTCCTGCTTCAACAACAGGTTCCCTCACAGCTTCCTTGGTGTGGTGTCTTCTGGTTCCGTGATGCTTCAACTCTTGCTCCCCCTTTCCGCTGCACTAGACCTCCTCCAGGCAAATGCCTAAGACTCTTTGTTTCCCTTTCTGTATCAGAGAAGCCACAGCTGTCTGTTCTGTACCTCACTGTCCACTTTAAGAGGAAGGGACAAGCCGAGCGTCTCCTCAGAGGCGCTGGCCCAGCCAGACAGCCCAGTACCAAAGTGTTGCCCGAGGGCCTGGAGGCTGCAGACCTTTGATTGTAGCCTGCCCAGCAGGTCTGCAAGCTCATGTGTTCCTCTTCTCTTGTCTTTCAGGCCATCAAGATTTCGAACAACTGCCGTATGCTGAGATAGCCTCAGAGAACGCTGTCTCTGAGGGCACCGTGCAGCTCTACATGGAAAGGACCACGCACCTTTTCCATGCCTGCGTAGAGAACGGGCAGAACGTTGCCATCATCTGGAGGGACGTGGGCATGCTGATTGTCCAGGGAAAAGACATGAAAATGAGATTTTACTTACACTTTTTGGAAAGGCTGAATGGCACTGGCAAGATGCTGCAAGCTCTTCTCGAGGTAGGATTTTCACTTTCCCAGCCCCACTCCTGCTGCTTCTGAAATGCTTTCTGGGGGCTGCTTTCCCCTGGCCGACCATGCCTTGTTCAGTCACCTGGGCTCCTGGAGCTCTAGAGCACAGCAGGCTCTCTGCAGAGCACCTCCCTGGCGTGCAATGGCCTGGCTTTGCAAGAGCCACCCCCAGAGGAGCTGCACTTTGCGAGAAAAGGCCGGCGTTGATGGCGGGGAGCGCTGCGTGCCCCACTCTGGGGGCCGGGAGCAGAGGCACAGGCAGAGCAAGGCTTGCTGAGCCCAGAGCCCTTGGGCGGCTCTGGCTCTTTGCTGGCGCTGGGCTGAGGCGGAGCGAGCAGCCGGCCCTTCCCAGTGTCCGCTCCTCCCGTCATCCGTCTCTGTCCTTGTTGCAGATGCCGGAGATGAGGGACTCAGTCATCTCACGCCATGACACCGCTGCTTCCCAGACCTCTTCTGGACGTGTTATCGTCCTGCCATGGTATGTTTGACTTCACTTGGAGGAACGTGGGACAGTGGCACGGCTTATGCATCTGTCCTACTGTGGAGCTAGAGATGCATTTAGGCAACATTTCCCACTACGTTTCTCCTGCTCCTTTTCTTTCCTCTGTGGGAGAGACTGCTCTTAGGTCCGGAAACGTTAATCTGCAAGGCTCTACAAGGAACTTGGAGGGCAAGATCAGAATTCGAAAGGGTGTTAGAAAATCAGAGCACTAGATAACATTCTGCTCTCCATGTGCACTATGAGCAGAATCATTTCCCCAGAAGCAGCAAGGGGGTTTTGTGGGAGGACGGCCATTCTCACGGGAAGGATGGAAAAACACGGGCACAGGCTGACGGGGCCTCTCCAGGCACTGGAGCTTCTACTGCGTCCCTCCGGGTTGGGCTGCCTTGGTAAACAACGTGGTGTCCTTTCTTCAGCCTGCTGCCTTCTTCCTCTTCCAGGTACCAACTTGAGACCGTGCCGAAAATGCCAGCGCTGATAGACCTGAAAGGATGTGTGAAGGGAAAAGGTGATGGCCTGTGGTGTGAACCTGCCCCAGCAGCAAATCTGTGTGCACGGGACCAATGCAGAAACCCCAGAGCCGGATTCCCTTGAGATAAATGATTCCCCTCCCCAGAATGACTCCTGGACAGCACGAGTATCTCCCATGGAACCCCCCGTTTCAGCACACGGATGAGAGAAAGCCATGCAAACAGTCTTCCCCAGGGAATAACGGTGCACTGTAGGCATGGGGCGTTGGATGTTAAAACAGTGTCAGAAAAGGCCTAAGACCTCCCAGGAAACATGGCTTTCCCCCAAAGGGATGAAAAGGACCACCTTCCCCAGTGTTACCACAGCCCTGAGCAGACCCGCACGTCACTCTCCTTGGAACTGGCACACAAGTGGCACCCGGTTCCCAGAACAACACCGAGATGCTGTTCTGAAGAACCGTCTCCTTTCCCCTTTCTAGAGGATGCTGCCGAGAAGCGCCTCCTCCGTCGAGCAAGGCTTCCTCCAAATCGGTTACCTGCCCTGACTGTGAAGCCGGAGCAGGGTCAGAAAGCTGAGGGGAGTGAGCCTCGCGCCAGGTGAGACACTTGCATAAATGGGTGAGCGTGACCCCCTGCTCCGGCCTCTGTGGGAGCGAGACGTTTCTCCTGGAAACACCCCAAGTGCGCTTTTCCCACGTCCCACTAACTCATGGTTTCTTGCTCATGGCAGTGTCTTGTAGCTTCTTGGCAGACTCTGCTGGCACCACTATTTCTTTCTTCCCTTCCGATGTGCAGATCTCTTGAGTAGCCAAGTGCAAAGGCTCGTTCCAGGAGCAGAAGGTCATTTTGGCTTTCCCTTCAGGTTGAAATGAGCCTGGCCTTTCTGTTTGCTGAGAACAGAGTTCTGCAGTTAGTTACTGCAGAGGATTGCCCTGAGCAACCAGGAGCCTCTTCTACGCTGACGCCTGTCTTACGGAGAGCCCAGTGGCAGGATGGCCCTTCTCGTGGGGTCGTGTCCTCCCCCCTTTGACACTGTGTCCCCAGCGCCCAACCTGCCCGTACAGGGCATAGCGCTATCTCTGGGCACAGGACCCTGTTCCTCTGGTTGCTCCAGCAAGAGAGGGCCGAGACCTGGGCATCCTGGGTTGCAGGGGGGGCTGTTGGGCCCATCCGAGGCTGACAGCTTGGGGTCTTCTCTGTGTCTGGGGACTTGATCACAAGGATGTGAGCAGAGCACGTTCTGCTGCAGAAGCAGGTGCGCCACCTGGAAGCACAGGATGCAGAACCAGCTCCTCCTGCGCTCCTGCCAACACACCCTGTTGTGTCTTTGCAGGCAGCTACCGGTCATCCAGAGGAGCTGCTTGAAGGAAAAGGAGGAGAAAGGAAAGCTACCGCCTCTGGTTGCACCCAGAGAAGTGGACTTCATAGCCAGAGCCATTGAGAGGAGAGAAAAGGTACCCGACACCGGATGCTGCCGGAGCACATCCTACTGGACTGTAGAGCAGCGTTGCTCCACACGTGCCAGTGCTCACAAGATTCTTCACTGGGTGTTCACGGGACCACTGACCAGTTGCTTTGGTGTTTGCTTGAAGGGAGGCGGGTCACTGTCAGTTGAGAATATACTTGTCACTTCCAGTAGCCTGGAAACACCCCCAGAGCCCTCACTTGAGGCCGTTTCTGTCGGCCAGGTGACTGCAGGGCTTGTCTGGGCTCACCAGCTGCCGGCTGGTTTGTAGCCCGGTGGTGGCTTATCTCCCTGGTCATTCCAGACGGGCTCCTCGGTGGAGCCTGCAGGAACCTGGGAGCAAACCAGCGTGGACAGCAAGGCAGAAGAGAAGGGAGGGAGGGAGGAAAACAGCTCAGCCGTGGCAGGACAGACTAATGCTGCCTGCTATTGCATTTCATTCGGCCTCCAGAATAAACGGGAGAAGAAGAAAGAGGAGCAGCTTCCAAAGCATATCCGGAAATTCCTGGAAGGAGAGGAAAAGAAGGAAAAAGAGGCGGCGGTACGGGAAAAAAGTAAACGGCAGTCAGCCAGAGCAATGAAAGCAAAGTCCAAGGCAGAAAAGGAGACACCCGGTGTGAAAGGAAAGGGAGAAAATCCAAAGGAGATGCAGAGGAGCCAGGTACGTGGGATTCCTGCAGAAAAAGAGCACTTTCTCCCGTGGGGCAGCTGAGACTGCAAAGTACCCTGGCACCCAAGCCGTCATAGCAGCCTTGCTGCAGCAGAACCGGGCGGGTGATGCTGCCCTTCCTGAGCAAGAAGGGGGACGCAAAGTTGCAGTGAAACCCTGGTGACACTCAGAGGTCACCCCAGGGCCTGCTGAGCTCCTTCTCCCAGCTCTCCCCGTCCCGTGTGGTCCAGCCAGAAGTGTTCTGGGGTCTGCGTGCTGGGAAGCAGCACCCTCCGGGTGCAGGGCTGTTGTATGAGAGTCTCCTCCTGTGCAGGAATCCAGCTCCCCCGAGTGCTCCTCAGACAGCTCCTCGAGCAGCGTGGAGTCAGACGAGTCCAGCTGTGACCTGCTGGAGATGAACATGGAGGGCTGGGAAGAGGCCGGAGAAGAGCCCCCCAGCGTCCCTGAGGACAACAGCGTCCCCCCGAAGCGGTACGAGTGTGCCCGCTCCAGCCGAGCCCTGGGGCGGTGGGGCGTGAGCCGGTGGTGGTGGGTACGGGGAGCCAACCCCTGAGCCACGGGGCTGCACAGGGCGCCCGGGGATTTCTGCAGCCGTGGGAGCGGGCTGGGTTAGACCCCACGGCAGGGGCCAGAGCAGGGGCTTGAAACCCCTCCTGCCTCCGGGGCGTTGTGGGGCAGAATGGGGCCACATAGCTGTGGGGCTGAGTGTGGGAAGAGGCAGGACGGTCCCAGCTGCAGAGTCAGGGAGACTTTGTCCTTGCTGTTGCAGGAGCCTTTCCCCACGGACAGACCGGGCCCTGCGGGAGGTGGTGACCTGCATCCTGGGGCAGGTGGCCCGCAAGAGAAGAGGGGAGAGGGATGAGCAGCTGGATCTGCAGGACAAGCTCCAGTGGTAAATCTCTCCGGACACGGGCAGCGCTTCCTCTCCCGCAGTCCCTTCCTCCTGCTCCCCGCAGCCCCGCGGGAGAGAGCCGCTTCTCCTGGCACCGGCCTCTCGGCAGAGCCGCTCCTGCGGCCGCGGCTGGCGCCCAGCTGGGAGCCCGGCTGGAGCGCTCTCCTGTGCTCACACCACCTCTTCCCGCTGTGTGTCTGCAGCGAGCTGGCAGTGCTGCGGTGGGAACGGTCGGGGAAAGAGGCAGGCAGCAGCCAACACCTGCGGGAAGCTGCACCCCAGGCTGCACCCCCTGCCAAGGCAGGGGAGAGGAGGGCAGGACCGGTACGTCCCCAAGGCTTGATGTGGTGGCGTTTGTAATGGCGACGGCGCAACGGTGCGGCCAGGCTGGTCTGGGACAGCAAGCAGCCGGGTTGCTTTCAGCCCCGCGCTCCCTTGGCTCAGGGGTCGTTGCAGAAAGGCTCTGCAGTCAGGACCGTGAGCAAAGCAGGGCTGATGGAGAGGCTGAAAAGAAGGGGCAGGAGGGAGGGGGAGCGCTGAAATCCCCCCAGCCCTTGCCAGGGACACTAACACTGCCTGCTGCTGCATTGCCGTGGTCCTGCAGGCGCAGCCCCGCGTGTGCACGGAGGAGGAAACACGCAAGCTCTGGGAGTCCTTGTGCAGCAAGATAGAGCAGAAGCGCAGCAGTGGCACCGCCAAAGGCCTGGAAAAAAGAGCCAGAGCAATGGGAGGCCCAGGTACTGCAGGCAGTGAAAAACAACTGGGGAAAGAGCATTCCCAGTTGAGTGTTTGCCTTTTGGAGTGCTCGCCTCTGAAAAAGGGGGTGTGGGCCAGCTTCAGGCCAGAGCTGGGCAAAGAGGGTGTTTTCCTGACAGCCCTGGGGGCACGGAGAGCAGCAGGGTGGGACTGCATCCCAGGGACCTGGACCTGCTCTCTCCAGACAGCAGCAGATCCCACCACATGTGTCCTGACCAGACTTGTTGCTCTGCACCTCTCTGTGCATACAAGACTACAGAGCTTTGTATTCAACTCCTCAGTTCTGGAGAACAGATCTACTCCACGTCGGCCAGTGCCAGGAGACCGTCTCAGGCACTGAGGCTCGCGGGAGAGACATCCAGCAAGAGCCTCCTCCGGCGTGACGAGCGCCAGTGCCGGCCAGCCAGGCTGCTGACACCAGCTCTCCCTTCTGTTCAGTAAAGCCCCACCTGCAAACCGCTGGGTCTGACAGCTGCTGATCCAAAGCCAGAAAAAAGCCATCAAAAAGTAGCAGTTGCTCCACAAGAGCTTTGGACGCCCCAGACCACCCCTTGTTCTTTGGGTGCCCCCGCTACCCCATGTGTTTTGGATGGCCCAGACCATCCATTTGACTGTGTATTCCCCTGCCACCCCTTGTACTCTTTCTCCAGCGGGTTTAATAAAGCAGATCTTTTTTGGTTCCTCCCAAACCTGTGGTCAAGCTGCAATGGGGGCCTGGTGAGGTGTGTCCTGGCCCTGCGCAGGCACCACTGCTCAAAACTTGGCAACGCTGGCTTCCTGCTGGATGGGGCTTCGTTTCCCTCTTAGCCCTCAACGGTTCTACACGTGAGTAGCTGGGGGTTGTGACCGAAATACGTCTTTAACGGTAAAATTGGCTTTGCTTATGGGCCTTCTTGAATACCAGAACTGGACAAGGAAACCATCATGGGTCATCTAATGCCATCTCCTGTGAACGTGCAGTTATCCTCAGTGTCTTTTTTGAGTCCTTTGGATCAGACTGGCTTTGAACATCATGAGCCATTTGGTTCATTTTAATGGAAAACAGCACCTCCTGGTGTG
Organism: Patagioenas fasciata; assembly: GCF_037038585.1. Lineage (NCBI taxonomy): Eukaryota > Metazoa > Chordata > Aves > Columbiformes > Columbidae > Patagioenas > Patagioenas fasciata. The sequence goes on from NW_027288507.1 coordinate 2,110,185, forward strand.
CAGGAGCTGCCAGTTTTCCTCCCCGCACCTCCAAGTCCACTGTCAAATTCCAAAACCCTGGGGCCCCGTCACCTCCTGGGGCTCCCGGCTCAGGAGCGGTGGTGCTGGCCCAGCCGCCGGTGCCCGCGGGGGGCTGGTGGCCATGACAGGCTGGTGGGGTAGGCCTTAGCCCCAGGCCCAGCCGAGCCCAAGCCCACTGTTCAGGCCCAGGGGCCCCGGGTCAGGGTCTTTGTGTGTGGATGACAGCGGGGGGTGTCTCCCCACAGGCCCTGGGGCCTTGTCACCCTTGTCACAGTACAGGGCTTTACACAGACACGCTGCAGGGCTGGACACAGACACGCTGCAGGGCTGCACACAGACACGCTGCAGGGCTGAACACAGGGTTCAGGGCTGGACGCAGAAACACTGCAGGGCTGCATGCAGACACGCTGCAGGGCTGGAGACAGACAGTCTGCAGGGCTGGACTAAGAGTACAGGGCTTTACACAGACAGGCTGCAAGGCTGGACATTCATGCTGCAGGGCTGCACGCAGACTGGGTGCAGGGCTTGACACAGACACACCACACGGCACAGGCAGACACGCCGCAGGGATGCAGAAAGACAGGTTGCAGGGCTGGAGGCAGACACACCACAGGGCTGGAGACAGACACGCTGCAGGACACCACGCGGACAGGTTGCAGGGCTGGACACGGACACGCCACAGGGCTGCACGCAGACACGCTGCAGGGATGCACACAGACACGCTGCAGGGATGCACACAGACACGCCGCAGGGATGCACACAGACACGCCACAGGGCTGCACGCAGACACGCCACAGGGCTGTATGCAGACACGCCGCAGGGATGCACACAGACACGCCGCAGGGATGCACACAGACATGCTGCAGGGCTGCAGGCAGACACGCTGCAGGGCTCAATGCAGACAGGCCACAGGGCTGGATACAGATGCTGCAGGGCGATACGCAGACATGCTGCACAGCTGCACGCAGTCACTCTGCAGGGCTGGACCCAGACAGTGTGCGGGGCTGCAGGCAGACACGCTGCAAGGCTGCAGGCAGACACGCCGCAGGGTGGCACACAGACACCCCGCAGGGCTGGAGGCAGACACGCCACAGGGCTGGAGGCAGATGCTGCAGGGCTGCACGCAGACACGCCTCAAAGCTGCACGCAGACACTCTGCAGGGCTGGACACAGACAGGGTACATGGCTGGATGCAGATGCACTGCAGGGCTGTACGCAGAAACGCCGCAGGGCTGGAGAGAGACACACTGCAGGGCTGCACGCAGACACTCTGCAGGGCTGTAGGCAGACACGCTGCAGGGCTGTGTGCAGACGCGGTGCAGCGCTGGACGCAGACACAGTACAGGGCTGGACGCAGAAACCCCACAGAGCTGGAGACAGACACGCTGCAGGGCTGTACGCAGAGACGCTGCAGAGCTGGAGAAAGAAACGCCGCAGGGCTGCAGGCAGACACGCCGCAGGGATTCATAGAGACGCTGCAGGGCTGCACGCAGATACACTGCGTTGCCCCATGCAGATAAGCTGCAGGGCTGCACGCAGACACGCTGCAGGGCTGGACGTAGACACGCCGCAGGGCTAGACTCAAACACAGTGCAGGGCTTTACACAGACAGGGTGCAGGGCTGGACACAGACACGCTGCAGGTCTGGAGACAGACACGTTGCAAGGCTCCAGACGGACTGGTTGCAGGGCTGGACACAGAGACACCACAGGACTGCACGCAGACAGGCTGCAGGCCTGGATGCAGACACGCTGCAGGGCTCTAAACAGACACGTTGCAGGGCTGCAGGCAGACATGCTGCATGGTTGCAAACAGACATGTTGCAGGGCTGCAGGCAGACACGCTGCACGGTTGCAAACAGACATGTTGCAGGGCTACAGGCAGACACGCTGCACGGTTGCAAACAGACATGTTGCAGGGCTCCACGCAGACACGCTGCATGGTTGCAAACAGACACGTTGCAGGGCTCCACGCAGACACGCTGCATGGCTATACGCAGACACGCTGCAGGGCTGGACGCAGACACGCCGCAGGGTTGCAGGCAGACACGCCGCAGGGCTCCACACAGACACACTGCAAGGCTCCACGCAGATACATTCGAGCACTCCACGCAGGCACGCTGCAGGGCTGCAGGCAGACACGCTGCAGGGCTGCAAACACATATGCTGCAGGGCTTCAGGCAGACACAATCCATGGCTGCAGGCAGACACGGTGCAAGGCTGGACACAGACACGCCGCAGGGCTGCAGGCACACATGCTGCAGGGCTGCACGCAGACACGCTGCAGGATGACATGCCGCAGGTCTGCACAGAGACACGCTGCAGGGCTGCAGGCAGACACGCTGCAGGGCTCCACACAGACATGTTGCAGGGCTGCAGGCAGACACACCACGGGGCTGCACGCAGACACGCCGCAGGGCTGGACCCAGACGCGCTGCAGGGCTGGACTAGATGCACTACAGGAGTGTACGCAGAAAAGCCACAGGGCTGGAGGCAGAAACGCTACAGGGCTGCACGCAGACGCACTGCAGGGCTGGACTCAGACACGCTGCAGGGCTGCAGGCACACACGCCACAGGGCTCAATGCAGACACGCCACAGGGCTGGATACAGATGCTGCAGGGCTATATGCAGACACGCTGCAGGGCTGCACACAGACACACTGCAGGGCTATATGCTGGCACGCTGCAGGGCTGCACGCAGACACTCTGCAGGGCTGGAGAGAGACATGCTGCAGGGCTTCACGCAGATATTCTGCAGGGCTGTTCACAAACATGCTGCAGGGCTGCATGCAGACACACTGCAGGGCTCCACACAGATGCGCTGCAGGGCTACAGGCAGATACACTGCAGGGCTGGAGACAGACACACTGCAGGGCTGGAGACAGACACACTGCAGGGCTGCAGGCAGATACACTGCAGGGCTGGAGACAGACACACTGCAGGGCTGCAAGCAGACACGCTGCAGGGCTGCACACAGACACGCTGCAGGGCTGGAGACAGACACACTGCAGGGCTGGAGACAGACACACTGCAGGGCTGCAAGCAGACACACTGCAGGGCTGGAGACAGACACACTGCAGGGCTGGAGACAGACACACTGCAGGGCTGGAGACAGACACACTGCAGGGCTGCACGCAGACACGCTGCAGGGCTGCACGCAGACACGCTGCAGGGCTGGACTGAGACACAGCACAGGGCTTGACACACACAGGCTGCAGAGCTGGACACAGACACGCTGCAGGGATGGAGACAGACGCGCTGCAGGACTGCACGCAGAAACGCCGCAGGGCTGAAGACAGACACGCTGCAGGACTGCACGCAGACACTCTGCAGGGCTGGAGACAGACACGCTGTAGGGCTGAACACAGACACGCTGCAGGGCTGGAGACAGACACTCCACAGGGCTCCATGCAGACACGCTGCAGGGCTTCATGCAGACATGGAGCAGGGCTGCACGCAGACACGCTGCAGGGCTCCAAGCGGACACACTGCAGGGCTGGACGCAGACACGCCAGAGGGCTGGACGCAGACACGCTGCAGGGTTGCGGGCAGACATGCTGCAGGGCTCAACACAGACACGCTGCAAAGCTCCACGCAGATACACTGGAAAGCTCCACGCAGACACGCCTCAGGGCTTCACGCGGACAAACTGCAAGGCTCCACGCAGATACACTGGAGGGCTCCACGCAGACACGCTGCAGGGCTGCACGCAGACACGCCATGCCCGACTACTCTCCCTAGCCCCCTCGCAAATCCTGCTGTGAACCAGCAGGTCCCAGTACAGCCCAGCACCGCTGTGCCTGCCCAGGGGGTGGCAGCCAGTGGGGGGTGCCCAAGAGTGGGTGCTGGCAGTTTGGGGGAGCACCCACCCGGCCCCAGCGCAGGGCAGCGTGTTGGGGTGATCCTGGGTCCCCACACCATGACACCCAGCAACAGCCACTACGTGTGTGTCACAGGGCTGTGCTTGTCCCCCTGTCCCCTGCAGGGCTGGACACACACACACACACACACACACACAGAGACACACACACACACACACAGAGACACACAGACACACACACACACACACACACACACACACACAGAGGCACAGGCACAGACACAGACACACACACAGACACACACACAGACACACACACACACACACAGACACACACACAGACACACACACACACGCACACACACACGCACACACACGCACACACACACACACGCACACACACACATCGCCAGGCACCTCAAAGTCCCCACCACCCTCTCCCACGGGCATCCCCACCCTGATGCCTTCATCACCCTCAGCATCCTCACCTGTATCCCCCTGCTCCTGGACACCAATTTAAGCCCAGCAGCCCCAGTGCTGGGATGTGTTGTGCTCAGTCCTGTTCTCTGTGCCCACTGTGGGGGTTTCTTGCTTTACCTGCCCCCACTCAGGTGTTTTATTTCCCCCAATGGGTGCTGGATGTGTGGTGAGACCTGCTGCTGCCATGGTTCCCCCTTTGCTGTCTGGGGTGGGGGTGATGGGACCACCTGCAGCCCCAGCTTGTTTGCTGTGCTGAGCACCCCCCAGATAGGAAGCCTGTGTGTTGGGGGGTGATGACTGGCAAACCAGCCTTCCCCCCACCCACCACGGGGACACCCATTCTGCCCCCCTCTCTGTGCACTGTAGGTTCTCCCCATCCCTCTTCCCCTCTGCATCCTCTCTCCAGTTCCTCTGATCCCAAATATCACAGCTCCTGTGCTTCCCCCTGCTGGTACTCACACCCCCCACCCCCCAGATTCTTTCCCGGTTCTCCCCCATTCCTCTTTACCCCTCCAAATCCCCTCCAGCTCCGTTGCCCTCTGCAGGACTTTGCTCCTGTCCCCTGCTCAATCACCGCTATCCCCACCGAGCACCTTCAGCTCGGCTCTGGTCCCCTGCATGCTCACTCCCACCCTGTGTGACACCCCCAGCACCCTCCCATCCCTTTCCCCCTCCCCATGTACACCTGGATCCTCTCTGGACCCATCTCCAAGACCCTCCCTGGGTTTCTGTGCCCCCTGCTCTGCTCCAGGCTCCTCTGGGGCCACCCAGAACCCTCTGTCCCTTCCTCTACTGCCCGTGAGCTTGAGCAGGATGTTCTCCCCATGTCCCCCCTGGATGGGACCCTGCCCCACAGTCTCACAGCGAAGAGAGCCTGGAAAGAGGCTTTGCTCTCAGCCGCTCTGGGTCGCCCATGGCATGGCTGGGCTGGGACAAGCACCAGCCGCCTCCTTCCCCAGGGGAGCTGGAGTTGGTCACATCGTTGTGCAGGTTTTGGCAGTCGTTCTCCTTGCTGGTGTTCTCCAGATGACCTGAATCCCAGAGCACAAAATCTTTCCCATTGATATTTGTCCCAAACAGGCACGGGTGTCAGAGCCAGCGAGCTCCGGAGTGAGAGCTGTGCTGTCCCCGTGCTGTCCTTTGTCCCTGCGTGAGCAGTGAAAGCCTGGCAACTGTGTGGGGGTGTTATTTTTCTCCGCTGAAGTGGCTGAAGCATTTCAAAGGGTTTCCCCAGATGTGCTTGGCAGAGAGCTAAAGCCAGGTGCATTTCCCTGGTCTCTGCATCTCCCAAGACACTCCCAAGACAGTTTTGGTTTTCCACCAAGCCGAATGGTGCAGCTGATGCGCTGGAGGGAAGGGGTGACATCCAGAGGGACCTGGACAGGCTGAGGGGTCCATGTGAACCTCATGAAATTCAACCAGGCCAAGTGCGAGGTCCTGCACCTGGGTCAGGGCAATACCCAGTACCAGCACAGACTGGGGGAGGGAGGAAGAGGTGGATGGATGGATGGATGGATGGATGGATGGATGGATGGATGGATGGATAGCAACCCTGTGGAGAAGGTTCTCAGCTGGTTCTCAGCTCTCCTGTGGGCCTGGAGCCCCCAGAGCCCCTCTTGTGTGGGCAAGGATGGAGCTGTGTTTCTCCATGCCTTGAGCCTGCGGTGGTCCCTGGTGCAGAAACCCCCCTGAGGCCACGGGCCAGCTCCTGCACCCTGCATGAGCACTGTGGGCTGAGTTCTCGTGCTGTCCCCTGGTTAGGACATCCCCAGCAAGATCCTGGCACAGGAGTCATCCTTGGAGGCCCTGGAGAAGTACATCAAGGAGCAGGAAGAGCTGCAGGAGGAGCTGGAGAAAAAACTGAGGGATCTGGAGCTGAAGAAGGCTTTGCTCCTGTTTCACCAGGCCCCCAACAAAACCAGGTGCTGCTGGCCTCGGGACAGCCGTGTCATTTGAGGCCATTTGTGTTCGTCCTATCACTTGTTACGATTCGGGTGGTGAGAGCCTGTCCCATGTTGGCCAGAGAGGCGGTGGATGAACCATCCCTGGAGACATCCCAGGCCAGGCTGGACGGGGCTCTGAGCAACCTGAGCTGGTGAAGATGTCCCTGCTCATGGCAGGGGGGGGTGGGTTGCAACCTGAGCAGCTTTTGCAACGGATTTGTGGTGTCTCTGCACCCCTGTGCAGTTGTATGGATGTGACTGTGCTTGGCTGCAGGATGCTGGAGGAGGAGCTGAGGGCGAAACTGCAGGAGCAAGAGGCCCGGCGGGACCGGTCGCGAGCCCAGATGCTGAAGAACGAGGAGCTCCTCTTTGAGATTGAGAACAGAATCGACCACTTCCTGTTCCGTGTGCGCGGCATCACCGTGCCCGGCCAGGTAGCCCCCCAGCGCTGGGTGGCGCAGTGACACAGCGCGGTGACACTTGGCGCAGCCACCGTCACCCCAGGTGGCTCATTTTGCCCACCAAGGTTGTTCTCTCTGTCTCCAGGATGACTCTCTCCTGTCCCGGGGGGTGGAGGGGAAGCTCCAGTACCTGGCCCAGAAGTGGCAGTACCTGGAGCAGCGGGCGGCCCACCTGCCCCCTGAGTGCAAGATCCTGGACGAGAGCAGCGAGGTACGTGGGGTGTCCATCCCTGCTGGGGTCTTCGGGGACCCGCGCCAGGAGGCTCCTCCTGATGGCCCGTCCCAAGTGAGGAGAATGGCGGTGGCCCCATGGAGCAGCTCAGCTCCAGGTGGCAGTGGGCACTGCAGGGTGCTGTTCCCAGGGGATCATCAAGGGCATCCCTTGGGTTGTAACACCCACCTCCCCTTCAACAATTAACCCAGGGTGTCTTTCACAGATTTTCGTGAAGGCCAGGGATTTTCTGGAGAAGAAAATGTCAAGCGATCCTCGGAACGTGATGGTTTCCTTTGAGGAGAGAGACAGCAGCGATGACGGTAGGAGAGCTTAGCGGGGACGTGTCCCACGGCGACTGGAGTCAGCTGATCGGAGCCAGCGCAGCGAGAGCCAGAGCCGGCGAGGTTCAGTCGACTACGAGGTTTAGCCGAGATTAGAAAGCCCAGAGGGAAACGTACAGGGACAGCGCGACTCCCGGCGGTCCCGATCCCCCCGAAGCCCCGGTAGCCATTGCGAGAGAGCGGCTGACGTGGCGGGGGGCGTTCCCACGGTGACGGCGACCACACCTCCTCCCCTTGCCTTGAAAAAACCTTTGGGAGGGCACCGACTAGCCGCTGACCACCAGGTGCAGAGAGGAGCAACCAGCTGGCGCAGCGGGTGTGGCAGCTGGCGCAGCGGGTGTGGCAGCTGGCGCAGCGGGGTGCAGAGAGCACTTGTTGTTTGTCATTCCCACCGACTTATTGCCAGCGTCCCAGACCGCTGATGACCATGGTCGCCTCCAGAAGGAGAGCATGTCTCAAAAAGACTGTGGCAACGCAGACTGAAGTTCTGTCCCAAACGGTGGCTGTTCAGGTCTCCGGCTGCAAGGAGTGCCAGAGCCTGCTGCTGCCGGAGGAGGGAGGCCAGCACTCTACTTGTGTGAGGTGTGAGCAGGTGCAAGATCTGCTCGACATGGTTGTGAAGCTTAAGGAGGAGGTTGAGACGCTGAGGTCCATCAGGGAGTGCGAAAGGGAGATCGACTGGTGGAGTAACACCCTTACGTGCCGGTCGGAAAGGCCCCAGGGAGGTACCCCCGAAAAGGAGATGGACCTCCTGCCCTCCCGGACAGAGGCGGAGGTCCTGAGACAGCCCCACCCTTGTCGCTGTCGGGCAGAGGTAAATGACCTAAAAGAAGATGAGGGTTGGAAGCTTATTCCAGTTCAGCATCACAGGCAGCCCCCCTCCCTGCCTGATTTGCCTCCCCAGGTGCCCCTCCGTAATAGGTTTGAGGCCCTGGATCTTGAAGAAGAGGTAGGTGAGGAGGTGGTGCCAAACCTGCCTACAAGATCACATAGGAAGAGGCGGTTGACTACACAACTGAAGACTACCTCTGATAAGAAAGATAGAAGGGTGATTGTAATAGGAAATTCCGTTCTGAAAGGAACAGAGGGCCCAATATGCAGGGTTGACCCTCATCTTAGGGAAGTCTGTAGTCTACCTGGAGCCCGGATCAAGGACGTTGCTAGAGAGCTCCCCAGACTGGTGCACCCGACAGACTACTACCCGCTGCTGGTCTTCCAGACAGATGGGGAGGAAGTTGCTTCCCGTAGTCTGAGGGGAATGAAGAATGACTTCAAGGTCTTGGGAAGGATGGTGAAAGATTCAGGGGCTCAAGTGATCTTCTCTTCACTCCTTCCCTCTTCAAGTGACGATGTGGGGTGGAATGGGAAAATTCAATCTCTAAATGGTTGGCTCCAAGACTGGTGCTACAGGCAGGGCTTTGGTTTTTTTGATAATGGCTGGTTTTATAAGACTCCAGTCCGGACAGTGTTATGCAGGAAAGGCTTATCTCGCAGAGGCAAAAGGATGCTGGGGCAGGAATTAGCTGGGCTCATTTGGAGAGCTTTAAACTAGGCTCGAAGGGGGATGGGGTTGTAGTTGGGCCTGCCCCAGTGGGGCAGCATTCTAAAACAGATGAGGACCGGGTGGCATCCTGTGCCCCTAGGGAGAAATTGGTGTGCTCTGCTCGCTCCCTGAAATGCCTGTACACCAATGCGCGCAGCATGGGGAATAAGCAGGAGGAGTTAGAATCCTATGTTCGGTCGGGAGATTATGATCTGGTGGCAATTACAGAAACGTGGTGGGACAGTTCACATGACTGGAATGTGGTCATGGATGGCTACGCCCTTTTCAGGGGTTTGAATGATGCAGAGATGAGGTTCTCAGGACATGTGGCAGTGCCAGGGGTGGGTTATGGTTGGACTCAATCTTGAAATGATTCTATCATTATTGAATCAGGGTTATATTACCTGCACTTTATGGATGACACAAGTACAACACAAGTGGCACCTGTTTACAGCAGAACTCCACCAAAACTCTCTTGCCAGCTCTCCGGTTTCATCTCCGTGTGTGTGGTCGCATCATGCCCTGCACACACCAGTGTCCCTCTGTCACCTCTGCTCACCCACGGACTGGGTGCACGGAAAGGTCAATTGAATTCAGAAATTAATTGCAAAGATAGTAAAACAAGCTCCTTATAGTTACCTTCATAAGTGATTTCACATACCATGTATGACATCTTCCCATATGTTAACTCCCTTCCAAGGCATCTCAGATGCCCAGGTCCCAGCTTTGTATTGTGTGCTGAGCTACAGCCGAGGGCAGGACTGGCTCCAGCGCTGCCTTGTCGCTCATTTCTTGCTGTTTCTGTTGGCTGCAGCATCTTAGAAGCGCCCGAGCATCCACACCCGCGGGGAGATGCTGATTTGTTGGCTCCAAATACGAAGACAACACTAATCCTTCTCACTTCAGCACAACTAAAAAGTCATCAGTCTTTCTGTGATGTTTTTCCACCAGTCTCCCTTGATTAGATTTTTCCCCAGGGGCTGTGCCAAAGGCTGTGCTGGGATTGAGCCCGATTGCTTTTCAGAAAGTGCCATCCTGTGGCCAAGTGTAAAATCCTTGCTGCTTCCTGTTCTAAAACTAAAGTCAGCAAAGCCACCTCAGACACCATAATCCCTGTAGCACACCACGGATGTGCTGCAGTGAGGCAAATACCCAACCTCTCAGCCTTGCTCATCCCCAGATCTACAACAGTCCTGCTCCCACACCTTCACGGTTCTACGTGGACCCTTAGTTTTAATTACCTGTTCATTTTCTTCTTTGAGGGACAACTATCATTATTTTTCACTGTGAGGCCTGACTTAATCACAGGGTTGGGAAGTTGAAGATGACACTAAAATAAATGAAGCAAAAATCACCACCACTCTACTGTAAGGAGAGTTTCCCAGAGTGAAACTGCTGCTTACAGCACCCCATCATCCACATCGTTATAACAAACATGTCAGACAAAATCAGAGCCAGGACTGCCCTGTGTGCTACACCACTAGTTACCGGCCTCCACGTAGACTTTGCGACACTGATCACCACCCCCTAGGCTCAGTCCACACTTCTTCAGCTTATAAACTCTAATCAATCCACACAATCTCCAGTAAGATTTATTATTATCATTGAGACACCTTGGAGACACATGTCGAGCTTTATTAGTGTCTGTATTACCAGCAGGTCTAGCAGGATAAATCCAGGACAGGACTCAGTCCACTCACTGCCTTGAGAAACAGCTGAATATACCAAGAATATCTCTTCAGAAAAAAACATACAGGGGAGACGTCTTTTATACTTAGAAACTACAGGGGTCGTGGCAGCTGGACGCCAGAACCCTCAGATAACGGTTGGTTGTTGGACTGAGGGATCAGCTCAGATAAATGTATTAAAGCCCAGCTCAGGAGCGGGTATCTTCCCCTCCCCAGTGAAAGAGTCCACCGGCAGGCCTTTCGCTTTCCGTAGCCAGGCTCTCCTGCGCGCTCGCTCCTGTTCTTCCGTGAGCTGCTGCTCTGCCTTACACTGAGCTGCAATAGCTGCCTCGTACCGCTCCTTCCATTTTTCCGTCAGAAGCCTGAACCCACCGTTGGGCTGGGAAGGGTCTGCAGCACTCGTGCAAAAAGAGATTTTTCTCCTGGAAACCACTTTGTTTTCCGTTTGTGCAATGGGCACATGCGTTGGTTTGGTCCTCTCAGCAGCAGCTGTAACGGGATCAACAACCTGAACCCCATCTCCAGGGGGAGGAATGACTTCACCAGGAGCTTTCTTTTCCTTCAGCAACCCAGAGCAAGTCTTGAGCCGCACAACAGAGGGAGCAGGGATGGAGGACTTCACAGTGGGGCCATGCAAAGAGTTTTTCAGCTTGAGCTGCAGCATTTTGGTTTCAAAGGGCACAGAGATTATCCTTGGGGTCAGAGAATCACTGTGCAATTTCGCACGTTGGAGCTGGGCTGCCTGATTGTTTTTGCGTTGCAGGGAGGGTTTGTGTATTTGTACCTTTTCAGGGTGGTGTTGCTCACTTTCCCGGGCTTCCTTGACTTCTGCGTGGCGATGAACGGGGTACCGATGAACGGCGGCTGCCTTGCGGGCGTTCTGCAGCGTGCTGAGTGTTAAGAGGAACTTGTCAAAGGACATGGGACTACTTTCACCTCTTCTCTTTCCAAATTGCCAAGTGGATTCTGCCTTGTCAAGATGTGCAGGCACATTGATAGAAGTGCCATGTTCGAGTCTGCTACCTGTTCCCAAAAATACAACACAGCAGGAGTCAAAAATAATTTTTCTGATCATCATTGGCAGGTTGTGCGATTATGGCCTTGACTAAGAACTGGACGGGGATTGTGTAAAATGCTCAGCCCCACGGACTTTGCCATAGTGATACGTTTGTCACTTTGTTCTGCCATGTCATTCCCATGTCAGTGCTTTGCAACAACAATTCTCCTTTTCCAGTCTGGCCAGCTGGAACTTCTGCCCCCTGGGAATATATTTCAGAGAACATTAAGTTCAGTGCAGAAAGGCAGAGCACAGCAAAGCAAACTAACGAAAGTTACTGCTTGTTCCTCATTTACGGAATTTAGAACTGATTAATCTGCACATACACATGACCCCGCTTCTTAGTTACAAACATGGGAATGTGGGGTTAGAGATTTTTTGATGGGCACAGCTCTCTGAAGTTCTCTTTCAGAGCCTGCCTTCAACTTCAAGGGCCCAAAACATTCTGAATGTAAGACTTTAGAAAAATTAACTTGGGACAAATGCCGTATGGTCACAGGCCACATTTGCGGTCTCAGTGGTCTCTCATTCTCATGTCTCAGGCTGCCGTGTCACTGTTGGCTGAGACAATTCACATGTAATTTTTTTAAACAATTTTCTGAGTTGCTGCTATTGATTAAATACCAGCTCCTCAAATTTTGTGCATGGTTCTGCTACACCTGTTAAAGAAATAAAACACAGAACAAGGATATAACGAAGCCCCCTAGACAGCAGAGAAGTAGAGCCGTACAGCTAGAGCTGAGCACTTGTCCTGTGTCTTCAACGCACAGCAGGTTCTGTAACCATCACAGGCTCTGCCAGTGATGCATGTGAGCACTGCAAACCTTCCATCCAGAGCAGGCCTGGCTTCCGGAGATCCTCGTGTTTCACTCTTTAGTTTATCTGAGGTGCACTCGTTTGAGGAATCGCTGTCCTGCCTACCCGCCAAGGGTCCTCACCAGGAATATCTGCCGGGAATCCTCTAGAACGTGCTCTCGCCAGTTTTCCCGAGGTGAGGGCGCAGGGTTGTGTGGTGTCAGGACCACACAGTTTATTGCGCTGCTCTGCCTGAACGTGAGAACTCTGCTTCATCTTGAGCAAATGCGGGTGCTGCTGGCAAGCTGCTGATGTAATCAGTTTCTTGCCGAGAGCTAGAAAACAACACAAAAGTAATCTCAACTTCACTGGTGTCCAACCTTTAAAATTTAAATAAAACGTTCATAACCGTCGGGCTTTAAGTCTTTGGTTACTGTTTCGCCTCTTATCACAGCTTCTGAAGGTCTAGGGATTAGAAACAATCCAAACACGTTTGTTTAGCAGAAAACTTCACAGCATTCAAAGATGACAGCAAATGTAGATCTTTTAAAATATGAAGTATGTACACACAGCCCGTACTTTTTTGCCACTAGAATTACAATACACTGCACTCCTATTTGTTTCCTGTTTCTACAAACTGTGCGTCCCTTACCAAGTAGAGCCACATCAGTGAGGTCAACACCTGGTGGCCTTAAAAGCATGAAAACTTTCTCAGTTTCCCTGCAATACACAGTTTGACTGTGGAGCTGGAAGATCTGTGATACGTCCTGCATTAAATAACTGCTGATTAAAAAAAAATCACTGTGTTACGATTTAAAAGGTGCCTGCTCATGTCCAATTGCATTTCCCACGGATGGCAGATCTCAAACGCAGGTGTCCTGTGGCTTTCTGGAGTATTTTCTAATAAATCAGAACTGAACCAGCAGCCTGTTTCCCTGCACACCAGCTGTAATAATGTGAATAATACTGATTTCTCTGTTACTGAGCTGGAAAAACGACAGCGCCTGTCTGTACGGGGATATAGCGGAAGATTTGGCGAGGAGCTTAGTTAAATGTAAATACACTCAAGTGACTTGCACCTGTCTGTAAAAAAGCACACACATCACACTCATTGTTTTACTGACCTTGTGTGCTTGACGAGCAGAACCTCTGTGTTAGATACCATAGGCCTGTGAGGAACTCCAGGCACCTCATCACTATGGCTGAGATTCCTGCTCTGTTGTGAGAAAGAGCAGGAGGCTGCGCCTGCCTGAAGCCTTGAAACACAGGTGAGCTCAGCAGCTCAGAGCTCCCAGCAGGGCTGAACTGACCAGCGCCTGCGTCCCTGCCGGTGTCACCTCTGCTGGGAGCTCCCGTGAGGCTTCGGAGATCCCCCGGTAGAGAGGGAACTAAAATGAAGCTCGCTCTTTGCAACACACCCGTGCCCTCTGGCTCTTCTTGCGACGCCTGCGGATGTGCACACACTGTCTGGACAAATGTCTCGAATTTATACCAAACCTTTCTAAAAAGGCACAAAAGTTTTACAAAAGCCTACAAGTGACGGAACCATTGAAACCAACAGCACACCTCCCAGACTGCGCTTTTGAAAAGCACAGAGTCTGTATATTGATTAAGACGAAGGCAGCCATATACTTGCAATTATTTCAAATTCATTTTAGGAAACGCCAGCGTGTTGCAGAGGCCGTTTGTAATATTTTGAGGTGTTCCCCAGCCTTTCAGTGGCCGGCAGCGGACCCAGGTTGAGAACGTGAGCTGTCAGCACCTTCTGGTTCCAGAGCCAGGCGGCGCATCCGGTCGTGGTACAGCCTTCGCCAGCAGGGAACCGCGGTTCTGCTCCAAGTCGCCTGCTGCTGGTTGGTCTTCCCCGCCACCTCTCGGGCAGCATCCAAGGTGTAGTCCCAGCTGACGTCCTCAAACTGGAACACCAGCACTAGGGCTGGAGAATTTATCACCATCCTGAAGGAGGGAAGGAAAAGCTGTGAAAGCACCAATACCATTAACCCAGGGCTTAGTGCCTGCAGGCACTTCAACAGCTCTGAGATGACCTGCACTTGTTTAAGGGAGCAGGAACAATTAACCCCATCGGTGGTGCTGCACATTGTAACCCAACCTCTGTGTGAGCTCTGTGGGGCTCTTTTCATTCAGCTCTATAATAAATTTAGTTGCAAGATGATTAGGATGAAAACTTGCAGCAGTAGAGTGAGCTAGATCAGTGCAATGCCAAAAGAAACTGGAGACACCATATTATTAGGGACGTTCAATGTAAATTGGAGGGGTGGAGCGGGCCTGGCTGGGATGGAGTTTACTTCATAGCAGCCCATATTTTGCTGTGGTTCAGAGCTGTGACCAAAACACCAGCATTTTAGCCATTGCTTATGCAGAAGCTGGGAACCACCTTCACTTCAGAGGTGCAGATGTGAGGACACCTGGGAGAACTTTCCACTGTTGGCTTTTACAAAGAGGCAGTAAGGCAGGGAACAGGTAGAGGCTTTGTCAGGCCTTGGCTCGAGTCCCCAACCTGCTAAGAAATTTGGGTGCTCAATTCAACTTTACAGTTGGTCCATAGAATCTTTTAAGCTGGAAAAAACCATTAAGATCATGAAGTCGACCATAAACTCGGCACTGCCGAGTCCACCGCTGAGCCACAACCTGAGGTGCCACATCTTTAAAATACCTTCGGGGATGGGGACTCCACCGCTTGCCCGGGCAGCCAGTTCCTCTGTGTGTCTTAAGTTGGATAGAAATGGGAAATTGTCAATTGCTGGATGGAGTAAGCAAATCTATTTTTAGCCACTGCTAACAAAACCAAGTTATTAAAGCAGTCAACAAGCAGTAGAGCCTTTTAAAGCTTATTTGTGAGAAGGAAAAATGCTTAATTCCTTAAATTACCAAGTTATCTACCTAGTTTAGTTCAGAGACGACAGCTGCCCTCACCAACCTGTTTTCTGACACGTGGACAGAAGAGATGGGGCCCCCGCTGGTTTCGGCCGTCAGCACTTTCAGGCAGGTCCCAGTCAGGTAGTTAAATATACGGATGTTCCCGTCAGCGCAGCCGCTGATGACTCGGAGATAGAGGAGCTGCAGAGACACGACTTCCCTGGAAACACAACACGGCAGCGCTGGGACATCCATCGTGCTTTCCCGAGGAGACGCGATCAGCTCCCTCTTTTGTCCTGGAGGAGATGCAGAGCTCTGCCTCCATCAACAGCCTGAATAAAGAAGCTCATGGAGATATTTCGAAGGCCTGGTAGCGAAGTCCTTCATAATCCCTCCCTGCCCAAACCAACCAACCCAGCGCATCCTCAGAGCAGCCACTGTGGCTGTGGCCATCTGCCGTGTTTTAAATTGCATTTTTATGTCTAGGAAAGTAAAAGAAAATAGTATGATGGTACAGTTCTAATGAGTATTAGAAAATAACATAGTACACAGTTGGCAGGGTTCAGCATATAACTTGGCCACCTCTGACATAGACCATGTCTTCTCTTGACCAGGTAGCATGACACCCTCTTGCATACAGGTTATGATCCTTGAATTATTAGACTATGCCCTGCCATCCCTGTTCATGAACGAGTGGTTGCAATATGTGCATTTGAGGTTGTTATAGGTCTTAACTGACAAACACTGGTTATGATCACATAGTGCCTGACACTTTTAAAGATGAAGATCGTTGAATGTGGGGATATTTCAGATACTAAGCTTGATAATTAAGGCATTCTGTGTTTCTATAAGGAAGATGTGTTCTTTACAGACTTAGTAGATTGCTGAATACAACTCGAAACGCATCCGATTCCTACTTTGGGTGGTGGAAAGCTACGAGGCATCTGCTCAGCTTTCCCAACATGCTCCATCCCAGGGCGCTCCCATCGGTGCTGCCTGTGACAAGGTGCCACTGGTCAAAGGACAAGCACTTCACTGGGCCTTGGCGCTCCTCTAATGTCTGCAAAATAAAAGAAATAGGTGTAACCCTCAGTAATCTAGATGTAAATACGCCAAGGTATCTCATGGCATTCACAATACCAGCCTCACGTACTATGTTGTAGTTTTATCAGGTGTTATTCTAATGTACCAATATACTCTGTGGATAACTGTTAGTTTTACAGTCACCAGAAATATTTCAGGCTTGCTGCTGATAATGAGCTGCTGGTGTGGAATTAACATTAATTTTCCATCTTTATTTATGTGCTCAATAGATGCCACCACACCAAGGCCTTTATCATCCATTGAATACTCACCCAGGAGAGAAGAGACCCAATGGCCCTGACTGTAATGAAAGGGACAATCGCAAATGTAGCTCAGCTGGAGCTGGGAAATCCTGCATCTGAGATTGCTCTCAATTTGCAGCTAGATTGCTCTCAATTTGCAGATAGCAAGAGCTTCACTCCTCTCAGATGTGGACTAACACTGATTCTGGACACCTGCTAAGGTAATTAGCAGTCTCCAGCCTCAACCTTTAAAATGGAGAGCAGCCATCCAGCTACTTCAGCTGCATCAGCTGTTACCAGTTGTGAAGGTTTCATATTTTAGGCTGACAGGTGAGACCCAACCCCAAGAGCTGTTGGTCAGACCCCAACCTCTTCCCAGGGTCTGAATGTTCCTGCAGGAGCGGGGGTGAACGTTTCTACAGGAATGATGGGGTCAGGCACAGCAAATCAAACCCTGCATTAAAATTGACAGTTGTTTGCAAACAAGTTTTGTATCATTTGCTTACAAATAAATCTGTGGTTTCTTTTACCAGTTTAGGCTGCCTTTGGTTTGGGGCTTTTTTTTTTTTAGGACATCTTTGGCAAGAACCAAAGGCTGTGATAAACTAGCACGGATTTTTAAACATTTAGCACAAAACGATCCACCTAAGAAGAAACTCACTTTGATCAGAGCGCCCGTATCCGCAGCCCAGACTCTGACCAGCCCTCGCTCGCACCCGCTGACAACGCGGGCACCGTCGGTTCTGACCACCCAGACAGCGCTGCTGTGCTGCAGGGTCTGGAGACATCGCCCACTCCTCAGATTCCACACTGTTGGGAGCAAGGGGGAGAAAGGTCACAAATTAATAGTAAAGAAACCTCTGGCAAAGCTGCAAGCTGATACCATTTTCCCCGAGAGCTGGTGTGGCCTTATAGCCACAAAACCTTTAAAAGTGAATAAAAGCAGAAGTAACAAGAATTTATGCAGTGACACAGAGACCTTGCATGTGCACGTGGCCACAGCTTCGGCTGCTCTGGAATCAAAATGAGACGCTAAACTCCACCCTCCAGTTGATGCCCTTGCTCTATTCAGACGCTGCCCGTGTCACCCGTCACACCTCCAGCACTCTGCCCATCTCGCTGCTCCCGGCCTTTGTCTGGAAGCTCCTGGTCTCACCTTTTACCATCCCATCCCTGGCTCCCGACACGAGCTGCTCTTCGTGTAAATCCAAGCAGGTGACTGTCCCATAGTGACCATTGAAGACTTTCACACAAGCACCACTGTAGATATTCCAGCACCTACAAAGGACCAACCAAAACAGGAATACAACGATTAACTTGATTGATGGCTTATTCATTTAATTATTTCCTACTTAACAGGCCCAGCGTTTGTCCTCTACAGATCAGGCTAAAGCCAGGAGTCATTCCACTAAGGTGTCAGAGTATTTGGAATGATCAAGTCAGGATTAGTATTAATTTTTTACCAATATAATTTGTTCTACCTGCAGACTACCTGGAAACACATGTCTAGATTCCACCTTAGGCACAGCTACCTCCAATTAACCTTAAAATGTAGAGCTTTGCAGATAAAATTGTTTCTTTAGTGGCTGGTGTCAGTGTGATTCCTGTTGGCCTCGGAGAACACCAGCACCTGTTCAAACAAACATTTTGGAGCAGGGAAGAGCAGGGGGGTCAGAGCCTGAGTCACTGTAAACTCTTTCCCTTTTTAAGTGCTGCCTTTCATGAATTTCTGGTATTGCTGTGCCAGAGCCAGACAACCTGCTGTTCAGCTTTTACCCCTCCTTGTGATACTCTTGAGATGTAGAGATAAATAAGACGGAAGAGCTGAGCATCTCCTTGTCTGAGGGGGCAGTGTCTGCAAAGGAGCAGCTGTGCAGCGGGTACCAGGCTGTTAAACCTGCTCAGCCAAACTGTCACAGATAGACCCAGCCTTGCTGAACTCAGTGCTGACCTTAGCAAGGCCAGAATCTCACAGCAAGTGCCTATGGGAAACATCTGGTGTTTTGAGGCACTTTAGGAAGACCTGTGCGTCACCAGGCGAAACTGGAAAAGAGAAGCTGTCCTGTGTGAGTGGGGGTTGTTTCCTTATCTACTGTCCTTTCCTCGTTACTATAGCGAAAGTGAGGGAAGGAAGATTCCGAAGATGGGCTGGAAGGACTAAAGATGAATGTTTTCCTGGATATTCCAAGAGGCTGGTATCCCGTGGCACGGTCCCTGTGCTGCTCACCTGATGCTGAGATCAAAGCCTGTGCTGAAGACGAAGCCTTTGTTCTCATCGAGGAGCAGAGCTTTGCTCCCAGCACTACCAGAGAGCAGAGGCGGCACTTCTTTCGTCCCCGGCATGCCAAGGAACCGCACTTTTCGGTTTGCAGAGCCAACGGCTACCAGGTCACCACCACTGTAGTGGATTATTCTGCTCTGGTCTGATCTGGATAAGAAACAGCGACTGAGATGAGCTTTAGCCGGGTGACAAGGTACAACATCTCTAAGGTTGTGACAGGGATTTCTCTGACGCTTAATGGTCTTCACTGAGCAACCTGACACACAACACACTTAAATGGGTGAATCCTTTGCAGGGCACCACAGCCAAGGTCCCTAATTCTGCATATTCAAGATTGTATCTGGAGAATAAGCTCAATAGGTGCTGGAGCGAGTTGGGAGAAGGGAACAGAGCTGGTGAGGGGCTGGAGCACAAGGGTGATGGGAGCAGCTGAGGGACCTGGGGGGTTCAGCTGGAGAACAGGAGCTGAGGGGAGACCTTCTGATCTCTGAACTGCCTGAAAGGAGCTTGGAGCCAGGGGGGTCGGGCTCTGCTCCCCAGGAACAAGCGCCAGGAGCAGAGGAAACGGCCTCAAGTTGCACCAGGGGAGGTTGAGGTTGGATGTGGGGAACAATTCCTTCCCCAAAGGGCTGTGGGGCATTGGAACAGGCTGCCCAGGGCAGTGCTGGAGTCACCAGCCCTGGAGGGTTGGACAGACGGACATGAGGTTCTCAGGGACATGGGGCAGTGCTAGGGGTGGGTTAATGTTTGGACTCCGTGATCCTGAGGGTCTTTTCCAATCAAAACAATTCTGTAATTCTAAAACAGGGAGAGTGCTCTGCATCCTTTGTGATACACTGGGGATCACCAACCCTTAAGTCTTTAAAAATTCCCCTGCTATCTTTATTAAAAACTGGATTTGACACTGAGGATTTTTCAACACTGATGCTGAGGGACTCTCCCCTCCAGCCACACATTCCCACAGAAGGACCGCAGGGAACAGAACAGGTTTGCAGAAGCTGCTGTTGGGCCCTACAGGGTTAGTGCAGAGAGCAGCCAGGCAATCTACTCACTGGTCCATGAGGACACGAACACTGTAGGAGCCACAGAAGACATTTCTCTCTTCTAGTTGGATTGTGTCGGTTTTCAGATCACGATAGGCTTCCTGCAGATTGTCTTTCTCCTCCCGTCTTTTTCCTCTCTGTCCAAAGAGAAATAGGGAAAAGTAGCTCATGGAGGGAGGAATGTAGCATTATTCCACAGTATTACACATAAAGGCTTGGTCCCTACTATAGTGATGAGACCAGAGACAGAATGTGTTGGTAAGGAACACCCAGAGTGCAGGAGCTTCCTGCTTGGTGCAGAAACAAGGGTTGTTCCTTGGCAAAAATGCAAGGCCTGACACCTGCACCCTTGATTTCTGGGGAAAGTGCTGTGCCCTTGGGATGCTGCCCGGCCCTGCTCGCAGCCCTGGCCCCAAGGCTACGCCTGCGAGATGCATTAGGACAAGGCAGGATTTAGGGATGCAGGCTCCTGCTCGTGACAGAAGGTGCTGAGCAAGCTCTGGTCCTTAGGAGTTGCTCACGATGGTACAAACCAGAAGAACAAAGCAACTCCAAATTCACTGTCACATCTTCCAAGATGTGTCCTCCTTCTTCCTCAAATGCTGAAATGCGGGATCCATGGAAGGCAAACACCTTCCAACATACCTGCGGTTTACTTTCACAGTCATGGCCTTCAATGACATCCCCCTCTTCGTTTAACACTGGAACTGCCACATCGACTCTTTTGGCATAGGTTGGAACTGCTCTTCTGGGGCACAACCCCTGGAATGAACCGGCAGAGGCACCACAGTCACCGCAGAGCCCGAGCACACAGAGGACGCTGCTCACGGGTGGTGCTCCAGCATCTCCATGGGACGCTGAAGCCACACGCAAATCTGAACTGCACACACTGGTTTACTGTTCCTTAAGAGACCTGACTTGCATTTACCACCTTGTTGGTGTATGACTTAACTTCTTGTGAAAAATCATTGCTCTTTCTTTTTTCCTCCAAAATCCAGTCTTGAGCTTCTAAGAACCTCCAAGACTTTTCCATTTCAACAGAAAAAAGTTTGAAAGTGCATCTCATCTCTGGTGAGCGCTCACTTGGTTCAGAATCCAAACCCACTGAGATGAGAGGCTCTCGAAACATCTTCAGCAATACTTAAGTTTCATTTGTAATGCGCAAAACCTTACACGAAGCAGCCTTTAAATGCTGGCCCAGAGCTGAGATTTCAATGCTCTCTTCACAAATCAAAGCACACAAAGATCTCCTACTTTCTCTCTTTGGGGATTTACCTTTACACTTAGCTTGGTCTATGGCAAGTCTGTCCTAAGCATGACAGGCATTTCCTAGCAGTTCTGCTTTACTGTGTCCCAACCGCCAGCTGTGACTTCTCACAAAGTAATCTCATCTTTCCATCTTCCTTGGTGGAGCAAATAAAGCTCAGGGAGCTGTCACCAGCTCCTGGAAATACAGGATTTGCATTCCTGACCAAACCCTGTTTTCTTTGTTACAAGAGTGTTTTGATCCATTTTTAGAGTCGCAGGCTCTCTGAAGGTCAGTAAAGGCTCTTGCGTTGTGCTTACTGGTGACAGTATGAACATCTAACCTGGCTTAACTCTGCAGATGGAAGAACAGGACAAAGGTGGGAGGTGGCCTCTAGTAAAAGCATTTCCATCTAAGGGTTTGGGCAGTAGCAGAAAAACCCTCTTTTTAAAGCACATCATAATGGCAGAAGCCCAGACATCATACCTGCAAATATAGGATCCCCTCCTGGACTATTTTATGACATGCACGTTCCTTCTTGACTTCTTTGGCCAGATAAGCCCAGAATTTATTCACAGATGCACATGCTTTGAGGGATTTTCGATCCAAAAGTCCTGAGGAATTAAAAGGACAGAATGGTCCACACTCGAGGCCATCCATGGCCCTTGGGGGAAACCACCCTTGGAAAAATGAGGGCAGCTTTACCAAAGATGTACAGGGACAGGTGAGGTGGCAGGCAGCTAATTAAGTTCTTGGACCCAAAGACATTAGAGGGTGACTGGTGGGCGGCAGGACCCACAGCCTCATCTCGACCAGTTAAGGGGCACAGCAGGCGAGTTCTCCTCTGCATCAGGACCCTCCCGGGGGAGGCACTCGGTGCTGTGGGGCCAGCAGCTCACTGCTGGTGGGTGACCACCTAGGAAACAGAGGAAATGACAGTTTTGTAAGCACTTGAGCTTCAGTGGCCATTAATGGTGCTGTTGTTAGCAGCGCACCGCAAGAGCTGGCTGATTTTCCTTAAACCCTTCACTATTGTACTGTTGAAAGGAAAACACTGGACACTCAGTGTCTTGCAGGACAATTCAAGCCAGCAAGGCTGGGGGGCAGAGGTGTGTGGGATGACAACTCTTCCCACTCCCCTTTGTCCCGAGGAGCAGGCAGGGGCTCCCGAACAGCCCGGAATCCCAGTTCTAGTCTGCAAACAAAAGCTCCCTCCCCAGAGGAGGGAGGGCTGTGTGCTGCTCCTCCCCACCGCCGGCCCTGCAGGGAAGGGCTCTGCTGACAGCCACCCAGGCTGCTGACAGGCGACACCTTCCTGCCTGGGCACAGTTGCTTGCAGTTTGTGTTAAATTCAGCCACTTTAAGTCTCAGCTGGGAGAAATCAAGAGGATTTTCGCAGCTCAGGGGAATCCAGCACAAGCCCCAGCAAAGCAGCATTTGCTTTTCCTACACCCTTAACCCTCAAAAACACTACAGGGAAAACCAGCACGGCATCCGCACCCAGAACACCGAACCGCGCCGGCCTGGTTGCCCTCGGTGCGAGGTTTCGGTCCCCTCCAAGCAGCACATGAAGCATCAAGCGGTGCCCCCAGGCCCAGGTTCAGACAAACCCCTTTGTCCCCGGGTCCCACCGGCGCCCACCGGCCCCGGGCCCGCTCACCCGCCCCGATGCCCTCGCCGCGTCCCGTTGCCAGGAGGCAACCGCTGAACGGAAACCTCCGAGCGCCGCCCGTGTTCTGCCGACAGCCGCGCCCGCCCGCCAGCGCCCGGCGTTCCGTGCCGAGCACGGGAACCCGCGGCGGGGCAGGGGGCACAGAGCCCCCGGAGCACAAGGCAGCTGGAAAGTGAAGCAGAGGGGCTGTAAAAAGACCTCAGGGAAGCGGGAGAGAAGAGAGGGGTAAAACAGCCAAACACCACACACACTCCAAAACAACAACCAACAAACCACACTTCCTTAGCCATCTAATGATGCAAAAATGCATGTAGATTAAGATTAAAGACCTGTTCATCTATCATTTGGGAGAAGGTAGGGGGATTAATTAGATTACTAGAAAAAACCTTTTGAAAAGAAGATCAAGTTCTGCAGAACAGCCTGCAAAGGCCAGGATGAGCTCGTACCTCCCCAGGGACTCCCCTCAGCCTTGCAGGGACAGGCCCAGATGCATCAGGACAGCAGTGGCACGTATCTGGGCCATGCTCTGTTCACAGCACGTTTGGGGTTGTCGCTGTGCCTGTTAGACAGGAGTGGAAACGATGGTGCTGGATGGGAGCACAACAGTCTCTGCCCTGCGGAGATCTCAGCGCTGTGCAAAGCACTCGAGGCACCATCCCATGCACATCCCCATGGTCACATTCGCCGTGCAGGATTTGCTCAGCCCGAGGGCCGTGTTAAAGCAGAGAAATGCAATGCTCCAGCCTCAGCTATTTCTCCAGCGCTAGGTTGTTTTCCTGCCCCAAAGAGCTACTTACAACAAATCCACCCCTTTTCACCAGTACCAAGCACTGCTACGGGGTCTCTCTGGGTGCTTGCTCAACTAGATCAAAGCTTGGAGCTCTGCCCAGATCACAAACCCCTCCAGAAATGCGTTTTACTCCCTATGCACAAAAACGCTTCTCTTACCTACCTTCCTGCATATCTAATGGTATCTCATAAATAACATTTTCTAGCAAAACAGTCCATTTGGGATTACAGCACCCAGACACTGCTGTCCCAGGTGAGAGAAGCTCTCAGACCCCAGACCTCCAGGAGGGCTCTGGAGGGAGCAGCCACCTCTCCCTGGGCCAGATTCCATTCTGTCCCCTTCTTCATGTTCACAAGAAGGTGCAAGCACCCTGATAGGGCAGCTCCTACTAAAACCAGCCCTGAGACCCTCATACAACCGCCCATGGCCTCCTGGCTTTCACAGAGACCCCCAGCCCCAGCGCTGAGATGTCACTCTCCACACCAAACCCGAGCCCTGCCAGGGGGACCAGGAGCACATCCCACCCTGCCAGCTCTGTTCAGAAAACCCAGAGTTACCTTCCCAGCTGCACATGGCTTCCTACCTGAGGGGGGCTCAGCAGAGCAAACGAACTAGGGCTGCGGGTGGTCCCAGCACCCCCACCCCAGGCAGCAAAGGAGAACCATGGCAGCAGCAGATCCCACAACACATCCAGCACCCATCGGGGGGGGGCCAGGTAAAGCAAGAAACCCCCACAGTGGGCACAGAGAACAGGGCTGAGCACAACACATGCCAGCACTGGGGCTGCTGGGCTTAAATTGGTGTCCAGGAGCAGGGGGGTGCAGGTGAGGATGCTCAGGGTGATGAAGGCATCAGGGTGGGGATGCCCGTGGGAGAGGGTGTTGGGGCTCTGAGGTGCCTGGGGATGTGTGTGTGTGTCCAGCACTGCAGGGGACAGGGGGACAAGCACAGCCCTGTGACACACACATAGTGGCTGCTGCTGGGTGTCGTGGTGTGGGACCCAGGATCACCCCAACACGCTGCCCTGCGCTGGGGCCAGGTGGGTGCTCCCCCAAACTGCCAGCACCCACCCCCGGGCACCCCCCTCACTGGCTGCCACCCCTGGGCAGGCACAGCGGTGTTGGGCTGTACTGGGACCTGCTGATTCACAGCAGGATTTGGGGGGGGGCTCAGGAAGAGTAGTCGGGCACCCCACCCTGTGCTGAGCTGGATCCGTCCACCAGCAGCATGTGGAGGACATTGGGGTGCAGGGGGGCTGGGAAGAGACTTGCAAGGTGAAGGGGCAGGATATAGGGGCATGGGACAGGATAGTGGGGTGCAGGGAGAAATAACAGGGTGCAGATGGATGACGCCCACTGGAGGGCAGGTAGAAACACAGTCCATGGATCCCAGCACCACCCCGCCAGCTCCTGGTGAAGCCAAACTGGGGTAACTGGGCATTGATGCTCATGGCGAGCGCCCACGGTGTATCCCAGCAGGGCTCACCCCATCATGGAGGGGCACAAGGATGTTGGGGGGCAACTCATGAAGAGCAATTGCATCCCCAGCCCAGGATCCCTGCTCTGCTCCCCCAGTTCCCAACACGATCCCCACACCAGCGGGACCCCAGGGCAGTGCATGGGGGAACCCTCACCCTTGGCTGCTGCCCCAGCCCCCAGGCGGGGTCCCACAGGGCTCTCCCACCCCCCTCCAAGCTGGGTGCCCCCGTGGGTGCAGCAGAAATGCCTCCAATATCCATTTTAAGCCTTTTTTCCAGGAAATAGGAGCCAGGAGCCGCTGAGCGGTCACTGTCAGCCCCTGCCCGCACGGAAGCCACTCGGGGTTGCAGACAAGCCAGGTCAGCCGTGTTCATTGAGAATGGTTGTGGAGGGATTAAAAATATTTCCACTAGCTCTGTAAGAATGTATAAACCTATACTCTGCTTCTCCCTGAATAAATGCCTCTCTGACCGTCATGCAAAGGGAGGTACTTCTGTAAGAAAATAGCAACGTTAAAAAAAGGAAAGCGCTAATACATCCTGCAGGGCCCTGCCATGTCAGGGGGGTCCCTGCCCGCGGGGGCCAAGGGACCCTCTGGCTGGCACGGGGACATGGGTGACGCACATGGACGCTGGCCCAGCACCCTGCAGCACCCACCCCCAGTACAGCCCCCGTCAGCAGAGCCCTTGGTGTGCAAACCCCTCGCCCAGGGGTGAACCCCCCGGGGACCATGGCTCAGGTGGCCCTGCTAGGGAGGGGACACGTCCCCACGCTAGGGAGCTCCTAGTGATCCCATTGCTCCCAGTTCTGCCTCCACCCTGCAGCTTTGCTGTCCCATCATCTCTCCCCGTACCCAGGGACACCCCTGCGGGGGACACGGCACCAGTGTTCTGCAGGGCAGCAACACTGATGGGGACATCCTGGGGGGACACAGGGACACAAAATAGTACATTGTGGGAATGCCATACAGATGAGGACATCCCTGGGGGACATGGGGACACACAGTGCTGCTGTGTCAGGGCGCAGTGGGGACATCCTGGGGACACACAGGGACAGCACAGGCAAGCGAGTGACAGCAGAGGCTGACACACCAGCGAGGGACGATGCTGTCACCGCAGGCCGGGCAGCGCCGCGGGCACGTGATGGTTGTTATTGCTTTGCAGGGCCAGCGTTCCGGGGGCCAGGCTGGGGAGCCAACCTCTGATTTGGGCTTCAAGGGGCTTTCTCCAGGGACTGTCCCCCTGTGCCAGCCAAGGTCTGGGGGGGAGCAACTCTGTCCCCAACAGCAGGGCAGATGGAGGGGCTGGGATCGCTCGCCCACTTAAGCCAGGGCCAAGCTGAGCGTAACAGCGGAAAGCAGGCAGCCCGAGGTGACACGGGGACAAGGGACACGACTGGCGAGCAGATTGGCCAGTGGCCCTGCCCCGAGCGGCAGGGGGCACAGAGAAAGCCAAAGCTTGGGGGACAGAGCTGTCCCCAGCCCGCCGGGGGTGGCTGGGGCAGCATCTGGCCGAGACAAGGGACCCCCGGGCTGGGTGGCCTGTCCCCTCGCTGTCCCCGCGGGCTGGGCGCTGGCCGGTTGGCTAAGGCGATACCGCAGCAGCGTAGGGTGGCGGGTGCGGTGTTGGTACCGGGGCAGGATGGAGCGCGATGTAAACATTTCTGATCTGGGGCGGTGGCAAGGAGCAGGAGGAGGAGGAGGGGGCTAGTGCGAGTCCTTCATCTGCTTCTGGATCTTCTGCAGCATCTCCTGCATCCGCCGCAGCTGGAGGGGAGCAGAGCAGGGAGCGTGGCGGGGGCTGGCACCCCCCAGCCCCCTTGCAAACAATAGTGGGGTTGAGCATCCCAAGCAAATTGGGATCCTCGAGTGCTGTGGGTTGGGGAGGGAACCTCTGACACCCCTCCAGCACCCCCCACCATGGCTGGCAGCTGCTGGGGTCTGCGGGAAGGGTGATCCCTTGCTGTGGTCGCCGTTTGCTCTGCCCGCTCCGTGATCTTACTCACGATCTTTTGTATTATCACAAAACGCACATTTTGAGTCAACGGATTCTCATGATTTAACAGTCTGTGAACTTACTGTGCCATATAACAGACAAAGACCTATTAAACGGTACTATGCTTAAACAGATACCTACAAAGGAAACAGGTTAATAAGGAAAGCATCTTGCGGAGTTCAGCAAGTTTACTGTGACCTGTGTGTTATCAGTTAACTCTCTCAGCTTGTTGAAGTTCAAACCGTTCCGCCTGTAAAACTGTCTGAAATGATTTAATGATCTCTTGTAGAGATGATTTTTGTCCTGCTCTTCTCGCCTTAAAAACAACATTAATTGCAACAAAGTGTTATACTTCAAGATTCTATTCTCCGGCCACTTTTCCCAATCATTTAACTTACACAGCAGCCACCATTAATTACAATATTTCACAAGATCTTCCTTCCTCCTATTTCCAAGTGCTTTCCTATGTTTAAAAACACCTCCGAATACCGATTTCCTAGGAACACGAACGAAAACAGTCGTTCCCGACCCCATCTCGTAAGTAAAGACCATGAGAAGAGGGAGGCGGGGGAAGCACAGGGCTGCTGGCAGCGCGAGTGGGAAAAGTGGGGAGAAAGTCTTACGGTGCACTTATAGCACAAAGGAACAATTCTAACAACAACCAGTAAAACAATGAACTCGCATTCCTGACAAGCTGCTTGATTTTCAGCAGGGCAATACACAGAAGCATGTAATATGTACTGTAAAACCCGCAGATAACACGTTGATAGCAAACATTAGCATTCTCTGCTGCTAATTTCAACACCAGCGCTTAGTTAACTTCTAAGTTTTCAACTTGCTTATTGAAGATGGTCGATAAATTGCATGTAATTCTCATTGGGACCCTGATAATAGTTATAAACGATTTGGCTCCTTTGTTGGTTTCAGACACCTCTACTACAGCTTGATATGCAAAGTCTGTTGACTGCCTCAGGATTTCAGAACTAATCGCTCCTGTAATTGTGGTGTGCCAATCAGTGTCTGTCCCAGGAGTTGTGGGATACCCACCCCTTTCAACGAGTCCCCATCGTTCCGTCCTAAATGATCCATAGCTGTTATACTGCATAGGTCTAATTTTGCTTGAGTCTTTCATGGTTTTTATCTGATCTCGGGGCAACACATACAAGAACTCTTCTTCCTGTTAACTTTTGAAGAAAATGCTGCAAAGCCCCGTCCTCATCCGAGTCATCAGATAACGCGGACTCGGACGGTGCTGCAGAATCGTTAGGAACAGGGGCGTTCGGAACAGTGCACGTTCTCGCCAATACTTTCTAGCATCATAACTATTCGTATAACCTGAGTCCCCAGGCGCACCCCCTTTCCCGTCACGATCAGCGTGACCGCATTGCCGACTGCTGGATTCACTCGCTCTCAGCTGATCTGATCTGTCACACAGTTCTCTTGCTCAGTTCTTATGCAGCGACTCCTTCTGCTCTCTCGTGGAAGTTGGAGGGTTAAAAGGCGGTAAAAGCAGATACAAATTGGCAAAATTGTTTGCGACTTTAGCATTCTCAGCTTTCTCATGTTCTTTGGGCAAGTTGTCTGACTCCAGTCCTCTGGACTTGCTGTTCTCACCAGGGTTGGGCAATGGTACAGGAGCCCACCCGCTCGGCATTTTTCCTCCCCCCGCCCCGGACTGCTGAGCTGTCGGGGGTGCCGAAAGCACAGCAGGGGATGGAGTAGGGAGAGTATCAAAGACACGAACCGGGCGAACTTCACAGCGACTTTCAGGATACTTATCAGGCTGCAACGCTGCAAAAATTCCCGCAGCAGCAGACCGTTTAGCCTTAAGATCTTTTAAGGTGCTAATTATAAGCTTCCATGTAGTTGCTAATGATTTAGCTTCTTTACCTCCATTGCTGACTTTATCCCATAACTTCTGCCCTGTGTCGTCCCAAAGCTCAAGTTTGAGTCACTAATGCTCATAACAGTCTTTTCAGGTTTTAGTTGCTTCACTGTAGTAACTATCAGTTTCCAGGCGGTTACAACGCCGAGAATATGTTTTTCACTGCGACTAATTGCCTTCCACAACACCGTTCCCACTTTTTCTCAAGTCTCTATTTGAAAAGCTCCTAAGAGATCAGCAGGAAACCCATTGCCTCTGCACCAAATTAACAGTCTTTTGAGGTTACTCTCCTCATACTTCACCCCTCTCTTAGAGAGAATATGCGAGAGGAGCCGCAGTATTTCTTCTTCTTCTTTAAAAATATTCTGCCCCGTCTCCTCCCGCCCCCAGCTGCCCACCTCTTTGGGTGTCCGTTGCAAGGATATCGGATCCTTTATCCCTCCTCTGTCGCTTCTGTAGCGATCAATCAGGAGTCACGCAGCCCGCAGACCGCGCCCCGGCCACGGTCCAGCCGAGCCGTTCCAGCTGGGGCTCGCTCCCCGCAGCGACCGTCCCCCTGCCGTAAATTCTCCTTATGGATCACGTCGGGGTCACCACTTGCGAGGGCGAAAACTCATGGACTCCACACAATTCAATACGAATTCAAGCGAAGCCATTTATTAGAGAAACAAGCCTCTTTATATATGCAGTTATTTCCTGATCACGCGTCCACGCTCCAGGCGTTCACGGGCCGATTGGATATTGTCCGTGTTCACGAGCTGTCCACGGGCCCGAGTCTCACTGCTGATAGGCCTGTTGATTTACATCCCCCACCACGGCTGGCAGCTGCTGGGATGCTGCGGGAAGGGTGCTCCCTTGCTGTGGTCGCCGTTTGCTCTGCCCGCTCCGTGACGATTAAACAGAGCTCTGGTTTGTGCTCCTGACACGACCTTTGCCTTTGTGCCATTAACGCGGTGTGAATTGTGTAGAATCGAAGCAGGGAGAGCTGATGTCAACGGGAGGAGCTTTGACGTGTCGGGTGCGGAGAGTCTGCGGGACTGGATGCTCTTGGAAGCTGATTTCTGCGGCGGCCGATTTACGGGAGCTCGTGCAAGGCTGGGTTAAGTTTCTTTAGGAATATTTTCAAAGTATTTGCCACTATAGACTCTGAGTTTTGCTGAGGGCCACTGCAACGGAGATTCTTGAACACTTTCTCGTGCCCCCAGGCTAATCTTCCGCGGTGTTTAAATGCTGCCTAGGAAAGTTCAGTGGCATAATGATTCTATTTGCTGTGTGGCCACAGCCTCAGTGTGGAAATCTCTCCGTGGACAGATCGGTAAGGTTCCTCGCGTGTACAATCCATGCTCTTCAGACGCCCATCTCTTCATGCGTGCTTTGTGAAGCGCTGAGGATGGTAACGTTGATATTTAGCTTGTCCCTGGCAATTAGCGCTAACATTCGATTCATGAATGTGCGAGTGAGACGCTGAGGAAGAGCCTCCGATGATGGTGTGTCAGTAATACTCGATTTCCTAATCCCGCCATTTGTTTTCTACATCCCAACACGCAGAGCACAAGAGGACGGCTGCAGGTCAAAGAGCTTCTGTTACAAAAACTTCATCTAACTCAATTCATGCGCTTGGTGCTAGGAAGGCAATTTCCTTATCAAGTCTGTTTTTTCTGCAAATGAAATGTTAAGTGTTTTCTCTGGTAGGGGGAGCTTGCAGTTGTTGTCATAGTTGTCCTTCAGCAGGAATGTATGGTAAGCATCCAAATAAAGATCAGTATTGGCGGCTGGTTTGCGTGTGCGGGTTTGAAGAACTCCCTGCGCAAGCGTGTCCTGACTAATGAAGTGGAATTTGGGAAGGAGGATGTCCAGGGAGTGACAGACTCCTCCTGGCACTTGGAGCAATCTGGCAGCTCCCGGGCGAGCGCTGCTGTGTTGTGTGTCCGTGTGCGCGTGTTTTGGCTGCAGTGGTCCCGTTTCTGGTGGGGTTCGGAGGGCTCTCCCGCCTGGGCTGGTTGCGGCTGCCGCAGCCGCGGTGCCGGGCAGCAGAGCTGGGCTGTGCTCGCTGTCCTGCCTGTGGCTGCCGCAGGGCGCTCAGGAATTGCTCCTGAATGAGTCCGCCGCGTGCAGCTGTGGAGAGGAAGGGGCTGTGAGCGGCCGTGTGGCCGTTGGAGCTGCCGCGGCAACGGTTCCGCAGGCAACGGGCACCCGGTTCCACAGGCGGTGCCGGCGGCGGCTCCGGCAGGCGGTGGAGCGGCCATGGCTGCGGCGGGGCCGGGGGACCGGGGCGCGACTGCCACCGTGCGGGGCCAGAAGACGCGGCTGAGCCGGCGCGCCCGGGAGCTGCGCGCCGCCACCGCCGTGCAAGGTGCTGCCCCTTGGGCTTGGCGGGGACGGGCTGGGGCTCTCGCTCCCCGCGTTGTCCCGCACCAACGGCGCCTTCGTGTCCCCCAGAGCAAGGGAGGCAGTTTTTCACGCAGTCCTGCGAGAAAAAGCTCCGTGGGAACAGGGAGCGGCTCCCCCGCCTGTGTGAGGCCGTGCAGGAGGATGCCCAGGCTCTGGCCATGGCCCGGCAGGTAGCGGGAGCTCCCATCTGCCACGTCCCCCTGCCCGGTGCTGGCCCTGCAGAGCCACCTGCTCCGCCAGCCCTCTCCGGGAGCAGACAGCAGTAGGACGTGACCGTCCCCATGCTGACGGGGACGTTCTCTCTGCCCGCAGCACAAGCCCGTCCTGGCCCCCGAGGTCCTCAGGGCGCACAACTTGCCCCCCGATCTGGCCGGGCTGACGGTGGAGGTAACGGGCTCTGGTGGGCACGGGCTGGTGCGGGGGCTGGGGCTCAAAGGACACTGGGAACAGGGTGCACCGTGGAGGGAGCCGGTGCCGGCACAAGGACAAGCCCACAGGGCTGGTGTGGTGAGACACGGGGTGTTCACCTGTGTCCCACGGGTCCCTTTCCACCGCAGGACGCATCCGTGCAGGTCCTCCTTTAGCTCCCGGAGCAGATCCCTTGCCCCAGCAGAGCTCCTGGCCCTTCCAGCCTGCCTCTCCTGGGCTGTCTGACGCAGAGTCCCCCAGCCCTGAGGTGTTGATGTCACCTCTGCCTTAGCCCACCCACCCCCCAGAGCAAAGCTCTCCCAGTCCCCATCCTTCCAAGGGAGTGACAGTGTCCTGGAGCAACGTCCCAGCGTCCCCGGCTCTACGGTGGGGGGAGTTTCCCAGGCAGGACCCCCTTCTCCCGCGGGTGCCCAGCAAGCGCTGCCTCCGGCTTGGTGACCTCTGGCTTGCCCATCCAGGAGGCCCGGGAGAAGCTCCGGGCCACAATCTACAAACAGGCGAACACGCTCAACATGCTGGACTACCAGCTGAGGCAGCGCTGCCAGACCCGGGACAAGCTGCAGCAGCAGCTGCTGCGGCTGCAGGAGGAGGAGTCGGATGAGACTAAGAAGCAAAAGCGGGTACCCAGGACCCCTCTTCCTGGGGTGGCTGCACCCATGGGAGGCTTGAACCCAAGCCCTGCAGCCCCTGCGTAGGTGCTGGCTTCAGCAGGTGGTGTCAGCCCATGTGTCCCCGCCATCTCTGCCCCAGATGATTCGCCAGCTGGAGAACGACCTTGACAAGAGGCGCGCCAAACTCCGCGCTGCAGAGAAAGTGGGCACCGTGTACGAGCGGGTGTATGATGCCCTGCAGAAGGTGAGCTCCTCCTCAGCGGGCCATCGTCCCACCCGCTCCCCCTGCAAAGGCAGCGAGGTGCCCCAGGGACTGTGCTGGAGGGACGTCCTCCTGGCTCAGCGAGGTTCTTCTGCTCCCCTCCATGAAGCGGTGAGAGCCTGGCCCGGGTTGCCCAGAGAGGTGGTGGAGGAACCATCCCTGGAGACATCCCAGGCCAGGCTGGACGGGGCTCTGAGCAACCTGAGCTGGTGAAGATGTCCCCGCTGATGGCAGGGGTGGCACTGGGGGAGCTGGGAAGGTCCCTTCAACCCCAGCTATTCTAGGATTCTGTGATTCCATCCACTGTCACAGTGTGGGGACACCCAGGGCTCAGTGGGGTGACACGCTGTGGTTCCCTGTGTCCCAGGAGGTGAGCCAGCTGACTAGGGAGGCGGTGCGCATGTGGAGGCAGTCCGAGCTGGACGACATGGAGCTGAAGGACATGGAGGCCAGGGCCGAGGAGGCCCGCAAAGCTGCTGAGATAGCCCAGGTGAGATCAGCCAGGGCACTCTGGGGCCCACTGCCACCCTCCAGAGCCCACAGACAGCACCGTGCACCCAGGCTGGTGGATCTTCCTGCAATGAAGAACAAAAGAGACTAAGCTGGGCTGGCCCACGGCACCTAGATCCTCTGGAGCTACTCACGTCTTATTCTTGGGCCAGGATGCCCTGGGGCTGGGGACAACGTGCCCAAAGCAACAGCCATGGTGAAAGCAGCACTCTCCACCCTCCAGCCCTCCCTGCCCTCCATCCTGCCCACTTTCCTACCCAGCCCATTTACACGGGGGGGTCATTTATGACACTGGCCATCTCAGAAGCTCAGCTGGCTCACAGAGGTCCATCCTCAGAACAAGAAAGCCCTTGAGGTGCTGGAGCAAGTTGAGAGAAGGGAACGGAGCTGGGGAAAAGGCTGTAGCACAAGTGTGATGGGAGCGGCTGAGGGACCTGGGGGGTTCAGCTGGAGAACAGGAGCTGAGGGGAGACCTTCTGATCTCTGAACTGCCTGAAAGGAGCTTGGAGCCAGGGGGGTCGGGCTCTGCTCCCCAGGAACAAGCGCCAGGAGCAGAGGAAACGGCCTCAAGTTGCACCAGGGGAGGTTGAGGTTGGATGTGGGGAACAATTTCTTCCCCAAAGGGCTGTGGGGCATTGGAGCAGGCTGCCCAGGGCAGTGCTGGAGTCACCAGCCCTGGAGGGCTGGACAGAGGGAGATGAGGTTCTCAGGGACATGAGGCAGTGCCAGGGATGGGTTGACGGTCGGACTCGATGATCTTGAGGGGCTCTTCCAACCCAAATGATTCCATGATTCTGTGGTCCCAGCTTCTGCAGCCACTTCTCTCTTCTCTGATACCCTCCAGGAGGAGCTGGCCAAGAGGGAAGCCGAGTTCCTTGCGGAGCGCTCCCTGGACACCCAGAAGGTTCCCATGGAGAGGCTGTGGCTGAGGGAACTGAGCGAAAAGAAAGTGCCAGCGGTGAGCTGAGGGGAAAGCAGCAGCACCGAGCCCCATGGGTGGGGGTGGCAGGGCCAGCTCCCCAGGGTGCCAGCAGCTCGGGGGGTGACCATGAACGTCCTTACAGGCAGCCAAGTCCGAGTCCAGCGTGGACGTCTCGACCCAGCAGGACCCACTGGTGGGTGAGTGCTTGGCGGGGTGCAGTGGGGTGGGACGCGGGGGCAGCTCCGGGCATCCCTCTCTGCCGCTTTTCTCCCGCCTCAGCCCCCGAACTGGAGGCTGACGAGTCCCAGAGAGACCGCGAGGCCGGGATAAGCGAGACGATGGAGGCGGCCAAGGCTGCATTACAGTGCTCCCGCCTCTGGGTAACGGAAGAAGCCATCTCCCCAAACACCTGAGGCTGCTCGTAGCCACAGGGAGCCGAGACCTCTCTGCTCGCTTTGTTTTCTTGAGGGGTTCTCAGCTCTCCTGTGGGCCTGAAGCCCCCCAGAGCCCCTCTTGTGTGGGCAAGGATGGAGCTGTGTTTCTCCATGCCTTGAGCCTGCGGTGGTCCCTGGTGCAGAAACCCCCCTGAGGCCACGGGCCAGCTCCTGCACCCTGCATGAGCACTGTGGGCTGAGTTCTCGTGCTGTCCCCTGGTTAGGACATCCCCAGCAAGATCCTGGCACAGGAGTCATCCTTGGAGGCCCTGGAGAAGTACATCAAGGAGCAGGAAGAGCTGCAGGAGGAGCTGGAGAAAAAACTGAGGGATCTGGAGCTGAAGAAGGCTTTGCTCCTGTTTCACCAGGCCCCCAACAAAACCAGGTGCTGCTGGCCTCGGGACAGCCGTGTCATAGAATCACAGACTCGCTTTGGTTGGAAAAGACTCTCAGGATCATTGAGTCCAACCATCAACCCGCCCCTGACACTGCCCCATGTCCCTGACAACCTCATGTCCGTCTGTCCAACCCTCCAGGGATGGTGACTCCAGCACTGCCCTGGGCAGCCTGTTCCAATGCCCCACAGCCCTTTGGGAAAGAAACTGTGCCCCAGATCCAACCTCAACGTCCCTTGGCGCAACTTGAGGCCATTTCTGTTTGTCCTATCACTTGTTACGATTCGGGTGGTGAGAGCCTGTCCCATGTTGGCCAGAGAGGCGGTGGATGAACCATCCCTGGAGACATCCCAGGCCAGGCTGGATGGGGCTCTGAGCAACCTGAGCTGGTGAAGATGTCCCTGCTCATGGCAGGGGGGGGTGGGTTGCAACCTGAGCAGCTTTTGCAACGGATTTGTGGTGTCTCTGCACCCCTGTGCAGTTGTATGGATGTGGCTGTGGTTGGCTGCAGGATGCTGGAGAAGGAGCTGAGGGCGAAACTGCAGGAGCAAGAGGCCCAGCGGGACCGGTCGCGAGCCCAGATGCTGAAGAACGAGGAGCTCCTCTTTGAGATTGAGAACAGAATCGACCACCTCCTCTTCCATCTGCACGGCATCACCGTGCCCGGCCAGGTAGCCCCCCAGCGCTGGGTGGCGCAGTGACACAGCGCGGTGACACTTGGCGCAGCCACCGTCACCCCAGGTGGCTCATTTTGCCCACCAAGGTTGTTCTCTCCGTCTCCAGGATGACTCTCTCCTGTCCCGGGGGGTGGAGGGGAAGCTCCAGTACCTGGCCCAGAAGTGGCAGTACCTGGAGCAGCGGGCGGCCCACCTGCCCCCTGAGTGCAAGATCCTGGACGAGAGCAGCGAGGTACGTGGGGTGTCCATCCCTGCTGGGGTCTTCGGGGACCCGCGCCAGGAGGCTCCTCCTGATGGCCCGTCCCAAGTGAGGAGAATGGCGGTGGCCCCATGGAGCAGCTCAGCTCCAGGTGGCAGTGGGCACTGCAGGGTGCTGTTCCCAGGGGATCATCAAGGGCATCCCTTGGGTTGTAACACCCACCTCCCCTTCAACAATTAACCCAGGGTGTCTTTCACAGATTTTCGTGAAGACCAGGGATTTTCTGGAGAAGAAAATGTCAAGCGATCCTCGGAACGTGATGGTTTGCTTTGAGGAGAGAGACAGCAGCGATGACGGTAGGAGAGCTTAGCGGGGACGTGTCCCACGGCGACTGTCCCTGCCCCTGCCTGTTGGGATTTGTGACCATCCTCGCCTGTCTCTCCCTGTCCCAGCAGAGCCCAGCCCATGAGTTCTCTCTAGACCTTGGGGCTGTCTCCAAGGCTTTGAGCATGGGTGGTGCTTTTAGGTGGGGATGTGGGAGCATGAAGGCAGCCGGTGGGGTGGTGAGCATCGGACCACAGAAGGAACAAGAAAAGATGCTGCGGGGCAAGGAGGGAGAGCCTTGTCTTCGAAATCACCTGGTTGTGAAGAACAACCAGTGCTGGGGTCTGTCTGTGGCCTCTTCCCATTGGATGCTCTTGGAGGAGCCACTGAGTTTCTGAGCTTGCCACCTGTTTTGAATGAAGCTGGAGCTGCGTCCAGCACCGCGTGGCTCCAGACCTTTCTGGGAAGCCCCAGCAGCTGGGGATGGGCCACAGCAGCGGCACTGCCAGGCCCTGCAGGTCAGCCTGGGATGCTGGGCAGGAAGAGCCAGGGCTTGGCAGGAAAGCTCACTGTGATGCCACCAGCCCTCCAAAGCGTGCTGGCCCTCCCTGGTGACACCGGCACAGCGGAGATGGCCCTGCAGACCCTCCCCAGCCCATTTTTCTCTGTTCGCTCCTCCAGAATCCTCTGAATCCTCTGAAGAGAAGGAGGACGAAGATGGCGAGCACGTCCCTACCCGGGAAGACATCAAGAGGGAGGGGCAGCTGCTGATCCAAAGCCAGAAAAAAGCCATCAAAAAGTAGCAACTGCTCCACGAGAGCTTTGGATGCCCCAGACCACCCCTTGTTCTTTGGATACCCCCACTACCCCTGTGTTTTGGATGGCCCAGACCATCCACTTGACCCTGTATTCCCCCGCCACCCCTTGTACCCTTTCTCCAACAGGTTTAATAAAGCAGATCTTTTTCGTTCCTCCCAAACCTGTGGTCAAGCTGCAATGGGGGGTCCTAGGTCACTTCTGTCACCCAGGACGCATGGGGGTCAAACCCTGAGGAGCACTCACCTGGGTTTGGAGGCAGCCCCATCGCCCTGGCCCTCACCCAGCTGTTCTCCTCGCAGAGCTGGGGATGGGCTGGGACGGGGGCGGCGTTCCTGGCCAGAGGAAAGCCGGGGGCAGGCTGGCTTTCCCCCACTTGATCCTGTGGAGCCAGCAACTTCCTGGGACCTCTGTCCCCCAGACGGCTCTGGCTGCACCAATGGGCCGCTGTGTGTCCACAAACATCTGCCAAAGCCTCAGGTAACCGAGAAACCCACTTCTCAGCAGTGACATCACCGAATCCAAGATCCAGAGTCTGTTGGTCAACAGCTGGGAATGTCCCAGTTCCAGGTATTCTGACAGCCTGAAGGTCATAGAGAAGAAAATCATAGAATCCCAGAAACAGACTCACAGAACAGTTTGGCTTGGAAGGGACCTTCAGAGCTCATCCAGTCCAACCTCTGCCATGAGCAGGGACATCTTCACCCAGATCAGGTTGCAGCTGGTAGAAATGATGACCTTTCAGAGCGTGCTGGTGGTACTTTGTCCCTTGTGCCCTGCCCGGATGTGCAGAGGAGACAGAAGGGACCCTGGGAAGCTTTGGGGAAGACCCTCCATATGCTGAGGTGGTGTGTCTCCTTCCTCTTCAGCCTCTAAAAGGCATTTGGTAAAAAGCAGAGTTGGAACTGGGGGTTCCCATCTTTTGAGATAAACTGTAAAACCTCATTAATCATTTTGGTTGGAAAAGACCCTCCAGATCATGGAGCCCAACCATAACCCACCCCTGGCACTGCCCCATATCTCTGAGAACCTCATCTCCGTCTGTCCAACCCTCCAGGGATGGTGACTCCAGCGCTGCCCTGGGCAGCCTGTTCCAATGCCCCACAGCCCTTTGGGGAAGAAATTGTTCCCTAATCCCATCTAAAGCCTCCCCTGGTGCCGGTTGTTTCAGGCTCTTGGTCTGGTCTTTGCACTCGGGCTGTGGGGAACAGAGAAGCCACAAAACGTGTTGAAGACTTCTCTCTGACAAAGCTGGACTCCATTTTTCCATCTCAGTTTTTGGAGAATCTGCTCTGTGGCCTGTTTGCCAGATGCAAGGGAACACTGAGATGCTTTAGCTGCCTTGAAAGGAGGGAAGAGCAACGACACGCAGCAACATAGGAATTTCAGGTCTACTGAAACCATTAAGTTGTGAGCAGAAGATACAAAGGCCAATTGCTTTATCATGAGCATTCACTGAATGTGCTCAGACACAGCATCCCAACTCCTCACCACGTCTGCGAGGAGAAGACGTCACCGCACCAGCGAGCTCCTGCCCGGAGTGCGGCGATTAGGAACCACGCACACCAGGACGCAGACAGAAATTCACGCAGAGGCAGAGGTCTTGTTCAGGACGGAGCGCAGCGCCTGGCCAAGCCGAGAGCTGCCCCAGGCCTAGGCTGCCTTCTTTATTCACCATTGACAATTTACGGGATTTACGGGTACAGGCCTGGACTAAGATGTTTACAAAAAGCTGCTTTTCCACTAATGGTTGTTAAGAACACACTAAACTCGTGCGATGTTTATCTCACTTGTTTAACCACTCATTCACAGACCAAGGCCAAGGACATTCGCACATCCCATGCACTTGGGGGCGGTTATCCGGCCCAAGATACCATTCTCACAAGTCTGGGCTATAACTTTTTACAATTACAAGAAACGTACACAAAGTAATCTGTCCAAGGCCCTTTATATGTTATTATGTTAGTATTATGTCTTTGACCGTCCAAATGGTCACGTTAGTATTGATCTTCCTTTATCATCCAGATGGCTGGAACCACACATCTTGCTCTCCCATATTTTACTTTCCAACATTTTCCCCTTTTTTGTTTTAAAATCAGGTTCTCAATGAGCGCAGTAAGGACCCTGGCTTTGTTCTTCTTTGCATTCTGTATCATTGTCCAGGTGATTTGAAGGACTACAAGAAAAACATCACACAAGCATATCCAAATCCCTCAAAAACCCATATACGCAGACTGAGAGCTGAAAATGAAGTTTTAGGGTCTAATCACTTTATGCTATGAGATAATGTTAGCCATTTTGTCTTACAGTCCTAACTCTTACAAACTGTGTAATTATTTGCAGAGTACTGGCTAAATCCTAAATCAGGCCTTGCACATTAGCAAAGACTGTTATTTGACTTGATATCACTCATAAACACTAGAATTCAAGTTCAACAGTATTACACATATTTAGCACTCTGATAAGAGAAAATACAGGTTCAAATAGCAGCTAAGGAGATTATTTAAATACGATATCATAAGAACAATGAGGATCCACAACGTGCATGCAGTCACTCACAAGAAACAAAACTGGAGGCCTTTTGCTTCAGGGTACTCACAAGAAACAGTCGCTCACTCCAATAAAGAAGTGAGGTGTCATTAATCCCAGGAAGTTTCCTTAGACGCTGTTCCTGTCCAAGGAAAGGACTCCAGTTCACAGACCCGCAGCTCCGAGAAGACCACTCAAAAAGGGTCTTTGGCAGGAACCCCATTTCACTGTTTGGCCAGATGTGGCTGTGGGCATTACAACATAGTCCAGAAGCTTCTCAGCGAGTCTGGGCACCTCCTTTGTAAAGGACCCTGTCAACTGACCGAGGATCCCACCCCTCCTGACCCATCAGTTGGTAGAGGTGAAGTTTATTGACAACACCTTGATACCATTCTAGGTGTATGTATGTGGGGACAGGCACAGTGGGGCACAGAAGGTGCTGAAGAGCCGTCAACCTCCTCACTGAAAGCTCCAGATTTCAGGGCAATGTGTAACTGCCTCACAATCCAGCCTGAGACCACAGTCATCTGGCAAACTACTTTGGAGTGGTGGTGCAGTCAGCTCTTGCCTCCAAAGTCAAAAGGGGGCATTCTGTTGGTGAGTTTGCATGCCCGCTGTGGATCATCATACCTTATGTGTCATTTTCTTGTTGCAAATCAACCTACAACAAAATAATACAAATTACAACAATTACAGTTATTAACAAATATTGGAGAAAGCTGCTTAGCCATACTAATAAGGAAAATAAATACATTGAAAGTGTTTTCGCCAGTTAGTCCCCAGTCCAAATCATGTAAATCTGAATCATTCTGATATGCCAGTGCCTCTTCCTTTGATCTCTTCTATTTCTTTGTTGCCCTCTGCCGCAGGGACAGATGCTGGATCTCTGGCATTAGGTCCTGCATCGTGTTTGTCCAGCTCGTAGAAAGGTTTAACGTATTTCACAGGAAGCCACTTTGGTCCTGTTGGAAGAAGAACACAAGCAGAGCCCTTTCCCAGGCGATTAACCACAGGCCCTTGCCACT
The DNA here is from genome assembly GCF_037038585.1 of Patagioenas fasciata. Lineage (NCBI taxonomy): Eukaryota > Metazoa > Chordata > Aves > Columbiformes > Columbidae > Patagioenas > Patagioenas fasciata. The sequence continues at coordinate 2,150,663 of NW_027288507.1, forward strand.
GACTGTTGTGCAGGGGATCCGGTTATAAAACCTTTGGTCTCTGAGACAGTGAATCTGGAACACGGCAGTGTTTTTCCACTGCTGCGATAGAGGAGGGAGGCACAGTACGATTCAAAAAATGTAAAGCATATATTGCATTGTCTGATTGTTCTTGAGGCATCATATTTGCCCTTTTTTGTTTTAATAACATCTGTTTCAGTGTGGAATGTGCTCGTTCAGTGATAGCCTGTCCAGCGGGAGAATGTGGAATACCTGTGACATGCGAAACACCCCACTGCTATAAAAATTATTGCATGGATCTAGCAGTGTATCCAGGACTGTTGTCAGTTTTAATCTGTTGTGGCACTCCCAGCACAGCAAAACAGCGGGTCCAGTGGGGCTGAACATCTCGGCTTTTCTCACTTGTATGTGCAGATGCACAAAACGTACCTGGAAAAGTATCTATAGAAACATGTACATATTTCAAACGGCCAAAAGATGAAACACGTGTAACCTCAGAGTGCCAAACGCCATTAGCTGAGAGTCCGCGAGGGTTAACTCCAAGGGAGGGCGAGCTTGTAATCAGACCTTGACATTCCGGGCAAGAGCGCACTATGTCGAGACCAAACACCTTTTTGAAGGCAGCAGCATTCTGATGGAAGAAAGCGTGTGAAGCCCTGGCAGACTGGAGGCGACTGTAGCTACAGTATAAGAATCTGGAACCGCATTGCCTTCAGTTGTGGGACCGGGTAAAGTCGTATGAGAGCGTATGTGAGCAACAAACAGTGGGTGTGTGCGAAGCTGTAATGCAGTTTGCAATGATACAAACATATCAAAAAGCTGCTGTTGCGAGATTTAAGAAAAGCGGAGGGGATGCGCTGTAGGACCTTGACTACGTACTCAGAACCACAAACCAAATTTAGAGGTTCCTCCCTAAAAAGCTCTAAGGCATGCAAAACTGCACCAAGTTCCACTAATTGGGTTGAGCCTTCAACAGTTTTAACAGAATGATGCCAATCGTTATCTTCACGCCAGACCACTACAGCTCTATGAGACTGCCCTGAAACATCAACAAAAACTGTGCGAGCATTTGGGATAGGACCGAATACAAGTACGGCCTGTGGTCTGGTATCGAAGACACGCAGATTTTGAAGCAATTTACGTTTACATGCCAAAAGCTGTGCTGTTAAGAAAATCAGCTAGCGCCATTTGCAAAGACAGAGATTGTGAATAAAAAAATCAAAATCTGCTTTCACAAAAGGTACGTGTATGACAGATGGATCACGGCCTGCTAAAGCCTGAATCGGTTCTCTGCCTTTTTCGATCAGAGTAACAATCAATTCTAGGGGCTCAGGAATAGTTTCACGAAAAGAATTAGGCAAAATATCCGTTCCAAGTATATCAGTCTGTTTGCATTCTCACCATACGGTCCCGCAACAGCCACAGGTTGTTTCTATGTTGTAGCTCTGAACAGACAAATCCGCAAGTCCAATCGAATGCAGTCAGCCTGTTAGGTTGTCATAAATTTATTCATCAAAGTTTCTAACTCCATTTTGGCTGTCATATTTATTGGATATTGTTTTCCCTTACCGGATCGAAGTCCTGTTTCAGATCTATCAGTGTAGTGTTTGCTTTACCGATACTTTGGTTGCCAATACCAGCGGAAATACAGCATCCAAAATTCCCTTGGAGGTTTCTCACTTGCACCAGCAGATCTGCACCATCCAAGCAGCTTCTTGTGGGACATGCAACGGAACAGAATTCTCAGAAAACGTTATTTGAGCTCACAATTTACTTAACAAATCTTGACCCAAGAGAGGGCTGTCCTGGTCCCTCTGGATGCCACCCCTTCCCTCCAGCGCATCGACGGCACCACTCGGCTTGGTGGAAAAGCAAAACTGAAGTGTCTTGGGTGATGCAGAGACCAGAGAAAAGTGTTTGGCTTTAGCTCTCTGCCAAGAACACCTGGGGAACCCTTTGAAATGCTTCGGCCACTTTAGCAGAGAAAAATAACACCCCCACACAGTTGCCAGGCTTTCACTGCTCACGCAGGGACAAAGGACAGCACGGGGACAGCACAGCTCTCACTCTGGAGCTCGCTGGCTCTGACACCCGTGCCTGTTTGGGACAAATATCAATGGGAAAGATTTTGTGCTCTGGGATTCAGGTCATCTGGAGAACACCAGCAAGGAGAACGACTGCCAAAACCTGCACAACGATGTGACCAGCTCCAGCTCCCCTGCGGAAGGAGGCGGCTGGTGCTTGTCCCAGCCCAGCCATGCCATGGGCGACCCAGAGCGGCTGAAAGCAAAGCCTCTTTCCAGGCTCTCTTCGCTGTGAGACCGTGGGGCAGGGTCCCATCCAGGGGGGACATGGGGGCACATCCTGCCCGAGCTCTAGCAGGCCACTCTGCTGCACGGGGAGCAGAGGAAGGGACAGAGGCACCTGGGTGGGCAGGTAGCCACCCAGCGCTGGGTGGTGCAGTGACACAGCGCGGTGACACTTGGTGCAGCCACCATCACCCCAAGTGGCTCATTTTGCCCACCAAGGTGGTTCTGCCTCCAGGATGATTCTCCCCTGTCCCGGGGGGTGGAGGAGGAGCTCCAGTGCTTGGGCCAGAAGCTGCAATACCTGGAGCAGTACCAGGGGGCAGCCCACCTGCCCCCTGAGTGCAAGATCCTCGATGAGAGCAGCGAGGTACGTGGGGTGTCCATCCCCGCTGGGGTCTTCGGGGACCCGCACCAGGCGGCTCCTCCTGATGGCCCATCCCAAGTGAGGAGAATGGTGGTGGCCCCATGTCAAGCGATCCTCGGAACGTGGTGGTTTCCTTTGAGGAGAGAGATGGTAGGAGCAGCGATGACGGTAGGAGAGCTTAGCGGGGACGTGTCCCACGGCGACTGTCCCTGCCCCTGCCTGTTGGGATTTGTGACCATCCTCGCCTGTCTCTCCTGTCCCAGCAGAGCCCAGCCCATGAGTTCTCTCCAGACCTTGGGGCCGTCTCCAAGGCTTTGAGCATGGGTGGTGCTTTTAGGTGGGGATGTGGGAGCATGAAGGCAGCTGGCGGGGTGGCGAGCATCGAACCACAGAAGGAACAAGAAAAGATGCTGTGGGGCAAGGAGGGAGAGCCTTGTCTTCAAAATCACCTGGTTGTGAAGAACAACCAGTGCTGGGGTCTGTCTGTGGCCTCTTCCCATTGGATGCTCTTGGAGGAGCCACTGAGTTTCTGAGCTTGCCACCTGTTTTGAATGAAGCTGGAGCTGCGTCCAGCACCGCGTGGCTCCAGACCTTTCTGGGAAGCCCCAGCAGCTGGGGATGGGCCACAGCAGCGGCACTGCCAGGCCCTGCAGGTCAGCCTGGGATGCTGGGCAGGAAGAGCCAGGGCTTGGCAGGAAAGCTCCCTGTGATGCCACCAGCCCTCCAAAACGTGCTGGCTCCCCCTGGTGACACCGGCACAGCGGAGGTGTTAACTCTTTGTTTCTCCTTATCTCTTTGAGTTTTTCTAGTTTCTTTCTTATATCTCCCCAGGACTTTGTTACAAACTGGGGGGGTCCACTCCTTGAGTCCATTTATCCTTCGCTTTTTCCTTGGATGAACTTCTCTTCATCCCAGAATTCTAGCACGATCCCCCCCAAGAGACTGTTGGGGAGTCCAAAATTCTAACATGACCCCCTCTACCCCCGCAAAGGGACTGTCAGGGGGGCACCTGCAGCAGGTCGCTCCCCTTCGACCTCTTGTGGGGATCAAACCCATGAAACCTGGCTCACAACGTGGGGCTCAAACCCATGACACAGAGAGTTCTTCACTCGCTTTGTCCCTTCAGTGGCCAAGCCCCTCGCAGGGTGTTGGAACCCCACTTAGAAGGACTCCGCGCTCGCTTTGCAACCAGGTTGCGTCTCAGCCAACAGCAGTCACAGTCACACTGCCCGACCCGGCGGTACTTACAGTCCATTCTTCCCATCAGGACCTACCCGACCCAGCAGTACTTACAGTCCACTTTTCCCGTCGGGACCTTCGTGCACTCTGGATTACGGGTAAACTGCAGTATTCAGGGGGAGCGAGCTCCATTCTTTCCCTTCCGCTTTAATTTTGAATAATGTTGGTAGCTCTCCGCACAGCCGAGTCCAAGGGCCACTATTGAAGTGGGGCGCCTCCCTTGAACCTGAGGTAACACAGAGCTATCCAAGGTTATCATGTTGAGGTCGCCAATTGAAACAAATAACTTAGGCTTTTTCTATGGATAAACAACGTTTTATCCAATTCCTTAATTGTATTCCTTAAACACGTGTTCATTAGAGCAGAAGCAAAACAGCGCTGGGTGAGTGGGGGATTCGCTCCGGCCAACACGCGCACCTTTTAACAATAAGAAGTGTGCTTAAATACAGTAAGGTGTTACATATTCGTAATGACCCCAGGAACGCCTCTACAGATTGATAAGCTTTCACGCTTCTTATTAAAATAAGTCTCAGATAACCATTTCCACAGTCTCCTCCTTGACCCCTCCCTGTTACGCCTGCGCAGTGCCATGAAGATTGGGGAGCCCCGGAGTCAAAGATGGGTCCTCATGGAGCGATGATCAATGCTCGTTTTATTGCAATTCTGATTCTGTTCTACAGGGTTAGTCCAGGGTAGACGCGACATATGACACATCATAACTAGCTACAAAGTAATGTTCACGCGGTACAGCAATAGCACATCTTTGTTCTACAAGACAGCATACCTTTGTTCTATAACCTCTTTTCGTGTTTTACTTCTTAATAAGTTTCTTTCTATTGATTACCCAAGGACAAATCCTTGCCGTCCGACACGTACGCTGGGTTGTGCAAGTGGGACTGGAAAAGTACTGAGTGCCCTGTTTCTTCAAGCATATTCTCTACAGTGTCACTTGGTGATTTTGAGGAGGGGTCTTTGGATGAAGGCTCCTTCAGCTTCGTCACAGTGAACCTTTTACCTTTGGCTCATTATGCTGAATTGGCTGGAACCCAAGCTGCCAAGTCGACCGAAATCAGAATGGCGCCCCCTTTTTGCTGTAAATCTTGGCTATCTCTTCTCCTCAAGGTTACAGCTGGTGCTGTGAAACTTCTTCTCTCGGCATTCAATGAGGTTCTGTTTATTTCCTTAACTGGTTACATACAGCTCTAAACTAGATATTCATTATGTGGCTTAAAGTGCTAGTTCGTTAGTAGGCCCTTGGAATGTGGTTGGGTAACCCTTAAAATGTTAGTTCCCTCTATCAATATAACTTCATAAACAAGTTTCATAACTTTTTGCATAGAACTTAACCACCTTTTCCTTTTTCCAGGTTCAGAGCCTGTGCCTCATTTGGTTATATCTGTAAACACTGAACATCTCCTCAGCAGGAATCACAGCTGCATTTCTCACAATCATGGGCAGCTCTGGTGCCCTTCACGCCAGAACCTGGGCCACATGTGGCAGCGACGGGGGGGCTGTAAGACCCTAAAGCCCATGGCAAGCACAGCTGAAGCTGCACGGCTGCCCTGGGCAGCTCTTGCTGCTCCCTGGGTGCTCCCCCACAGGATGCCCCCTCCCTCTGGGCTCCACGCTGCTATCGTGCTGCCCTCAGACCTGTGAGAAGATGAGCAAGTTTAAGGAGGCGCATTCCAGCCTGGCAGAGGACATGCGTGCAATGCAGGAGGCGCATTCCAGCCTGGTGGAGGACATCCGGGAGATCCAGGAGATGCTTGGCCTGGTGAGGACAGGGCTTCCCTCCAGGATCTGTGGGAGGAGATGAGCAAGTTTAAGGAGGTGCAGTCCGGCCTGGCAGAGGACATGCGGGCCATGCAGAAGGCGCGTTCTGGCATGGCAGAGGACATCCAGGAGATGAAGGAGACGGCTTGGCCTGGTGAATGTCCGCTGGTGCCCCGGGAGGGAGCTGGGCCCTCGTCCCCTCCCCACTTCTCTCCCTGTCAGCCTGTGCCCCTGCCCCACGGCCATCGGTGTCACCAGCATGAAGGGCAGCAGGAGGGAAGAGTGGGAAGGGTGTCCCAAGAGTTGCTAAGGCACTTTTGAACTAGAGAGCCATGCAAACAGAACCATGGGCAGGGAAGGAGGGGAGATAAAGCTCTGCCCGTGCAATTCAGCCGCAGCACAGCCCTGGCCAGCGTCCCCCTGCCTCGTGCCCTGCTTCATTTGGGGTCCCAGGCCAGGGCGTTGGGAGCGGGGGCTCCCCTGAGAATCGCACTGGAAGAATTTTCTAGGTATTATTTCTAGGGTGGGGTGGAGCACACACTGCTGGGGAGGGCACTGGCCCTTGAGAGCCTCTAGATGGTCTTTTCTCCCCTCATTTTTTTAAAAATATATATCTAAAGTATAAAAATCCAGAGAGAAGGAGCAGCAGCACAGAGGTGGGCGCTGGGTGGGGGGGTTTCTTAATGCTCCCTCCCACCTGCATCGCTGCAGTGGGGCGGGAGAGGAAGGGGAGACAAATAACAAAGCAATCAATGGCTGGAGGCAGCTGTCGGCACCCGGATCATGGCTATGGGGGCACCCTGGATTGGGGGCACACAGCCACTGGGGCCCCTGCCTCTGCATGTCCCAGACCCCTGATGAAGCCCCCAAAGTGCTCCCCTCCTCCGGCTCCTGAAATCAGCACGGCTTCTTGCACAGACGCCCGGGGCCCCCTCACCCGTCCTCCCTCCCTTGACACCCCCAGGGCCCAGGGGGATTTTACAAGGTGATGTCCCTCCTGTCACTGCCACTGCCGCTCATGGCCCTTCCCAGGGGAGGGGGGAGCTGGGGGGGTTTTAGTCTTCAAATCAATCTTGCTTATAAAAAGAAAACAAAAAAACAACCAAGACAGGTTGAAGGTTCATTATTAATGCAAAAATAAGAAAAATAATTTAAAGAAACCCCCACTTTTTAAACCCCAGGTCCCCCACGCTCCGTACACAGCACAGGGACTGATCCACTCCCCAGCTCATGCGGTTCTGACTGGGCAGGCCGGGCTCCATTGATGGATCCTCTGGTGTTCACCAACCGGGTACAACTGCTCAAGGGAAACCCCATTGTTCAAGGTTCCACCACCCACTGTCCTTCATGTGTATTTTACAGCTCCATTTCCCAGAGGCTGGTGCCCGGCAGGGGCTGTGATCCACCCACGCAGTGCCACGCTCTGCCCCACGTGTCTGAGCTTGTTTCAGAAATGAGTCCCACTGTGAGACTCAGTTCTCTCTGGGTGCTGTGTCAGCACAGCCTTGCTGTCCACGGCCCAGGACAGTGCTCTGGGCAGTGGCATCGGGCACTGGGCATCTTTCAGCCATCCAGTGGTTACTTCCACCATTGTCAGCACGTGGTGTTTACCTTGGCAGGTTTGTGGGAGTGTGATCCAGTCAATCTGCCAGGCCTGCTCAGATGTGTATCGAAGCCACCACCCTCCATCCCACAGCAGCTTTAACCGTTTGTCTTGTTTAATTGCAGCACAACAGTGTCCGTAGTGAAGCCCACCCCTCGATCACGAGCCCGTGTACGTGTTGCAGCTCTGATGACCTGAGCCATCAGGGCTCACCGGGCTACCAACAGTTGCTACTTCGCATCCACCTCAGCCACTTCCATTTTAGCAGCGGCATCGCCCTGCTGGTTGTTTTCATGTTCCTCAGTGGCCACATTTTCTGGCCCATGAGCACCTGCGTGATGGACTTTTCCAAGCAGGCTCTCTAGCCTGGCAGCCAGAGAGGCTGTTTGAAAAAGATGGACTCACTTTGAAGCTATTGTACCTCTGCAAGCAGAAACCACCCATTAACGCACCTCTTAGCACTTCAAAAGGGCACGACATAATTTAAAGTGATGAGGGTTAGACACCTCTCCCAGCGCACAAACAGCCCCCGGCCTCGGTCATTCGCAAGACAGCGACCCTGCAACACAAGGCGTTTTGCAGTCTGCGCTTCAGCAAGACGGAACCCGTAACTGCGGTGCAGTGCATATTTCAAGGGTGTTTTGGCGTTGATCTGTCAATGCCAAAGAGCACTCATGGTTGGTACCGACAATTTGAGGCAACAGGCTGTATCTGAGGGGAAGAGCACAGTGCAGCCACGCACTTGAGAAGAAAATGTGAGACGAGCTCAAGAGTTTTCCGCGGAACATGCACCAGTCCCCTCGTCCTGCCAGCCGAGAACTCGGTGATCCCTCATTTGACTGTCCAGTGTGTATTAAGGTGACATTCAATCGTGAGGCCACACGGGTTGAACTCAGACAGGCCGTTCGTGCAGGTGACAAAGCGTGCAGAATTTAGGGATGCGAAGTTACAGAACGTGGAGGACGCAGCTTCTGCCGCGTTTGATTTTTAGTGGTGAAGTGACGTTTCGTCCAAGTGGTCGTGCTGCCTGTCACAACGTGCACATACGATGATCGGAGAATCCACATGGAACAGTAGAGCACAGGCATAATTCTTCAGAAGTGAACATCTCAAAACCCCCCACACCAGAAAGATTTTTATTAGAGAGGTCTCACGATCGTAAGCCCGTATTTTATTAGAGACTTGTCCCAGCTGCCCGCAGAATATTTCATTTTTAGTAGAGATGCAGTGCATCCCCCTCCCCACTCCCCTGGGTATTATTTTTATCAGCTTTTGCTTTATCCCCTCCTATAATGGTTGCTCTGTTCCTTGAGCAATGCTTAGTGCTGTGGAGTCTTGGAAGAAACTTTGAGGGAAAATGCAGCACAGGTATAAAGTATCATTGACTCCAGTGATGTAGTGATTGACGTGGATACCTGCTGGGGACCAAGAAGGTGGGGAGATGCTGGTGGTGGTGACCACGAAAGGAGAAGAAGAACAATGAACATGAAAACTCAAGAAATGAGACTTCCCTGAACCACAGGTGAGATCCCAGAGGAGGAGAGTTGAAGGGCAAAGGAGTTCAGGACAACTGGCAGTTTTTCAAACCCTATTCAGTGCAAACGGTGCCAATAATAAAGCGAAGATCGCAAGCGTAACAAGAAACCAATCTGGCAGAATCACAGGCTCTTCTGCACCCTTGTGATCCTCCAGCTGAAAATAAAAGGAAAAGCACAAGAAGACAGGGTCATAATCAGAAAGGTCAAGGCAGAAAATCAGATAAAACTAACAAAGGACATCCAAAAGGGCTAACAAGGAAGAGCCCAGACAGGAGTAGGGAGAGGACAGGTCAGAGATATTTAATCTAAATGCAATGTTTTCACTTGGATGGTTAAACCCACACACATACACACCCGGCTGAGCCGCTCACCAGGGTCCGCACCCATCTCACCCCACCGACCACCTTCACATTTCCTCCTGGAAAAGCCTCAGGTTGTTACAGTGCTGGCAGAGCAGCACAGAAAGGCACCAAGACTTCATTTTTACCATTCACAGGGGCATGAATTAGGTGTATTCTCTCATGTCCTGTCCCTCACCCCATCTAGAGGGTTATTTCAAGAGCTCCTGGAAGACAGGCAGGCCCAAAGGTCAAGAAACCAGCAAATAATCTAATCGGAAGGAAACAAGGAAGCTTGGGTCACAATGTATTAATTCTGGAAACAAAAAATAAGCAGATTGAAACACTGGGAGAAGAGATTATTAACTCAGCAGAACAAGGACTGGTGGCTGGAGATGGACAGAGACTCTGAACTTTCAGGCTCAGGTCCTGAGTTTCACAAACCTGCAGTGTCCACTCCTTTAATATCATAAAATTTATATTTCCCTGAAGAATTTAGGCCCTTGAGTCAAGTTACTTAATGAGAAGAAACTTTTGTTTTAATCTATGTTTTCAGTTTCTTCTTAATTTTTTTTTAAAAGACCTCTTTAATTAGCCCTCCTGTTACTCATCTCTTCATTTTGCAGGGCTTACTGTGATTGCTGGCTTTTGGCCACACACTTATTCAGCTCATCCGAACAGAACTTCAGCTGTTGCCTGTAAGTTAGAGCTGAACATCCAAGTACAGGTATAAACACCAGAAAGTTACAGAAGAAGAAATATGAACCAATTTCTTTACAGGATATCTCACTCTGTCTGGTTTGCCGCCTCCTCAGACGCAAAAATAATAAACCCTATTAATTTAAGTCTTATTTAGCTGTTCCATCTCTCTGCAATAATTGATTGGGCTTTAGACACTCAGCCAGAAAACACAATCAAATCAGGTTTGCCTGGTGACTGCGCCATAGCAGTGCCAGAAACCCCCAGTCCCCACACTTGCTCTAATTGATTAAAACATTTGGTCACTCGCACATTTCTATATAGACAATTAAGCTAAAGAGACACTACAAACGCAGCAAGACCAGCTGAGAGCAATAATGGATCTTTTCAGTCTATTTTTCTAGGGAGAATTATGACTTAGCGATGTTGCAGTAACTAAAGCGGGTTTTGTCTCCCCTTTGCTCCCGATGCAGCAGCCTCAGGAGCTCAACGCTGCACAATCGCTGCCTTGCAGGGAACCACACCAACGAATTATCTGCTTTTCCTGCCCTCCAAAAAAGCTGCCACGTGCTAAATCTGCATCTGTTTGGCATCTATCAGGGCTGTAGCACTTCCAGGAATGAGGGGGAAGGGCTCCAGTGCAGAGTCAAGCCACATTTTTTACAAATACCCCCAATTTTCTGAGTCTGTTTGGATGCTGGCTCCGCACGTGCCGGCTGGCACGGGGCCAAAATGTGTCAGTCACAACCAGGCAAACACAAGGATACCCAGTTCCCAGGAAAGTGGCTGAACTGCAGCATTTCTTGCCAAAGTGATGCACAGAGAACAAACAGGCTCCTCGGACTCTTCCTCAGAGATCTTGGGGGAGCTGCAGCGGTCGGAAACATTGGCAGAATCTACAAGTGTCAAAAGCCTAAAAGAAGAGATCCAGAAAAAGAAAAAGAATTGCAGCCGCCTTATCTGCAACTTTGTGCACACGAGACAAGAACGGTGAGGCATGACATTTGTATTAAAAACATTTTGCCAACAGTAGATCCAGACTATCACTTCATACGTCTCCAATGGCACAGGTGGTACCTGCTAATAGAAGGTAACGTTTATCCTACCCAGTCACTGGTCCCTGCAGTTCTACATTCAGTCTTGCGTGACTAAGAATCTGCAAACGTGGTTTAAAGCAGAAAGCGTACAGCTAGTCCTGGCTGGAGGATTAGTAAGCTGTGCTGACATGCAACCAGTAGAGAGGAGCGTGGGTATGGAATTCCTGTCTCCCTGCACCAAATCAAATGACCAGCACAGCTCACAGCCACACAGAGGCTGTAACACCCCAACCACAGGGTCTAAAAAAGAAACAACAAGCAGAGAAAGCTTCAGTTCTGCTTTACATCAAGCTTAAGGTGTGCATGATGTGAGACTTGAGATGAGTGTCAAAATTAACCTTTAAGTCTTCCTCCTCAGTAGAGATCTGAGAAGACAGGCAGCTGCAGTGCATATGGAAAATCCAGCAGCTGAAAACCCATTTCACCTGCAGCAGGTCAATAGTCATAGAATCATTTTGGTTGGAAAAGCCCCTCAAGATCAGGGAGTCCAACCATAACCCACGCCTGGCACTGCCCCATGTCCCTGAGAACCTCATTTAAACACCTTTTAAACCCCTCCAGGGCTGGTGACTCCAGCACTGCCCTGGGCAGCCTGCTCCAATGCCCCACAGCCCTTTGGGGAAGAAATTGTTCCCCACATCCAACCTCAGCCTCCCCGGTGCAACTTGAGGCCGTTTCCTCTGCTCCTGGCGCTTGTTCCTGGGGAGCAGAGCCCGACCCCCCTGCCTCCAAGCTCCTTTCAGGCAGTTCAGAGATCAGAAGGTCTCCCCTCAGCTCCTGTTCTCCAGCTGAACCCCCCCAGGTCCCTCATGAAGTGGTTTGGGATGGAAGGGACCTTAAAAATCATCTAGTGTCCACCCCCCAGCCATGGGCAGGGACACCTTCCACTGGACCAGGTTGCTGAGCATCCCAACATGGCAAAAAGTCCAGAAGAAAACCCAAAGACACCTTCCGGCACAGATCTCTACACCACCAAAAACTCATTGCAAGAAAAGGCTTGGAAAGCATACACAAAAAGGCATAATTACAAAGGAATGAAGTAGAGCAGTGGTTGAAAAATGCCCAGAAGTCACAAGAAAGACTCAGCCATCCTCCTCCAAAAATGCAGCCACCATGAGCTCGGTTATAGCCCATCTGATGTCACACTGTGCTTCACAAACTCCTCAACGACCTCCAGAGGGCTTTTCTTCTGAGGAGGGAAATACACAGCTGGCAAATCAGTGTGGGTCTACCAAGCAACCTCCACAAAAGCCCTGGGGTTGGAAGCAATGATTGTCTGTTAAAGCTGAAACATTTCGGTGCAGAAAAGGGAGCTTCACAGCAGGAGATCTTTACAGGGGGAAAAAACGTCCCAGTTTCCCGCTGTTTTACAGGAGTGTGCCGGAGCTGAAGGTCAGACACAGCGGCAAATCCATCACCACCGACTTCAGGAGCATTGGCTGGAACACAATTGCTGCACTTGAGCCACCACCCAAAAGAATGTTCTGACTAAAGCGAGAAAATGTCACTGTTGGTGAAAGGAACCTGTTCAAATTATTTCAGCGTTTTATACCAGAATAGAAGTGGAATCCGGGCAGCGGAATTTTTCAGTTTGCCCAAGTGCGACAGGAGAAAACTCCAGTTTCATTCCTAGGGCCGCTCAGTCTTTGAGAAACCCTTGAAAGGCCACCAAGAGCTATTCTTTAGGCTTCCTCTTTCCCTTAAAAGAAAAGAAAGCGCTGGTGAAAAGTATAAAAGGCTTGAGATTTGTGGAAGGGTTTGCTTCCGTGAACTGAAAGCAGGAGTGAGAACATGACAGGGGATATTACAGGGCTCTACTTGACACGCAAAAATACTGCAGTCGTAAAATGGATGGAAAGCTTGGTCTTTCCGTGATGCTGCTTCAGATCCTTCTCGTCATACAGGAAACTAAGAACACCTTGGACATTTTTAACACGTAGTAAAAGCCTGCTAAGGTCAGTGAAAAATGCAGCTGCTTCAGCAGGCAAGCCAAGCCGAACCTGGTGTCAAGAAAACGAGACTGGCAGAGTTCAGGGCTGGGAATGCCAGGAGCTGTAAGAAATACCAACCTCAACAGCTGAGCAGAAAAGAGCTAAAAGATTGTTAGGATCTGGCTTTTTGCCTAAACCCAGATGCCCATTTTAATCCAAGAGCCCCTTCTGCTTTGCAGCAGGGGACAACAGGAATAACAAAAATTTCCAATACATAAGCGCATAATTTCTTGTCAAACTAAGCCTATGATGGGCTGTCGAACATTTTCACCGGAGGCCACAGCAGCCCCGCAGTTGCATTCAAAGGGCCGAATGTAATTTGAGGATTTGGCCCACAGGGCTTGTGTTTGTTATTTGCATCGTGCTCCTGTATCGCCGACTCTGTCTCGTAACACAAAAGACATACTGGCTTTTCCTCCCTGAAACACAAACACGTATTTGCTTTCCCATCTATCAATAAATCGCCTTCCTTCCGCATCAATCTTCCTCTTACTGGACATTCTGGGATTCAAATTGCTCCACCAAAGACGGTAAGATGTGTCACCTAAGTAAAAGATCTAGATGATACTTTCACCTCCATCAACTAGTACTGAAGAAAAACCAAAATCCTGGACCTTTCACAATAAGCCCCGTGGTAAGTCAGAACGCTTGCTGAGCCTGTCGCAAAACATCTGCCATGAAGATCTCACATTGGTGACCTCCACTAGTGGCAACCACGGCAAACCGTGTCTTACGGAAGTGAGGCCATGGGTATCGACCACACGGCAGCTCATCCCATTTCAATCCCTCCCCCAAATCTACCTGCAAGTTCTTGAGAGCTCCTCTCACCCAGGTGAGATGGAGAAGAGACATCCGTCCCTCAGCCCAAGTAGATTCACTAATTCCTACATTGGCTTCGCCATCCCAGGCTGCTCCCTTGAATTCTTGAATTAGATTCTGGAGGAACTGTTACTCTTTTAGCAACTAATTTGAATGAAAAATACCTATTGCTATAATAAAAGCATTCTGAAACTAATAGACACTGGCAGATCATCTTCTCAGGCCATTTTGTCCATTAACAGCAGCTGTGTCACGCACCTGTGCTGTTAGATTGCCCACAGAAGAATTCGGAAGACCTATGAAGATGTCACATATTTCCTTATTTGCAGAACAGAATCTACAATGATTATTGAAGTGTATCACCACTATCCATATAAAATAAATGAGAGATACTCCATAGATAGTGTGAGGACATCACTATCATCTGTATCACACTTGACTGATGAGTTCTCTGCCCTTACCTGAAGTTTGAGGCCAAACTTTTGCCAAGAGATTTTAGATTTAAAACCCATCACCATCCGCCAGAACAATCCTAAGAAAACAGAACTAACCAGCCACCTCCAAAAACCATCTTCCAACTGCTCTTGGACACTGCACCCAAGAAAAAGACCAGCAAGACAAAATCCCCTCAAAGGGTCCCCACGGGGAGGTTGGGAAGACACAAGAGCGCACGCAGTTCACGTTTGGGCTGCAAAGCAAGCAGAAAAGAAAAATCCAAATAAAACCACAGGATGGGACTCGAGAACAGGTTGTGTCACAGAAGAACCAGTTTCCCGGTCCCAGCTCCCCTGCCAGGGCCAGAGCAACGGGACCCTGGGCTTTCCCCTCACACCCATCTACTCTCCCCACGAAAGGACATCTGGGTTCCTCCAGCGCCCACCACAGCCCAGCCTCATATCCAGCTATCGCTCCCAATAAATCATTTGGCAAATCAAGGAGCGGTTAAAACTAACGATGGTGAACAACCCACCAGAGCACAGGTCTGTGCTGACTTTACAGCAGCAGGGAAGTCTAAAAGACAATCAATATTTTTGTACCCATAAAATAAGAGGACACTGAAGGAATATCTGTGGAGTCACACTGGGGGTTTGTTTGGGGTTTTTGCTGCTCTTGGTTTTAGTTTGGGGTTTTTTTTTTGGTTGTTTTGTTTGTTTGGGCCCATTTTGGTTTTGGTTGAGTGCCTTTTTTTCCCCCAGTCATCTTTCCTATGAGAACAGCAGCTTGAGCCTCCCTCTAAGGCTGAAGAAAGATTTAAATGTACTTCCTGGGAAAAAGAAAACCACACAAAAAACCCACCACCCAAACTTTGAGCCCAGCAGGAACTGTTTCAAGCAGCTACAAGCAACTGCAGAAACAAATAAGAACGTGTTAGGCTGTACCTACTAATCACCACAGGAGACACTAATATGAAAAGTGCTTCTATCTGCATTTTAGTTCCTGACACCTACCTGAACAGATTAAATTACTAAAGCGTTCACACAGCAAAATGGAAGCACTGCAAATAGAACCCAGCCAAATACCTGAACCATCAGCCTCTCTCCAGCTCTGTGTTGCTTGCAGGCACTTAGTTTGTGCTGTATTTGTATTTTTATGCAAGACTGAACACTGATGGAAAGGGAATCAGCATTTTCTCAGGCTGCAAGATTGGCTAACAACCTCCTTTCCCATTTCAAGGGGCAGCACACTTGCTTCAAAACTGCACTGCCTGTGCCCTAAACCCAGTCCACACAAAGGCTGCAAATCTCACACAAGCTACCAGTTATCATTCAGTTTTGGAGCATTTTGGGAAGCTCAGCCTTTCAGCGGAGCAGAAACTTCAGAAAGGTGCAGAGCAGATACTTACAGTGTTGTAATGATCGACATAAACCGCATTTCCCAAGCCAAACACAGCGTATCTCAGGCCTTTCAGATACGTTTTCCCAAAGCGAAAGTCACGCGCTGCCTCTTCTAACCCCTTGCAGAACCACGCTGCACTCTCGGTTGGCTGCCCGTCAGTGTACGTAGCTACCAAGAACACACAAACGTTCCTGCCGGTTGTCTAATAATATCAAGAGAATAGAAGAGATCGGTGCATTTCTCAGAACGCTTCCCATTAGTAAGACAACTGGAACACATGGGGAGTTGGAAGAAGTTAAAAGATGAGGTTTTTTCTAAGTGGGATTTTGGTGTGGGATGCTGCAGGTGATAACCCCAACAGTGGCGAACGGCCATCCCCCCTGCAGAGACGCCTTAAATTAGCCAGGAGAGATCAAACTGTCTGTCTGCTGCTTCACAGAGGTGGTACAAGAGAACAGAACATCTCCCTTCCCCACCCCAATTGACAGCTTCTTGAGCAGACTCTTGCAGCAATCAAGTTTCTCACTGATTCAAAAAAACAACTATCAATATTCACAGAAGAAAAATGCCTCAAGGATTACTCCATCTAAATATGACCAGCAAGGAGTTTTTAGCTTATGAGCCTGTGAAGGCTGCAAATTGTCACCATCTGCTTGTTCTGGCTTTGAACCCTTCCCTGGGGATACAGAGACAGAACAGAGGGACCTGGTGCAACCGCTCTCACTGAACTCACACCTGAGTTACAGAACCAGCTCATACCAAGTCACTGTCACCATCAAAATACTCTAGGCAATCCTCTCCTAGGAATATTCAAAATTTAGGTGTTTTCTGCTGAGGGTTGATGGGCTACACTTATACAGAAGGGAAGCGACTTTTAACACACAGCATTGGGAATTTCCAGAATAATAGGAGAGAAATACAAGGGGAAAAGAGCCTTCGCAACACAAGGAAAAGCTTTTCTTTATTAGTCATATTTATAAGGTACTTACCTCCTCTGGATCATAATCTCCCATGCTGATGACTTCCACAGGCAAACAAAGTGAAATAACGGCTTCAGCCAGACCTCTGGCAAACCTCCAAAAAAAAAAAAAAAATAGGAATTTATCAATTGCTTCAACCCAAGCATGGTAGCGACCAAACAACCCCCCACACGCCCAGTCACAAGACACCTCCCACAACAGAAAGAACAAAGACATCCGAGAACTGGACACTGGACCTAGAATTCCTCATGTTAAGAAAAAAAAAAATCAAGTATATTGGCTGCAAGAAGAGAGTGACATGAATTTTAATGACTAATGATTTCACATTTACACACACCATTTTTTTCAAAAGCACCTAAACCAGTACTTGTCTCTGAGAAGACCCGCTCGCAACTACGGGTACGGCAAGAGTAAACTTTAAACTTCATCATCAATGTCTCTACTGCATGCGCCATTTAAAGCAAGTAGAAAAAAATGTTATTTTTACATAATTTTACGTTATCTTTCATGTTGGGCAATGACTTCTCATGAGCTAATGAACTTTCTGATGTTTACACTGTGCAATACTTCTAAGGCAAGCAACAGACTTGAGTCTCAATATTTCAAATTACTTCATGTAGGTGGGGAAAAAAAAAAGTAACTGATACCTTTGCTGTGCCAGTCTGAGACCCATAGAAAATCTTTACTTTGCCTCCAGGGTGGCTGATCCATTTACGAGTTTGTCTTCTATTCCTTCAGAAGAAGCTGGATTCCCATTGGATTTTTCACCCTAAGAAACAAGCACCACTTCTCATTCAATCCCTTTTCAAAGTGATGTTAACCCCATTCTCCCAAAACCACTTAAAACACCTATCCTGTGAACAGACTCTCAGCACTAATTAAATGAGGCTATCAAAGCATTTTAGCTTCTCACACCCAGAGAAAGACACAACCACGTCTCTGAACTAGGCCACGCTCCAATAAACTCAGGTCACACGCAGCCGGATCCAGCTGAACGCAGGAACCTCCCAACTCGCGCAGCAGAACTTTGCTCACCTGCGCAAGGAGCTTTTACCATCCTGAACAGCCTAATCCCACTCCCGTCCTAAAACCAGCCCAACCTCATCAGTAACATCAATGGAAAGAGGAACCCGAGAACTCCAGCACAAGTAGAGTGATTGATTTGCAGTGACAGAGCAACCCAGGCTGACACGATCTCTCAGTAACGACGGGAGAAGCGTTCAGCAGAGAGCTGCTCCAACATCAGAGCAACGAGGGCACCGAGTCACCCACAAACATGAGACCGTCCAGGCTGCGGATTATAACCCTCAGGTGCACTGAACTGTAAGGAACGTTCAAGGAAGAAACGTTGTTTTCACAAAACTGGGGAGCTGGCACCTGACCCCCGCGAGGGAAGGGACCGAGACACATCAGACTGTGAATCCTGAATGTAAAACAAAATCTCTTCAAACTAATCCCAGAATGCAAACTGACACCTGTATTTACAAGTTAATCTAGAGGGAAGGACGGCCAAAGAGCCAGGAACCCATTTTTAAATAGATCAATAAGGGAAAGGGTGTTGTTCGGATTAGATGAATGAAATACGTAAACTGAGGCAGGTGTCGGGTGCTCTGTAAACCCTGAAGAACCGACCAGTGGGCAACAGGGGAGGGAAATTGCACCCAGGGTTTGGGGGGATATAAACGGGGGCTTTTTGCCCTATTATGCGTGCCTGCCTTTAGGGAGAACACCCGGTCTTGCAAAATCATTAACAAAATGTGCTTTGCTGAGAGATCCTGCCTGGGCCTGTTCTATTGGCAAGGTGATCGTTTCCTACACGACCACACCTGGGCTCCGCAGTGACCCACGGGGGGGCCCACAGTGGGGCAGCACGTGTCACTGCACCAGTGGGGACCGTCACCCGGCAGCCACTCGCCTCCACACGCAGATTTCGGGGCCTTCTTGGACAAAAGCACTTCCATCTTCCCTTGCCTTCTTTCTGGTTTTGGTGGTGAGGAACTGAACGATGATCCAAATGCTGATCCCAACGATACAGGGAATTGACCTTCTCCCCTGGAGAAGTTGTAGAAACTGAGGGCAACAGAAAGTAGAAATTTGGAAAGGTTGTTAGATGAAGCTTGGAGAGTATTCAGTAACAGGGACAAGGAAGATTCTTGAAAGGATAAGTAAGTATGGAACTGAAGAGGTTGGAAGGCTTTGAAAGCCTTTAGAGAGAGGTCAGTATATATGTTGGGAAAATGAACGTTGGGGAAGGTACAGAGGAAGTAGGCAGAGAGAGAAACAGACAGTAGCAAGTTTTGAAAAAGACTGATGGGAACCTGGAATGAACAGAAACAAGTGGAATTTTTGGTGGATTGACAACAAGTAACAATTACATAGTAGGTAAAGGGAGTCACTGGCCAAAGTGAACGGGCATATTTTTGTGAACCTTTGAAATACAAATTGGGTAAACAAGTAGGTATTGATAAATTTCTATATATGTCCAATTCCTTCCAACCTTTTTGGGAGAAGGAATTTGGCCAGTAATAGAGAAATTAATACAAGTCAGGTTATAAACAGAATAATAAAGGACCTCTACCCAGTGGTAGCAAACACCTTTCTGACTGTATTAACTCTAATTTGATTTGGCTTACTGTTTTAGATTTGAAAGATGCCTTTTTGCCTCTCTCTCCGTGAAGCCAGCCAGACAATATTTATGTAAAACCCAGCTCACCTGGATGGTGTTGCCACAAGGATTTAAAAACAGCCCAACAGTACTAGGAAATCAGCTCGCTAAAGATCTTGAATCTTGGGAAGCCCCATCTGATGAAGGACAGATGCAACAATATGTGGATGATCGCTACCAGGACACAGAAGACATGCATAACCTGAACTGTAAGCTTATTGAACTTTGGGGGCTCCAAGGATACCAGGTATCACAGAAGACAGCCCAGATGATACAGCAACTCATGAGTAACTCATTTGGGCTATGAAATCAGCGTAGGGCAGAGGACCCTGGGCCAGGCTCGAAAGGAGGCCGTATGCCAAACATCAAAGCCTCAAACTGTAAAAGAATTACGGACCCTTCTTGGGCATGACAGAGTGGTGCCGGTTGTGGATTTATAATTATGGATTGTTTGTCAAGCCACTGTATGTGCCAGCAGCCACAGATCAGGAACACCTGCAATGGAATAAAGGAGCTACACGAGCCTTTGAAGAACTTGGTAAGGCTTTGACAGCGCCTGCTCTAGGACTCCCAGGTGTGAGTAAACCATTTTTTCTATTCTCTCACGAGAAGCAGGGAATAGCCTTGGGTACACTGGCACAGGATCTTGGCCCGTACCGACGAGCAGCGGCCTATTTCTCCAGACAATCAGATGCAACTGCAAAAGGGTGGCCGGGATGCCCGCGGGCAGTTGCTGCAGCGGTACTGAACATACAGGAGGCCCGGAAATTTACCACGGGTCAGAAAATGGCTGTGCTGGTATCCCACACGGTGCCTACAGTTCTAAAAGAAAAAGGGGGACGTTGGCTTTCCCCACAAAGATTTCTCAAATATCAAGCTAAATCATCCTCACTAACACTGTCAAGCCAGCTTCTTTCCTCAGTGACAACACTGGAAAAACAGTTCATCATAATTGCCTGGAAACCATTGAAACAACATAATCCAGCCAAGCAGATCTAAAGGACATAGGATTATGGAGAATACTGAGAACTGCCTTACGGACGAAAGCAGCAATATCCTGAACGGTGAAAGGCACGCTGGTTATGCTATAGCTACTAGCCATGAAGTGATGGAATCTGGACCTCTGTCTGAAAGTACTTCAGCACAAAAGGCAGAAATAATCGCCCTTACCTGTGCTCTGGAACTAGCCGAAGGTAAAACTGTGAACGTTTATATGGACTCTAAGTATGCTTTCAGGGTTGTGCACGGAACAATTTGGAAAGAAGAAGGACTCTTGAACTCTCAAGGCACACATATCAAACGTGCAGGAGAAATATCGGCAGCTCAACTTCCTAAGAAGGTGGCAATCATGCATATCCAGGCGCACCAGAAAGCGAGCTTGGAATTGGAAAAAAGGAAATGAGCTGGTGGACAGGGAGGCAAAACTGGTGCCTAAGCAAAAGGTAAAAGCGGAAAGTGCCCTAGTCCCCGACGGGCAGGTTATTTTAGAAGGTAAGCCAGAATATACTAAGGAAGACCAGACACTTAGTATAGATTTAGAGGAATCATATCATGAGGAAGGGTGGGCTCACGCCCCACAAGAGAAAACTTATTGTTACCTCCTATTTAGTTTGCCCTTTAGTAGCAGAAACATTATACGAACATTTGATCAAAAATAGTAACTACAAATTGGTACACTACTGTAAGACAGGTGACACAGCAACGCGCTCTTTGCCTCCAGACTAATCCTAAGAATATACCTAAGCTAGAAATGGGTCAAATTGGGAAAGGAAACGGACCTGGGCAATAATGGTAAATTGATTTTTCGGAACTCCCAAGAAAAGGGGGGTGCTGATATTGCTTGGTACTAACTGATACCTTTTCAGGTTGGCCAGAAGCACTCCCTACCAGAACAGCAAAAGCTCGGGAGGTAACTAAAACATGAGCACAAGAAACAATACCAAGGCTTGGTGTTCCAGCTGATATATCCTCTGATAAAGGGCCACATTTTAAATCAAAAATTGTACAGCAAATCAGTCAGCACTTGAGAATAGACTGGCAACTACATACACCTTATCATTCTTCCTCCAGTGGCCAGGTAGAAAGAAAAAAAAAAAGATGAAGTGAGTCATCTAATTGAACAACAAATTGTAAATCTGGGGCAGGAGGCAAATTTGGCTTGGTCTCAATCTTCACCTTTGTCCCTCTTGCATATGAACAAGGACAAGGGCAAAGAAGGGTTAAATCCTTTTGAAATCCTGGATGGGAGACCCTATAGTGTACAGAAGGGGATGTCTGCACAAGAAGGGGATGAAATTATGACTTTTTATATGGTTATATTGCGTAAACAACTTAACAAAATTGGGAAGAGTGTTTGGAACTTGGAGTAGGGGTCTGGATGGGCCAGTACATAACATCCAATTGGGCGATTATGTGTCTGTGAAGTCTCTTGCAGAAAAGGACTTTGGAATCACAACAGGAAGCCCATTTCAAGTCCTCCTGGCATCCTTCACTGCTACCAAGATTAAAGAACGGAATGCCCGAATCCATCATTCTAGAGTGAAGAAAGTCTGCAAAGCACCACGAAGGGTAACCCAGGCGCAACCTGGAAAATGCCGTTTCTTACGGTCATAACCCTAGCACACGGATGGGACGAAAATTGCCATGAGCAAGATCTGAATAAAACCATGGGGGAACGCTTTAAATTGGTGCTTTGGAATCAAAACCATCAGAGTGTATATATTACATTGCCCACTTCCGCAGAAGAAAGCTTTACATTTGTAGTAATTAACCAAAACCTTCCTGAAATTCTATCAAAGAAATTAGGTTATGTCCACCCTGACATGTTTTGGTCCTTCTGGGTAACCTTTTGGTCCCTTTGGTCCTTCTGGGTGACCAACCCAAACGGCACTTCCTACCTCAGCAAGAAGAAACCCCAAAGAGAAGACAAATGCTACAGCTGCAGTGAGCGGGGTCACCACGCCAAAGAACGCAAGCTCCCGTCGCAGCCCAGAAGATGCCATTCCTGCCGGAGCACCAGCCACATGGCTGTCAGCTGCCCCCAAAGAGCTCAGCAGCGCAGAAGACAAACACCAGGAGCCTGACTTTTGCATTAACATTAAAAATCTGTTGAAGGATAGAGATGGGTTTTCTCAGGTAGAAGTAGCCTTCTTACCTGCGGCCAGAGAAAACATAGACAATCATCACATTAGTAAAAGAATTTACTAACCTCTTAGCAAAGGGGGGAATGATACAGGGAACTGACAATTAACTAATTAACACTTGACACTTAAGGAACTAACCCTACCCCACATCACTAAAGACACTTAGAGAGCTAACCCTTTAACCCACATCACTATTGCCTAGCCTTGCTTAACTCTGTGTAACTTATTGTACGAAAAACAGGACTTCACTGACGCCTTGCAAAGATCACAATCCTCGGGTGCATCCTTGGGTGAACTAGATTACAGAAACTTGGACACAGTTTTAACCAACTCAGCAGTCTGAGACCCAACCAACTCATCACACTGGACCAAAGGTGATCGGGTACAGAGAAGAGGACCCGGGGTCACGATCACTGCGCAGCTGCAACCAGGAGGAGCCGGAGACTCTGGAAATGGTCTCCTGAACTCATTGCAATAAGAACCGCCTTCTCGGGGACAGGTTATGAATATGTACAGGTGTTCCTAAAACTTCCGTGAATATGTAACGCTTTACTGCATTTAACCAAGCTCACAGCTACTCTAATTTTACACACGTATTAGGTGAAATGGTTCCCCGTGTGTCCGGCATCGTACCTAAATACATACCTTCCTTATAACCTCAAGGGTTGTAAGGTCATTCCACGCCTCACCAACAGCAACAACAGAATCAACGTAAAGTCTGTGCAGCCATAAGGACACCAGGGAAGTATAGAAGAAGTTCCACGTATCCATTGAGACATCTAGATCTGGAATAAATAACAGATTTAGCGAAAGCAGATTCCTACAGGATGAATTCAGTGTAAGCACACAAGAAAAATAATCATACAGGTTCTGTTCTAAGGAAAGGCAGAAAATACTTTTGTGCTGTGCAAGTGCCTGAAAGTAAAGAGTCCTTGCAAAACGTTCGCTGGCCTTAGTTTTGCGCGGACCTGACACAGGCAGATCTCTGGAGCTAAAAAGCTCCACGTCAGGGGAGAAATCACTGCCACAGAGGCTGCTGCCAAACACAGCCCTTGCTTGTGTACATGAGACACCACACTGGTTACAACAACAGCTTCGACCCAGAGTTTCAAGGCCAGACTAAAACCTGGAAACCTTCAAAGTACTTTTTCAGAATTCTATCACGTGGGTGACGGTTGGTTCAGAACAACCCACACTGTTCTGAACCAACTTAAAAATTCAGGGTACATAACGCTGCAGCCAGGAGTGCACCTGTGCAGTCACCGACACTACCTAGCTCAGAAAAAAAAAAAGCATTTAAGAGTTTAAATAAGGTTTGTTTGCAACACTGATGGACTGAGGAACGCAGATGACACCCTCCTGCTCTTATCCACAGTCCTCTTGGATCTTGTTTCTGCAGACGTGAGACGAGCTCAGAAACCGAGCATTTCCAAGAGGCTGGAAGCTTTGCTAACTTATTTTTCCCCTGGGCTGTTACTAATGCTAAAAAAGCTTCTTTCCCCCTCACCCCTCCACAATTAATACTGAACCCCAAAAAAGAAAAGAGCCGAGGGGCTCCCAGGCCCGTTCAGCAGCTCATCCTGTGCCTCCAGCACGACTGGTTTATGTGGGCAGCCCACAGGGGTGGGTTTTACCCCTCCAGGGGGCTCCAGAAACCTGCAGCAGCCCAAGTACCCCACACCCTGTGCCCACCCCAGCACGCGCCATCCTGCACCCCCAGCCCATCCCTCCCGTGTTCACCCACCCCTCTAACCCCCCATACAAACCCCTCACACTGACCCCCACATCCCACACCCCAGTAACTGCCTCAGAACCACCCCCCCCAGTTATTACCCCTTCACATACCCCCAGATATCACCCCCCCACACACACACACACACATTTTCCCGCCCCGTGGTTATTACCCTTCCCCCCTCACACACACACACTCCCAGTTATTACCCCCCCACACACACACTCTCCCCACCTCAACATCATTACACCCCCAGTTATCACCCCCCACCCTACAGCTATCACCCACCCCCCCATGGCTATTATTCACACACACAGTTATTGCCCCCTCCATAGTTATTACCCACACCCACCCCTCACAGCCCCCCCAGTTATTACCCCCACACACTTCTCCCCTCCCCACAATTATTGCCCCCAAGGGTTATTACTCTTCCCTCCCTCACACCCCCCGCCCCCCCAGCCCAGTTATTACCTTCACGCACAGTTATTACCCCACACACACCCCCCCGGGGTTATCACTCACACACACACAGTCATCACCAACACCGTTATTGTCCCTCTCACAGTTACTACCCCTCGCATCCCCCCAGTTATTACCCCCACATGCACAACTATTACCCCCCCACACACACATGCACTCCCCCCTCAGGGTTATTGCTTCGCCCCGTTATTACCCCCACACACCCTACGGTTCCCACTCACACCTCCCCAAGTCATTACCCCCGACCCCGCCGCTATCAACCCCCCACACCCACCCTCCTCTCATGGTCATTACTCCGCCCCTCACACACACCCCTTCCCCCGCCCCGTTATTACCACTGGCCCTCAGAGTTATTTAGCCCAAACCCTACGGTCACCCCCCACAGTCCTCACAGGTTCACGCCCCTCACGGTTATTCCTCCCCCCATACACCGCAAGCTCCCCAGACCCCCGCCCCTTCCGGCCACCGTTTCCCGCCGGACGGTTCTTGCTGGCGCTCCTGGGGGCGGCGGCCACCAATGGGAAGGCAGCGTGAGGCGGCCCCTCGGCCGTGGCGCAGCGGCGGCCGCCGCCGTGTCCGTCTTCACCCCCACCAACCAGGGGGAAAGCGCCGGGAGGCGCTTCGGGATCGCCTGTTACCGCAACAAGGCCATGGGATGGCGCAGCGGAGCGTGAGTGCCGGCCCGGGGCCTGCCCGAGGGCGGGAGGGAGGCGTGTGGGGCGCAGGCCCGTGTGGGGCGCAGGCCCGTGTGGGGCGCAGGCCCGTGTGGGGCCCGGCTTGGGGGGGCTTGTGTGGACCTCCCTTGGACACTCTGAAGAGCAGAGGGGCCCTGCAGAGGGACCGGGACAAATTGCAGAGCTGGGCAATCACCAAGCACATGAAGTTCAACAAAAGCAAGTGCCGGATCCTGCACCTGAGCCAACCCCGGCTGTACAGGCAGACTGGGGGACGAGGTGCTGGAGAGCAGCTCCATGGAGAGGGATCGGGGGTTCTGGTGGACGGCAAGTTGAACGTGAGCCACCGGTGTCCCTGGAGCCAAGAGGGCCCCGTGTCCTGGTGCACCCAGCACAGCACGGCCAGGCGGGCAGGGGGGGATTGTCCCGCTCTACTCTGCGCTGGGGCGGCCTCACCTGGAGCATCCACTGTGTGCAAGGCTGGGGACACAGGAGAAAAGGAGACAAAGCTACTGCAGCGTGTCCAGAGGAGGCTGCTAAGCTGGTGAAGGTTTGGAGGGGAAGCCGGCTGAGCAGCAGCTGAAGTCCCTGGGTTTGTTCAGCTGGAGCAGAGCAGACTGAGGGCAGAGCTCATGGGCTGCAGGTTCCTCAGCAGGAGCAGGAGGGGCAGGGCTGAGCTCTTCTCTGTGACAGTGACAGAGCCCGGGGAATGGCAGAAGATGTGCCAGGGAGGGTCAGTGGGACATGAGGAAAAGGTTCTTCACCCAGACGTGCTGGACACTGAACAGGCTCCCAGGGAGGTGTCACGGCCCCAAGCCTGGCAGTGTTCAAGGAGAGACTGGACAATGTCCTCAGGCACACGAGGTGACCTGTGGGGTGTCCTGTGCAGGGACGGGAGTTGGACTCCATGATCCTGGTGGCACTGGGGGAGCTGGGAAGGCCCCTTTCAAGCCAAACTATTCTGTGATCCATGTAGGTGCCTTCCAAGTCAGCACATTCTGTGATTCTATGACCCAGTTTTGTGGGGCAGCCCCGTGTGGGCACCCAGCTGTGGCAGGGGAGAGGCCCAGGTGGGGCCTGGCTGTGGAGCCGGGGAGCTTTTGTGGTACGCGGCTCTCCAGCCCAGGAAGGTGGTGGGATCTGTGTGAATCCGGGTACGCGGAGCGCCCTTGGGCACAGGGCAGTGCCCTGCGCTTTCCTGGGGAGTTACATCTCAGGAGTAGAAGTTTCCAGGCTCGTTGGCAGCACAGGTTGTTCCTCCTTGCTAAAAACTCATGTTCTTTTTTATATTGTTGACTTCACAAATTTTCTAACCGTGCCCTAATCTCTAGGGAGAAAGATTTTGATGAGGTCCTGCAGACACACAGAGTGTTTGTCAACATTTTCAAAGGCCAGGTGGCAAAGAAAGATGATCTTGTTAAAGCATTTGTGACGGATGACCAAACAGAAATCTGTAAGATGGTAGGTTTCAACCACTTCGCGGTTAGCAGCTTTATAAAAGCTTGGAGAAGACGTTCCCCTCCAGGGCTGGTGACTCCAGCACTGCCCTGGGCAGCCTGCTCCAATGCCCCACAGCCCTTTGGGGAAGAAATTGTTCCAAGATCCAACCTCAGCCTCCCCTGGGGCAACTTGAGGCCGTTTCCTCTGCTCCTGGCGCTTGTTCCTGGGGAGCAGAGCCCGACCCCCCCTGGCTCCAAGCTCCTTTCAGGCAGTTCAGAGATCAGAAGGTCTCCCCTCAGCTCCTGTTCTCCAGCTGAACCCCCCAGGTCCCTCAGCTGCTCCCATCGCACTTGTGCTCCAAGTCTTGAATATTTTATATGTATTTAGCTGAAAAGAGTTCTGAATACTCTGTAGAATATACAGCTTTTATACACTGATGTCTGTGGACACAGAAAAAAAAAGAATTACCAGTGCTGAAGAGTTTCTCACCTAAGGTATATTTTTAAGGATGCAGGGGATGCAAAGGGGACAGTAGCTCACTTGGGGAAGTCCAATGAAATGTTAAGAACAGATCTAATTTCTTAGTCCTTCTTGGTAGGATATGAACTGTGGGCTTGTTGTGAATTCAAGGAAATCTGCGCATCTTTTTTTGTAGTTTTTCTGTGGTGAGTTTTTTCTTTGAAGTCTCTCCGTGCTGTCTGTCATAATGACATACATTATTAATACTGTTATTTTTTTATCCACTTCACATCTGACCAAACCATTCAAGCAATTGTTAAATTTAACAGAGTTACTAGATTTTTCACTCTGTAGTCAAACCCATGACATTTATTAACTGGGTTTTTTTAGTTATTTACTGTCCAGATTTTAACAGAAGGAGAGCTGCAGGTATCGGACAAAGAACGGCACACGCAGCTGGAGTAGATGTTTAGAGACATCGCGACCATTGTCGCTGACAAATGCGTGAATCCCAAAACAAAGAGGCCGTACACAGTGATCGTCATAGAAAGAGCCGTGAAGGACATTCACTACTCCGTCAAACCAAACAAGAGCACGAAGCAGCAGGTCTGTTTTCTTGCAAAATCGGTTTCAGGTCAGAGGTGGTGGCTTCAAGTGTAATTTCTCTGTTTGCAGCCACAGAGGGATCAGCAAAGCCCTGGGGGCTGAATTCTGCAGAGTGATTCTTCATCCAGCCGGTGGTTGAATGCTGGATGCAAACAGCTGCTGAAACTC
This sequence comes from Patagioenas fasciata, assembly GCF_037038585.1. Taxonomy (NCBI): domain Eukaryota; kingdom Metazoa; phylum Chordata; class Aves; order Columbiformes; family Columbidae; genus Patagioenas; species Patagioenas fasciata. Next base: position 2,178,616 of record NW_027288507.1, read on the forward strand.
GTGCAGTTTGTTTTCTAACAATTCAGGGAAGGGAGAAAGAAAGAAAGAAACTAATTAAAGCAGCAACAGTGATACGCCTGGAACAGAAAGAAAAGTTTTGTCCTTTAGTTTGATTGAGGTAATAGATTGGGCCTTGCATCTGAGCCACATGTTGGTTTGCAGTATAAGTGCTATTTAAGATTTCAGAGGGGTTTTTTAAGCGTTGGAGGGATCACGAATAACAAGAACTCTGCCTTTCCTTGTTAATCTACCAAAGCATTGTTCGAGCAAACTCCCTGCAGCGCTGACAAAAGTGTCAGAAGCTGATGCGAAGGATTTGAGGTTTTGGTCTGTGTGATGGTTTTCAAGCAGGTGTGTAAATGCTCTTTGTTTTTAACACCTTTGTAGGCACTGGAAGTGATCAGACAGTTAAAGGAGACCATGCAAATCAAACGTGCTCACATGAGGCTGCGATTTATTCTTCCAGCAAGGGAGGGGAAGAAACTGAAAGAGAAGCTCAAGGTGCTGATTAAAGTGATTGAGAATGAAGATTTCCACCAACAGTTAGAAATTGTAAGCGATAAATCCTGGCAACTGTGTGGGAGTGTTATTTTTCTCTGCTAAAGTGGCTGAAGCATTTCAAAGGGTTTCCCCAGCTGTGCTTGGCAGAGAGCTAAAGCCAGATGCCTTTCTCTGATGTCTGCATCACCCAAGACACTTCACTTTTGGTTTTCCACCAAGCTGAGTGGTGCAGTCGAGGCACTGGAGGGAAGGGGTGACATCCAGAGGGACCTGGACAGGCTGGGGGGTCCATGTGAATCTTGTGAAATTCATCCAGGCCAAGTGCGAGGTCCTGCACCTGGGTCAGGGCAATACCCAGTACCAGCACAGACTGGGGGAGGGAGGGAGGGTCAGACGGATGGGCAGCAACCCTGTGGAGAAGGGCTGGTGGGTAACAAAAGGGCCATAAGCTGGCAGTGTGCTCTTGCAGCCCAGAAAGCCAAGTGTGTCCTGGGCCACATCACCAGCAGGTGGAGGGAGGGGATGCTTCCCCCTCTGCTCTGCTCTCCTGGGGCCCCCCAGAGAACTGAGTCCAGCTCTGGGGTCCCCAGCGCAAGACAGACATGGACCCCAGGGGGTCTGTCCCTCTGTCACCAGTGCTGCCTCAGGCCCTCCAGCATTTTAGAACGATGCTAAAACCCAACCTGTGGCTGGCAATGCCAACGCAGGCGATGTGATGGTGAGTTTTGACCCACACATATATTAACCCTCCTAAAACCAACCTGGAAATGGCAGATGTTTGTGCCTCCTTGTGTGGAAGCAGCTCTGGCTGCCTCGTCCCACATCCCACCCTTGCAGCTCCAGGACAGACCCCACACTGGTGGCCCTGCCTGCATCTCCCGTCCCAGAACAGCCAAAGGAGCTGCTTGTTTTGGCCTCCAGCTGGCTGATTTAGCCTGGTTCCCTTTCTCCATGAGCGATAAAACCTGATGCTGAGGCTCCAGTGTCAGTCCCAGCCTGTGCCTATCCTTCGTTGTGTGTCATTTCATGTGATTTTGATCACATCCTTGAAAACAAAAACAAACCTCCAACGCACTCAACCTCAGCCCTCCCAGGGCAGAGAGATTTCCGCGTGGTGAACGCTCCCGTGCAAATTCTCCCATGTCCTATTTTAGGTTTCTCACCGGCAGCGGCTGCAGACAACTGCGCTGGAGCTCCTGTCAAGCCTTTGGCAGTGGTTGTTGTGGAAGGAATAAGGGTCTCTCAGGGCAGAAGAGGAAATCTCTCCTTTCCTTCCCTGGGCTGTGTCACCCCCCCACCTGCCACCTAATGAAACCCCAATGGCATCAGCCCTTTCCCTCCCCTGCATTTCTTAATTTATTCCTTACATTATTAATTTTCCTATATTGGAGGGCACCGTGCAACCTTTCTTTTTCCAGTGTTTGGGAATGTGTGTGCTCCCCTGCGCACTGGTGGCGTCACCATCATTGGAGGGGTTGGACAGATGCAGAGATGAGGTTCTCAGGGACATGGGTTAGTGCTAGGGGTGGGTTATGGTTGGATTCCATGATCTTGAGGGTCTCTTCCAGCCAAAATAATTCAATGATTTTATGACCTCCATCTTGGGGACGCCCCGACATGGGCTCTACTGCCCCATGGCCCCCATGGGGTGGGGACAGTGCCCTACTGTGCCCCATGCAGCTCCCCTGCCCAGTGCAGGCAGGCTGTCCCAGGCAGGGCTGTCCTGTGTGGCTCAGGGGTCACTTTGGCAGAGGGATGCTCCTGACCCTGCCACTGCCTTCCTGGTTGGTTGTATTTTGGTGTTTTCTTACTCTAGAAACCCAGGCATTGCCTCTGGTGTCTTCCCACTCGCTCCTGTACCTTTTTGCCACTTGTCACATCCATTTCCACGGCCGCCTCTCCTGGGCCAGGCTAAGACAGCGGCAGTCAGTCCGATTGCACCCAGTGTTGTCTCCTGGGCAGGAGCTCGCTGGTGGGGTGACGTCTTCTCCTCGCCTCACAGACATGGTGAGGAGTTGGGATGCGGTGTCTGAACACATTCAGGGAATGCTCATGATAAAGCAGTGGGCCTTTATCTTCTGCTCACAACTTAACAGTTTCAGGAGACCTGAAATTCCTGTGTTGCTGCGTGTCGTTGCTCTTCCCCTCCTTTCAAGGCAGCTAAAGCATCTCAGTGTTCCCTTGCATCTGGCAAACAGGCCACAGACCGGATTCTCCAAAAACTGAGATGGAAAAATGGAGTCCAGCTTTGTCAGAGAGAAGTCTTCAACACGTTTTGTGGCTTCTCTGTTGGCCAGAGTGCAAAGACCAGACCAAGACCCTGAAACAACTGGCACCAGGGGAGGTTTTAGGTGGGATATAGGGGACAATTTCTTCCTGAAAAGGGCTGTCGGGCATTGGAACAGGCTGCCCATGGCAGTGGTGGAGTCACCATCCCTGTATGTCCCTTGGGACAGCCGTGTCATAGAATCACAGACTCATTTTGGTTGGGAAAGACCCTCAAGATCATTGAGTCCAACCGTTAACCCAGCCCTGGCACTAACCCACGTCCCTGAGAACCTCATCTCCGTCTGTCCAACCCTCCAGGGATGGTGACCCCACCACTGCCCTGGGCAGCCTGTTCCAATGCCTGACAGCCCTTTGGGGAAGAAATTGTTCCCCAGATCCAACCTCAACTTCCCCCGGCGCAACTTGAGGCCATTTCTGTTTGTCTTATCGCTTGTTACGCTTAGGGTGGTGAGAGCCTGGCCCAGGTTGGCCAGAGAGGTGGTGGATGCCCCGTCCCTGGAGACATCCCAGGCCAGGCTGGACGGGGCTCTGAGCAACCTGAGCTGGTGACAATGTCCCTACTCAGGGCAGGGGGTGTGGTGGGTTGCAACTTGGGCAGCTTTTGCAACGGATTTGTGGTGTCTCTGCACCCCTGTGCAGTTGTATGGATGTGACTGTGCTTGGCTGCAGGATGCTGGAGGAGGAGCTGAGGGCAAAACTGCAGTCCGAAGAGGCCCGGCGAGACCGGTCGCGAGCCCAGCTGCTGAAGAACGAGGAGCTTCTCCTTGAATTTGAAAACAGAATCGACCACCTCCTATTCCATCTGCACGGCATCACCGTGCCTGGCCAGGTATTCACCCAGCGCTGGGTGGCGCAGTGACACAGTGCGGTGACACTTGGCGCAGCCACCGTCACCCCAAGTGGCTCATTTTGCCCACCAAGGTGGTTCTCTCCGTCTCCAGGATGACTCTCTCCTGTCCCGGGGGGTGGAGGAGAAGCTCCAGTACCTGGGCCAGAAGCTGCAGTACCTGGCACAGCGGGCGGCCCACCTGCCCCCTGAGTGCAAGATCCTGGATAAGAGCAACGAGATACGTGGGATGTCCATCCCTGCTGGGGTCTTCGGGGACCCGCAGCAGGCTCCTCCTGATGGCCCGTCCCAAGTGTCCCCCAGGGGGACATCAAGGGCACCTCTTGGGTTGTAACACCCACCTCCCCTTCAACAATTAACCCAGGGTGTCTTTCACAGATTTTTGTGAAGGCCAGGGATTTTCTGGAGAAAAAAATGTCGAGTGATCCTCAGAACGTGGTGGTTTCCTTTGAGGAGAGAGACAGCAGCGATGACGGTAGGAGAGCTTAGCGGGGACGTGTCCCACGGCGACTGTCCCTGCCCCTGCCTGTTGGGATTTGTGACCATCCTCGCCTGTCTCTCCTGTCCCAGCAGAGCCCAGCCCATGAGTTCTCTCCAGACCTTGGGGCTGTCTCCAAGGCTTTGAGCATGGGTGGTGCTTTTAGGTGGGGATGTGGGAGCATGAAGGCAGCTGGCGGGGTGGTGAGCATCGAACCACAGAAGGAACAAGAAAAGATGCTGTGGGGCAAGGAGGGAGAGCCTTGTCTTCAAAATCACCTGGTTGTGAAGAACAACCAGTGCTGGGGTCTGTCTGTGGCCTCTTCCTATTGGATGCTCTTGGAGGAGCCACTGAGTTTCTGAGCTTGCCACCTGTTTTGAATGAAGCTGGAGCTGCGTCCAGCACCGCGTGGCTCCAGACCTTTCTGGGAAGCCCCAGCAGCTGGGGATGGGCCACAGCAGCGGCACTGCCAGGCCCTGCAGGTCAGCCTGGGATGCTGGGCAGGAAGAGCCAGGGCTTGGCAGGAAAGCTCCCTGTGATGTCACCAGCCCTCCAAAACGTGCTGGCTCTCCCTGGTGACATGGGCACAGCAGAAGTGGCCCTGCAGACCCTCCCCAGCCCGTTTCTCTCTGTTCCCTCCTCCAGAATCCTCTAAATCTGATGACGAAGATGACGAGCACGTCCCCACCCGGGAAGACATCAAGAGGGAGGGGCAGCTGCTGATCCAAAGCAAGAAGAAAGCCAGCGTGTCACGGAATGCACCCCGAGATTAGTTTAAGGGACAAGAGGGTCCAAAACAACTTTTATTAAACCGGTGAGAAACAGGGTTTTAGCCCTCCAAAAGTGACTTAAATATAGGTTCGGGTATCAGTTGAGGAAAATTATGAAGGGGCAGCAACTAGTACAACAGGAGGTCCACAGTGTGCATGCACGTGGCTTCACCCAAAACAATGCCGGAACCGCCCCTGAGGCCCAGAGGAGTACACGCTTGCCTGAACACGGTGCGGGATTATTCTTAAAGGGATATAGGTACTCGTAGTGAGTACGGAAAGTGTACGCTCGCGATTCCGTGAGGGTAAATTTATAATACACTCGCAATCCTGCGAGAGTTAATTTACTTACACGTGCAAATGTGCACGGAATACTACACGTGCTTATATGGAAGCACGGGAGGAAAATACACTCGCGATTATGCGAGGAAATAATTTTATACGTGTGCAAATGTGCACAGAAGGTTACTCGTGCATATGTGCACGGAAAGTATAAATACACTCGCGATTATGCGAGCAAATAATTTTATACATGCTTATATTAAGCACGGGAAGTTACAGGTGCAAATGTGCACGGAAAGTGTAAATATACTCGCAATCCTGCGAGCCATTTTACTCACACCCGTGGCAGCAAGGCAAGCGGAGTCTCCATCCCGGGGAGGAGGGCTCTCGGCGGCAGCATCTCGCTCGTGCTCCGAGAGACCCGCGACAATGGGCGGAGTCTCGACGAGAGTCCCGTTTTTTATAGGCTGATCAGACCTGACTCTAGGCATTCTAGAAGCTTCTCTGCACCCCCACACCGGTTGTGGGGTGCCCCTGAAGCCTCCAAACATCCCCCACACTGGCCGCGGGCACCCAGCGGCTCACTGGCGCCTCGGCACTCCCGTCTCCTAATGACCCTGAGCCCTTCTCTCTGTCAGCCTCTTCCCGAATGTTCTGCAGGGTACGCTAAATTAGGCTTTTAGACATATCTGTGGAACAGGTTTTTTTCTACAAAGACTACATACAGGTTGCATTGTTTAATGGCAGCATGTACTAATATTATATGCTCAGGTTTCACAGCCACTGATAACATATCCATTTAGACCAGTTTGATTAACAAATATATCGTTAAGTCTATTACAGTCTCTAACCCCAGGAAAAATACACCCACGTGTTTAGTGAGAAATTATATTACGGATATACGCTTGCCTGAATCTGGCAAGGAATTATTCAAGAAAATCCACGGGTTTATAATGAGGAAAACACCCGCCCAAGCGGCGAGGAATTATTTAATACACTCGCTGATCTGGTGAGGAAATAGCTCAGTTCTACCTAGTAAGTTATCGCTCACCCCAGCGAGGCGACGAGGCTGACCCAATCCCGGGAGGCTACTTTAGGTGGCGATCCTGCCTAAGGGGAGGCTTCAGGCAGACAGACCCGCAGCTCCGAGAAGACCACAAACGGCCATTCAACGGGACCCCGTTTATATCCGTGTCAGATCTAACTGTGGGCGGTCTAGAAGCTTCACGGCTTCTCTGCACACCCCTACTGTGGCTACGTGCGCCCCCTCCTCCCTACTAATGACCCTGGCCTGGGTCTCACAATAAGAACCATTAGCTTGCCCCATTGCAGGAGAGGGGGGTGGTGCTGGAGAAGGGGATGTGGGGGGTGCACACATGCAGCTGCCACATCAGTTCTCAGCGGAGGCGGGGCAGGGGGTAGGGGGAGAGTGTACTGCCACACTCCCCATGTACACCTGGATCCTCTCTGGACCCGTCTCCAAGACCCTCCCTGGGTTTCCGTGCCCCCTGCTCTGCTCCAAGTTCCTCCGGGGCCACCCAGACCCCTCTGCCCCTTCCTCTGCTGCCCGTGCAGCAGAGCTGCCTGCGAGCTCGGGCAGAATGTGCCCCTCATATCTCTCATGGATGGGACCCTGCCCCACAGTCTCACAGCGTAGAGAGCCTGGAAAGAGGCTTTGCTTTCAGCCGCTCTGGGTCGCCCATGGCATGGCTGGGCTGGGACAAGCACCAGCCGCCTCCTTCCCCAGGGGAGCTGGAGTTGGTCACATCGTTGTGCAGGTTTTGGCAGTTGTTCTCCTGCTGGTGTTCTTCAGATGACCTGAATCCCAGAGCACAAAATCTTTCCCATTGATATTTGTCCCAAACAGGCACGGGTGTCAGAGCCAGCGAGCTCCAGAGTGAGAGCTGTGCTGTCCCCGTGCTGTCCTTTGTCCCTGCGTGAGCAGTGAAAGGCTGGCAACTGTGTGGGGGTGTTATTTTTCTCCGCTAAAGTGGCCGAAGCATTTCAAGGGGTTTCCTCAGAATTCTTTCCCAGGGCAGTCAGGGTGACTGAGAGCTTCTGTAAACAGTGAGACTGCTGCCAGCAGATCGAGGGAGGTCATCGTTCCCCCATCCTCAGCACTGGTGAATGAAGCCACTCCTGAAGCACTGCGGCCAGTTCTGGGCTACCCCGTACAAGAGAGACATTGACACACTAGAGAGAGTTCACCAAACGGTCACAACGAAGATGAAGGGCCTGGAGCGTCTGTCCAACGGGGACGGGCTGGGAGAGATGGGGCTGCTCAGCCTGGAGAAGAGAAGGCTCCCGGGGGATCTCATCAATGTGCATCAATATCTGAAGGGAAGGTGCCAAGAGGATGGAGCCAGGCTCTTTCCAGAGGCGCCCAGTGACAGGACCAGAGGCAATGAGCACAAACTGCAACACAGGAGGTTCCCTCAGAGCATCAGGACACAGTTTGTTATTACTGCCTGGGTGACTGAGCCCTGGCAGAGGTTGCCCAGGGAGGTTGGGGAGTCGTCAGCTCTGGAGATACTCAAGAGCCGTCTGGACATGGTCCTGGGCAACCAGCTCCGGGAGTCCCTGACTGAGCAGGGGGCTGGACCAGACAACCTCCAGAGGCCCCTCCCAACCTCAACCATTCTGCGACTCTGTTATCTGTGAGTGCAGACATCATCAAGTAGTGTTTGTCCCCTCTGCTGCTCAGCTTAGAAATCTCTGGAAACCTCTAAAGGGAGCTGCAGCGGGACCCGTGTGGGAGCAGGTCCGGTGCTGCCGGAGCCAGTGGGAGACGGTTGCAGCCAGCTCCAAAGCCGGTGTGAGCAGCCATCGCCTGCCAAAGCTGCGCCAGGCAGGGCAGCCGCGCTCCCCGCTGCAGACACGTTGGGTGAGAGAGGCAGGAAGAAGCGGGGAAGGGTGGAAGGAAGCCCATCGGCGCTTGCAGCCCTGTGTCCCCATGTGGGGACATGGCAGGGGCGGCCTGGGGAAACCCCTCCCGCTCAGGAGACAGTGGGGTGGGGGCAGCTCCCAGAAACCCCTGCCCACTGCAGAGCCCCTGGCAGGGCCTGGGGGGCAGGTGTGTGCAGCCCCTCTGTGACACGGTCCGAGGTCACAGTGGGACAGCCAGACGTCACAGTGGTGACAGCCCCCCTTTCCCTGTCGTGACCAGCATCTGCCCCACTCACCCCGGTGAGGCCGAGTCGACTCCAAGTGCTGAGAGCTGCTCTCGCCACCGCTCTGCTCTGGAGTAGCTGCTCTGCAGTGAGGAGGAGAAGGCGGAGAGAGGGAGCACGACAGCACCAAGGAGTGTGAAAGGTGGAGAAGGAGAAGGAGGAGGAGGAGGAGGAGAAGGAGAAGGAGGAGGAGAAGGAGAAGGAGGAGGAGGAGGAGAAGAGAAAAAGAAGGAGGAGGAGGAGGAGAAGAGAAAAAGAAGGAGGAGGACAAGGAGAAGCAGTAAAGCCATTGTCCAGCCACTTGCTGCAGTTGTTGACTTGAAGCAGCAGTGGAACTAAGATGGCAAGACAGCTCTTCTTGCAGCCTCACCTGAGCCCAACTATTGAGAAGCTCGAGCGTTATGGTAAGGCCTTCAGGCCCAATTTCACATGTGTGTCTGGGTCAAGGACATCTCTGAAATCAGGATGGAAACCCGAGGACTGTGGGGGGTGGTTGCTGAGGAGTGGTGACTGCAAGGAGGGACCTGCTTGACCATCCCAAAGGGCTGAGGGGCTGATGTGGCAGCCAGGGCTCCTGGTTCCCTTCCTGACGTGGCCCCTGCCTTCCTGGGGCAGCCCAGGCAGAAACCCCTGACCCCAAAGGGCTGCCCTTGCCTGGCGCTGGGCATTGCCCACGCTGAGCTCATGTCTGAATGGAAGAGCTGAAGGTGCTCGTGGGCCACGTGGGCTCTGTGTGTTCAGAGATGTGACCCGGCAAAACTGGCCCCTGCTGGGGAGACACCAGGGCCTGCCCTGAGCCTCCGAGAGCCGCGTGGAGCACAGCCCCGTGCCCCCGCGGGCATGGCAAAGCACTGCCGGCTTCCCGTGGGAGTGGGTCACACCCTGGAGAGCTGCACCTGCAAGGAAAGGAGCCCCTTGGAGGCAGCATGAGGTGTCCTTTGGTTCTTGCCGGGCTGGAGAGAGACCACCTGAAATGCCTGAGTGAAAGATGCATCGCTCCTTGGACAGGAGTGGGCCGAATGGTCTTGAGCTTGCTGCCTCAGAGCATGACAGGTCTTTCCCTTGTTTTTCCAGAGTTCGCTAAGATTTGGGCCAGCACATCGTATCACCTCAGCCTGCAGCTGGCTCTCCACCAGGTGGGCCTTACCTCCTTCTCCCCTCACACCCTGATGAACGCTGATCAAGTCCTGACAGCCCTTTGCCATGGGGTGCAGCTGTTCTTCCCCTGCGTTGAAAGCAGGAGCAACGCCCCAGCACGACACTGCAATGCACACAGTGACATGGACACCTTCTCTGTCCATTCAGATGTACAAGAAGGTCCCCCCGTCAGAGTTGCATGTGAAAACCTGGAAGCCTGGGACACATCTGGATTTATTCCAAGCGTGGGAACCCCCTGCCTTCTATCTGATTGAGCCAGAGGGTGTTTGTCAGCTTTCCCTCACCTATTTGGTTCTTCGTAGCTGAAGGGGGGTGAGAGGGAAAAGCGCAGCCCCTGTTTGTGTTCTCCCAAGGAGCCCATCTTGCTCCTTTGTGCCTCAGGCCAGGGCAGGGCACTAAACGCCATCAGCCTCCTCTGACAAGTCACCCGTCTGCCCCTCCAAGACTTCTTCCCATCCGCCATCTCCTCTGTTCCAGGCTGTCCGCATTCCCGGAATCGGGACTTTTGCGGTTGTCAGAAAGCGAGTAGCCCTCAGCGAGCAGGATCTGGTGATCGTGGAGAGACCCGTGTTTCGACCTGAAAAGGCTGTTGTGCAGGACCATGAGCTCCGCTATGGTTGCAAAGACTTCCCTGGTAAGCAGCGTGAAAGCGGCGCTGGCCCTTGAGCAGGGTGGGGAGGGGTGCTCTGCTCCCCAGAGGTGACTGAGGGGAGTACCAGCCACCCACCGCGGTCCTGCCAAGAGCTTCACTCGACAAAACCAGCCGGCTGTGAAAGGACCCTGCCTAGCTGTTTGTTTTAAAGAATCACCAGAGGACAATACAGCTAAGAGCGCACTCTCTTTGTCCTGCTTCAACAACAGGTTCCCTCACAGCTTCCTTGGTGTGGTGTCTTCTGGTTCCGTGATGCTTCAACTCTTGCTCCCCCTTTCCGCTGCACTAGACCTCCTCCAGGCAAATGCCTAAGACTCTTTGTTTCCCTTTCTGTATCAGAGAAGCCACAGCTGTCTGCTCCGCACCTCACTGTCCACTTTAAGAGGAAGGGACAAGCCGAGCGTCTCCTCAGAGGCGCTGGCCCAGCCAGACAGCCCAGTACCAAAGTGTTGCCCGAGGGCCTGGAGGCTGCAGACCTTTGATTGTAGCCTGCCCAGCAGGTCTGCAAGCTCATGTGTTCCTCTTCTCTTGTCTTTCAGGCCATCAAGATTTCGAACAACTGCCGTATGCTGAGATAGCCTCAGAGAACGCTGTCTCTGAGGGCACCGTGCAGCTCTACATGGAAAGGACCACGCACCTTTTCCATGCCTGCGTAGAGAACGGGCAGAACGTTGCCATCATCTGGAGGGACGTGGGCATGCTGATTGTCCAGGGAAAAGACATGAAAATGAGATTTTACTTACACTTTTTGGAAAGGCTGAATGGCACTGGCAAGATGCTGCAAGCTCTTCTCGAGGTAGGATTTTCACTTTCCCAGCCCCACTCCTGCTGCTTCTGAAATGCTTTCTGGGGGCTGCTTTCCCCTGGCCGACCATGCCTTGTTCAGTCACCTGGGCTCCTGGAGCTCTAGAGCACAGCAGGCTCTCTGCAGAGCACCTCCCTGGCGTGCAATGGCCTGGCTTTGCAAGAGCCACCCCCAGAGGAGCTGCACTTTGCGAGAAAAGGCCGGCGTTGATGGCGGGGAGCGCTGCGTGCCCCACTCTGGGGGCCGGGAGCAGAGGCACAGGCAGAGCAAGGCTTGCTGAGCCCAGAGCCCTTGGGCGGCTCTGGCTCTTTGCTGGCGCTGGGCTGAGGCGGAGCGAGCAGCCGGCCCTTCCCAGTGTCCGCTCCTCCCGTCATCCGTCTCTGTCCTCGTTGCAGATGCCGGAGATGAGGGACTCAGTCATCTCACGCCATGACACCGCTGCTTCCCAGACCTCTTCTGGACGTGTTATCGTCCTGCCATGGTATGTTTGACTTCACTTGGAGGAACGTGGGACAGTGGCACGGCTTATGCATCTGTCCTACTGTGGAGCTAGAGATGCATTTAGGCAACATTTCCCACTACGTTTCTCCTGCTCCTTTTCTTTCCTCTGTGGGAGAGACTGCTCTTAGGTCCGGAAACGTTAATCTGCAAGGCTCTACAAGGAACTTGGAGGGCAAGATCAGAATTCGAAAGGGTGTTAGAAAATCAGAGCACTAGATAACATTCTGCTCTCCATGTGCACTATCAGCAGAATCATTTCCCCAGAAGCAGCAAGGGGGTTTTGTGGGAGGACGGCCATTCTCACGGGAAGGATGGAAAAACACGGGCACAGGCTGACGGGGCCTCTCCAGGCACTGGAGCTTCTACTGCGTCCCTCCGGGTTGGGCTGCCTTGGTAAACAACGTGGTGTCCTTTCTTCAGCCTGCTGCCTTCTTCCTCTTCCAGGTACCAACTTGAGACCGTGCCGAAAATGCCAGCGCTGATAGACCTGAAAGGATGTGTGAAGGGAAAAGGTGATGGCCTGTGGTGTGAACCTGCCCCAGCAGCAAATCTGTGTGCACGGGACCAATGCAGAAACCCCAGAGCCGGATTCCCTTGAGATAAATGATTCCCCTCCCCAGAATGACTCCTGGACAGCACGAGTATCTCCCATGGAACCCCCCGTTTCAGCACACGGATGAGAGAAAGCCATGCAAACAGTCTTCCCCAGGGAATAACGGTGCACTGTAGGCATGGGGCGTTGGATGTTAAAACAGTGTCAGAAAAGGCCTAAGACCTCCCAGGAAACATGGCTTTCCCCCAAAGGGATGAAAAGGACCACCTTCCCCAGTGTTACCACAGCCCTGAGCAGACCCGCACGTCACTCTCCTTGGAACTGGCACACAAGTGGCACCCGGTTCCCAGAACAACACCGAGATGCTGTTCTGAAGAACCGTCTCCTTTCCCGTTTCTAGAGGATGCTGCCGAGAAGCGCCTCCTCCGTCGAGCAAGGCTTCCTCCAAATCGGTTACCTGCCCTGACTGTGAAGCCGGAGCAGGGTCAGAAAGCTGAGGGGAGTGAGCCTCGCGCCAGGTGAGACACTCGCATAAATGGGTGAGCGTGACCCCCTGCTCCGGGCTCTGTGGGAGCGAGACGTTTCTCCTGGAAACACCCCAAGTGCGCTTTTCCCACGTCCCACTAACTCATGGTTTCTTGCTCATGGCAGTGTCTTGTAGCTTCTTGGCAGACTCTGCTGGCACCACTATTTCTTTCTTCCCTTCCGATGTGCAGATCTCTTGAGTAGCCAAGTGCAAAGGCTCGCTCCAGGAGCAGAAGGTCATTTTGGCTTTCCCTTCAGGTTGAAATGAGCCTGGCCTTTCTGTTTGCTGAGAACAGAGTTCTGCAGTTAGTTACTGCAGAGGATTGCCCTGAGCAACCAGGAGCCTCTTCTACGCTGACGCCTGTCTTACGGAGAGCCCAGTGGCAGGATGGCCCTTCTCGTGGGGTCGTGTCCTCCCCCCTTTGACACTGTGTCCCCAGCGCCCAACCTGCCCATACAGGGCATAGCGCTATCTCCGGGCACAGGACCCTGTTCCTCTGGTTGCTCCAGCAAGAGAGGGCCGAGACCTGGGCATCCTGGGTTGCAGGGGGGGCTGTTGGGCCCATCCGAGGCTGACAGCTTGGGGTCTTCTCTGTGTCTGGGGACTTGATCACAAGGATGCGAGCAGAGCACGTTCTGCTGCAGAAGCAGGTGCGCCACCTGGAAGCACAGGATGCAGAACCAGCTCCTCCTGCGCTCCTGCCAACACGCCCTGTTGTGTCTTTGCAGGCAGCTACCGGTCATCCAGAGGAGCTGCTTGAAGGAAAAGGAGGAGAAAGGAAAGCTACCGCCTCTGGTTGCACCCAGAGAAGTGGACTTCATAGCCAGAGCCATTGAGAGGAGAGAAAAGGTACCCGACACCGGATGCTGCCGGAGCACATCCTACTGGACTGTAGAGCAGCGTTGCTCCACACGTGCCAGTGCTCACAAGATTCTTCACTGGGTGTTCACGGGACCACTGACCAGTTGCTTTGGTGTTTGCTTGAAGGGAGGCGGGTCACTGTCAGTTGAGAATATACTTGTCACTTCCAGTAGCCTGGAAACACCCCCAGAGCCCTCACTTGAGGCCGTTTCTGTCGGCCAGGTGACTGCAGGGCTTGTCTGGGCTCGCCAGCTGCCGGCTGGTTTGTAGCCCAGTGGTGGCTTATCTCCCTGGTCATTCCAGACGGGCTCCTCGGTGGAGCCTGCGGGAACCTGGGAGCAAACCAGCGTGGACAGCAAGGCAGAAGAGAAGGGAGGGAGGGAGGAAAACAGCTCAGCCGTGGCAGGACAGACTAATGCTGCCTGCTATTGCATTTCATTCGGCCTCCAGAATAAACGGGAGAAGAAGAAAGAGGAGCAGCTTCCAAAGCATATCCGGAAATTCCTGGAAGGAGAGGAAAAGAAGGAAAAAGAGGCGGCGGTACGGGAAAAAAGTAAACGGCAGTCAGCCAGAGCAATGAAAGCAAAGTCCAAGGCAGAAAAGGAGACACCCGGTGTGAAAGGAAAGGGAGAAAATCCAAAGGAGATGCAGAGGAGCCAGGTACTTGGGATTCCTGCAGAAAAAGAGCACTTTCTCCCGTGGGGCGGCTGAGACTGCAAAGTACCCTGGCACCCAAGCCGTCATAGCAGCCTTGCTGCAGCAGAACCGGGCGGGTGATGCTGCCCTTCCTGAGCAAGAAGGGGGACGCAAAGTTGCAGTGAAACCCTGGTGACACTCAGAGGTCACCCCAGGGCCTGCTGAGCTCCTTCTCCCAGCTCTCCCCGTCCCGTGTGGTCCAGCCAGAAGTGTTCTGGGGTCTGCGTGCTGGGAAGCAGCACCCTCCGGGTGCAGGGCTGTTGTATGAGAGTCTCCTCCTGTGCAGGAATCCAGCTCCCCCGAGTGCTCCTCAGACAGTTCCTCGAGCAGCGTGGAGTCAGACGAGTCCAGCTGTGACCTGCTGGAGATTAGGACGATTATGGAGGACTGGGAAGAGGCCGGAGAAGAGCCCCCCACAGTCCCTGAGGACAACAGCGTCCCCCCGAAGCGGTACGAGTGTGCCCGCTCCAGCCGAGCCCTGGGGCGGTGGGGCGCGAGCCGGTGGTGGTGGGTACAGGGAGCCAACCCCCGAGCCACGGGGCTGCACAGGGCGCCCAGGGATTTCTGCAGCCGTGGGAGCGGGCTGGGTTAGACCCCACGGCAGGGGCCAGAGCAGGGGCTTGAAACCCCTCCTGCCTCCGGGGCGTTGTGGGGCAGAATGGGGCCACATAGCTGTGGGGCTGAGTGTGGGAAGAGGCAGGACGGTCCCAGCTGCAGAGTCAGGGAGACTTTGTCCTTGCTGTTGCAGGAGCCTTTCCCCACGGACAGACCGGGCCCTGCGGGAGGTGGTGACCTGCATCCTGGGGCAGGTGGCCCGCAAGAGAAGAGGGGAGAGGGATGAGCAGCTGGATCTGCAGGACAAGCTCCAGTGGTAAATCTCTCCGGACACGGGCAGTGCTTCCTCTCCCGCAGTCCCTTCCTCCTGCTCCCCGCAGCCCCGCGGGAGAGAGCCGCTTCTCCTGGCACCGGCCTCTCGGCAGAGCCGCTCCTGCGGCCGCGGCTGGCGCCCAGCTGGGAGCCCGGCTGGAGCGCTCTCCTGTGCTCACACCACCTCTTCCCGCTGTGTGTCTGCAGCGAGCTGGCAGTGCTGCGGTGGGAACGGTCGGGGAAAGAGGCAGGCAGCAGCCAACACCTGCGGGAAGCTGCACCCCAGGCTGCACCCCCTGCCAAGGCGGGGGAGAGGAGGGCAGGACCGGTACGTCCCCAAGGCTTGATGTGGTGGCGTTTGTAATGGCGACGGCGCAACGGTGTGGCCAGGCTGGTCTGGGACAGCAAGCAGCCGGGTTGCTTTCAGCCCCGCGATCCCTTGGCTCAGGGGTTGTTGCAGAAAGGCTCTGCAGTCAGGACCGTGAGCAAAGCAGGGCTGATGGAGAGGCTGAAAAGAAGGGGCAGGAGGGAGGGGGGGCGCTGAAATCCCCCCAGCCTTTGCCAGGGACACTAACACTGCCTGCTGCTGCATTGCCGTGGTCCTGCAGGCGCAGCCCCGCGTGTGCACGGAGGAGGAAACACGCAAGCTCTGGGAGTCCTTGTGCAGCAAGATAGAGCAGAAGCGCAGCAGTGGCACCGCCAAAGGCCTGGAAAAAAGAGCCAGAGCAATGGGAGGCCCAGGTACTGCAGGCAGTGAAAAACAACTGGGGAAAGAGCATTCCCAGTTGAGTGTTTGCCTTTTGGAGTGCTCGCCTCTGAAAAAGGGGGTGTGGGCCAGCTTCAGGCCAGAGCTGGGCAAAGAGGGTGTTTTCCTGACAGCCCTGGGGGCACGGAGAGCAGCAGGGTGGGACTGCATCCCAGGGACCTGGACCTGCTCTCTCCAGCCAGCAGCAGATCCCACCACATGTGTCCTGACCAGACTTGTTGCTCTGCACCTCTCTGTGCATACAAGACTACAGAGCTTTGTATTCAACTCCTCAGTTCTGGAGAACAGATCTACTCCACGTCGGCCAGTGCCAGGAGACCGTCTCAGGCACTGAGGCTCGCGGGAGAGACATCCAGCAAGAGCCTCCTCCGGCGTGACGAGCGCCAGTGCCGGCCAGCCAGGCTGCTGACACCAGCTCTCCCTTCTGTTCAGTAAAGACCCACCTGCAAACCGCTGGGTCTGACAGCTGCTGCTCCAAAGCCAGAAAAAAGCCATCAAAAAGTAGCAGTTGCTCCACAAGAGCTTTGGACGCCCCAGACCACCCCTTGTTCTTTGGGTGCCCCCGCTACCCCATGTGTTTTGGATGGCCCAGACCATCCATTTGACTGTGTATTCCCCTGCCACCCCTTGTACTCTTTCTCCAGTGGGTTTAATAAAGCAGATCTTTTTTGGTTCCTCCCAAACCTGTGGTCAAGCTGCAATGGGGGCCTGGTGAGGTGTGTCCTGGCCCTGAGCAGGCACCACTGCTCAAAACTTGGCAACGCTGGCTTCCTGCTGGATGGGGCTTCGTTTCCCTCTTAGCCCTCAACGGTTCTGCACGTGAGTAGCTGGGGGTTGTGACCGAAATACGTCTTTAACGGTAAAATTGGCTTTGCTTATGGGCCTTCTTGAATACCAGAACTGGACAAGGAAACCATCATGGGTCATCTAATGCCATCTCCTGTGAACGTGCAGTTATCCTCAGTGTCTTTTTTGAGTCCTTTGGATCAGACTGGCTTTGAACATCATGAGCCATTTGGTTCATTTTAATGGAAAACAGCACCTCCTGGTGTGCAGGAGCTGCCAGTTTTCCTCCCCGCACCTCCAAGTCCACTGTCAAATTCCAAAACCCTGGGGCCCCGTCACCTCCTGGGGCTCCCGGCTCAGGAGCGGTGGTGCTGGCCCAGCCGCCGGTGCCCGCGGGGGGCTGGTGGCCATGACAGGCTGGTGGGGTAGGCCTTAGCCCCAGGCCCAGCCGAGCCCAAGCCCACTGTTCAGGCCCAGGGGCCCCGGGTCAGGGTCTTTGTGTGTGGATGACAGCGGGGGGTGTCTCCCCACAGGCCCTGGGGCCTTGTCACCCTTGTCACAGTGCAGGGCTTTACACAGACACGCTGCAGGGCTGGACACAGACACGCTGCAGGGCTGCACACAGACACGCTGCAGGGCTGAACACAGGGTTCAGGGCTGGACGCAGAAACACTGCAGGGCTGCATGCAGACACGCTGCAGGGCTGGAGACAGACAGTCTGCAGGGCTGGACTAAGAGTACAGGGCTTTACACAGACAGGCTGCAAGGCTGGACATTCATGCTGCAGGGCTGCACGCAGACTGGGTGCAGGGCTTGACACAGACGCACCACACGGCACAGGCAGACACACCGCAGGGATGCAGAAAGACAGGTTGCAGGGCTGGAGGCAGACACACCACAGGGCTGGAGACAGACACGCTGCAGGACACCACGCGGACAGGTTGCAGGGCTGGACACGGACACGCCACAGGGCTGCACGCAGACACGCTGCAGGGATGCACACAGACACGCCGCAGGGATGCACACAGACACGCCGCAGGGCTGCAGGCAGACACGCTGCAGGGCTCAATGCAGACAGGCCACAGGGCTGGATACAGATGCTGCAGGGCGATACGCAGACATGCTGCACAGCTGCACGCAGTCACTCTGCAGGGCTGGACGCAGACAGTGTGCGGGGCTGCAGGCAGACACGCTGCAAGGCTGCAGGCAGACACGCCGCAGGGTGGCACACAGACACCCCGCAGGGCTGGAGGCAGACACGCCACAGGGCTGGAGGCAGATGCTGCAGGGCTGCACGCAGACACGCCTCAAAGCTGCACGCAGACACTCTGCAGGGCTGGACACAGACAGGGTACATGGCTGGATGCAGATGCACTGCAGGGCTGTACGCAGAAACGCCGCAGGGCTGGAGAGAGACACACTGCAGGGCTGCACGCAGACACTCTGCAGGGCTGTAGGCAGACACGCTGCAGGGCTGTGTGCAGACGCGGTGCAGCGCTGGACGCAGACACAGTACAGGGCTGGACGCAGAAACCCCACAGAGCTGGAGACAGACACGCTGCAGGGCTGTACGCAGAGACGCTGCAGAGCTGGAGAAAGAAACGCCGCAGGGCTGCAGGCAGACACGCCGCAGGGATTGATAGAGACACGCTGCAGGGCTGCACGCAGATACACTGCGTTGCCCCATGCAGATAAGCTGCAGGGCTGCACGCAGACACGCTGCAGGGCTGGACGTAGACACGCCGCAGGGCTAGACTCAAACACAGTGCAGGGCTTTACACAGACAGGGTGCAGGGCTGGACACAGACACGCTGCAGGTCTGGAGACAGACACGTTGCAAGGCTCCAGACGGACTGGTTGCAGGGCTGGACACAGAGACACCACAGGACTGCACGCAGACAGGCTGCAGGCCTGGATGCAGACACGCTGCAGGGCTCTAAACAGACACGTTGCAGGGCTGCAGGCAGACATGCTGCAGGACACCACGCAGACACACAGCATGGCTGCTGCCAGACACGCAGCAGGGCTGCAGGCAGACACGCTGCACGGTTGCAGACAGACACGTTGCAGGGCTGCAGGCAGACACGCTGCATGGTTGCAAACAGACATGTTGCAGGGCTGCAGGCAGACACGCTGCATGGTTGCAAACAGACATGTTGCAGGGCTGCAGGCAGACACGCTGCACGGTTGCAAACAGACATGTTGCAGGGCTACAGGCAGACACGCTGCACGGTTGCAAACAGACATGTTGCAGGGCTCCACGCAGACACGCTGCATGGCTATACGCAGACACGCTGCAGGGCTGGACGCAGACACGCCGCAGGGTTGCAGGCAGACACGCCGCAGGGCTCCACACAGACATGCTGCAAGGCTCCACGCAGATACATTCGAGCACTCCACGCAGGCACGCTGCAGGGCTGCAGGCAGACACGCTGCAGGGCTGCAAACACATATGCTGCAGGGCTTCAGGCAGACACAATCCATGGCTGCAGGCAGACACGGTGCAAGGCTGGACACAGACACGCCGCAGGGCTGCAGGCACACATGCTGCAGGGCTGCACGCAGACACGCTGCAGGATGACATGCCGCAGGTCTGCACAGAGACACACTGCAGGGCTCCATGCAGACACGCTGCAGGGCTCCACACAGACATGTTGCAGGGCTGCAGGCAGACACACCACGGGGCTGCACGCAGACACGCCGCAGGGCTGGACCCAGACGCGCTGCAGGGCTGGACTAGATGCACTACAGGAGTGTACGCAGAAAAGCCACAGGGCTGGAGGCAGAAACGCTACAGGGCTGCACGCAGACGCACTGCAGGGCTGGACTCAGACACGCTGCAGGGCTGCAGGCACACACGCCACAGGGCTCAATGCAGACACGCCACAGGGCTGGATACAGATGCTGCAGGGCTATATGCAGACACGCTGCAGGGCTGCACACAGACACACTGCAGGGCTATATGCTGGCACGCTGCAGGGCTGCACGCAGACACTCTGCAGGGCTGGAGAGAGACATGCTGCAGGGCTTCACGCAGATATTCTGCAGGGCTGTTCACAAACACGCTGCAGGGCTGCATGCAGACACACTGCAGGGCTCCACACAGATGCGCTGCAGGGCTACAGGCAGATACACTGCAGGGCTGGAGACAGACACACTGCAGGGCTGGAGACAGACACACTGCAGGGCTGCAAGCAGACACGCTGCAGGGCTGCACGCAGACACGCTGCAGGGCTGGACTGAGACACAGCGCAGGGCTTGACACACACAGGCTGCAGAGCTGGACACAGACACGCTGCAGGGATGGAGACAGATGCGCTGCAGGACTGCACGCAGAAACGCCGCAGGGCTGAAGACAGACACGCTGCAGGACTGCACACAGACACTCTGCAGGGCTGGAGACAGACACGCTGTAGGGCTGAACACAGACACGCTGCAGGGCTGGAGACAGACACTCCACAGGGCTCCATGCAGACACGCTGCAGGGCTTCATGCAGACATGGAGCAGGGCTGCACGCAGACACGCTGCAGGGCTCCAAGCGGACACACTGCAGGGCTGGACGCAGACACGCCAGAGGGCTGGACGCAGACACGCTGCAGGGTTGCGGGCAGACATGCTGCAGGGCTCAACACAGACACGCTGCAAAGCTCCACGCAGATACACTGGAAAGCTCCACGCAGACACGCCTCAGGGCTTCACGCGGACAAACTGCAAGGCTCCACGCAGATACACTGGAGGGCTCCACGCAGACACGCTGCAGGGCTGCACGCAGACACGCCATGCCCGACTACTCTCCCTAGCCCCCTCGCAAATCCTGCTGTGAACCAGCAGGTCCCAGTACAGCCCAGCACCGCTGTGCCTGCCCAGGGGGTGGCAGCCAGTGGGGGGTGCCCAAGAGTGGGTGCTGGCAGTTTGGGGGAGCACCCACCCGGCCCCAGCGCAGGGCAGCGTGTTGGGGTGATCCTGGGTCCCCACACCATGACACCCAGCAACAGCCACTACGTGTGTGTCACAGGGCTGTGCTTGTCCCCCTGTCCCCTGCAGGGCTGGACACACACACACACACACAGACACAGACACAGACACACACACACAGAGACACACAGACACACAGACACACAGACACACAGACACACAGACACACAGACACACACACAGGCACAGGCACAGACACAGACACAGACACAGACACACACACAGACACACAGACACACACACAGACACACACACACACACACAGACACAGACACAGACACACACACACACAGACACACAGACACACAGACACACAGACACACAGACACACAGACACACAGACACACACACAGGCACAGGCACAGACACAGACACAGACACAGACACACACACAGACACACAGACACACACACAGACACACACACACACACACAGACACACACACAGACACACACACACACGCACACACACACGCACACACACACATCGCCAGGCACCTCAAAGTCCCCACCACCCTCTCCCACGGGCATCCCCACCCTGATGCTTTCATCACCCTCAGCATCCTCACCTGTATCCCCCTGCTCCTGGACACCAATTTAAGCCCAGCAGCCCCAGTGCTGGGATGTGTTGTGCTCAGTCCTGTTCTCTGTGCCCACTGTGGGGGTTTCTTGCTTTACCTGCCCCCACTCAGGTGTTTTATTTCCCCCAATGGGTGCTGGATGTGTGGTGAGACCTGCTGCTGCCATGGTTCCCCCTTTGCTGTCTGGGGTGGGGGTGATGGGACCACCTGCAGCCCCAGCTTGTTTGCTGTGCTGAGCACCCCCCAGATAGGAAGCCTGTGTGTTGGGGGGGTGATGACTGGCAAACCAGCCTTCCCCCCACCCACCACGGGGACACCCATTCTGCCCCCCTCTCTGTGCACTCTAGGTTCTCCCCATCCCTCTTCCCCTCTGCATCCTCTCTCCAGTTCCTCTGATCCCAAATATCACAGCTCCTGTGCTTCCCCCTGCTGGTACTCACACCCCCCACCCCCCAGATTCTTTCCCGGTTCTCCCCCATTCCTCTTTACCCCTCCAAATCCCCTCCAGCTCCGTTGCCCTCTGCAGGACTTTGCTCCTGTCCCCTGCTCAATCACCGCTATCCCCACCGAGCACCTTCAGCTCGGCTCTGGTCCCCTGCATGCTCACTCCCACCCTGTGTGACACTCCCTGCACCCTCCCATCCCTTTCCCCCTCCCCATGTACACCTGGATCCTCTCTGGACCCATCTCCAAGACCCTCCCTGGGTTTCTGTGCCCCCTGCTCTGCTCCAGGCTCCTCTGGGGCCACCCAGAACCCTCTGTCCCTTCCTCTACTGCCCGTGAGCTTGAGCAGGATGTTCTCCCCATGTCCCCCCTGGATGGGACCCTGCCCCACGGTCTCACAGCGAAGAGAGCCTGGAAAGAGGCTTTGCTCTCAGCCGCTCTGGGTCGCCCATGGCATGGCTGGGCTGGGACAAGCACCAGCCGCCTCCTTCCCCAGGGGAGCTGGAGTTGGTCACATCGTTGTGCAGGTTTTGGCAGTCGTTCTCCTTGCTGGTGTTCTCCAGATGACCTGAATCCCAGAGCACAAAATCTTTCCCATTGATATTTGTCCCAAACAGGCACGGGTGTCAGAGCCAGCGAGCTCCGGAGTGAGAGCTGTGCTGTCCCCGTGCTGTCCTTTGTCCCTGCGTGAGCAGTGAAAGCCTGGCAACTGTGTGGGGGTGTTATTTTTCTCCGCTGAAGTGGCTGAAGCATTTCAAAGGGTTTCCCCAGATGTGCTTGGCAGAGAGCTAAAGCCAGGTGCATTTCCCTGGTCTCTGCATCTCCCAAGACACTCCCAAGACAGTTTTGGTTTTCCACCAAGCCGAATGGTGCAGCTGATGCGCTGGAGGGAAGGGGTGACATCCAGAGGGACCTGGACAGGCTGAGGGGTCCATGTGAACCTCATGAAATTCAACCAGGCCAAGTGCGAGGTCCTGCACCTGGGTCAGGGCAATACCCAGTACCAGCACAGACTGGGGGAGGGAGGAAGAGGTGGATGGATGGATGGATGGATGGATGGATGGATGGATGGATGGATGGATAGCAACCCTGTGGAGAAGGTTCTCAGCTGGTTCTCAGCTCTCCTGTGGGCCTGGAGCCCCCAGAGCCCCTCTTGTGTGGGCAAGGATGGAGCTGTGTTTCTCCACGCCTTGAGCCTGCGGTGGTCCCTGGTGCAGAAACCCCCCTGAGGCCACGGGCCAGCTCCTGCACCCTGCATGAGCACTGTGGGCTGAGTTCTCGTGCTGTCCCCTGGTTAGGACATCCCCAGCAAGATCCTGGCACAGGAGTCATCCTTGGAGGCCCTGGAGAAGTACATCAAGGAGCAGGAAGAGCTGCAGGAGGAGCTGGAGAAAAAACTGAGGGATCTGGAGCTGAAGAAGGCTTTGCTCATGTTTCACCAGGCCCCCAACAAAACCAGGTGCTGCTGGCCTCGGGACAGCCGTGTCATAGAATCACAGACTCGCTTTGGTTGGAAAAGACTCTCAAGATCATTGAGTCCAACCATCAACCCACCCCTGACACTGCCCCATGTCCCTGACAACCTCATGTCCGTCTGTCCAACCCTCCAGGGATGGTGACTCCAGCACTGCCCTGGGCAGCCTGTTCCAATGCCCCACAGCCCTTTGGGGAAGAAACTGTGCCCCAGATCCAACCTCAACGTCCCTTGGCGCAACTTGAGGCCATTTCTGTTTGTCCTATCACTTGTTACGATTCGGGTGGTGAGAGCCTGTCCCATGTTGGCCAGAGAGGCGGTGGATGAACCATCCCTGGAGACATCCCAGGCCAGGCTGGATGGGGCTCTGAGCAACCTGAGCTGGTGAAGATGTCCCTGCTCATGGCAGGGGGGGGTGGGTTGCAACCTGAGCAGCTTTTGCAACGGATTTGTGGTGTCTCTGCACCCCTGTGCAGTTGTATGCATGTGGCTGTGGTTGGCTGCAGGATGCTGGAGGAGGAGCTGAGGGCGAAACTGCAGGAGCAAGAGGCCCGGCGGGACCGGTCGCGAGCCCAGATGCTGAAGAACGAGGAGCTCCTCTTTGAGATTGAGAACAGAATCGACCACTTCCTGTTCCGTGTGCGCGGCATCACCGTGCCCGGCCAGGTAACCCCCCAGCGCTGGGTGGCGCAGTGACACAGCGCGGTGACACTTGGTGCAGCCACCGTCACCCCAGGTGGCTCATTTTGCCCACCAAGGTTGTTCTCTCTGTCTCCAGGATGATTCTCTCCTGTCCCGGGGGCTGGAGGGGAAGCTCCAGTACCTGGCCCAGAAGTGGCAGTACCTGGAGCAGCGGGCGGCCCACCTGCCCCCTGAGTGCAAGATCCTGGACGAGAGCAGCGAGGTACGTGGGGTGTCCATCCCTGCTGGGGTCTTCGGGGACCCGCGCCAGGAGGCTCCTCCTGATGGCCCGTCCCAAGTGAGGAGAATGGCGGTGGCCCCATGGAGCAGCTCAGCTCCAGGTGGCAGTGGGCACTGCAGGGTGCTGTTCCCAGGGGATCATCAAGGGCATCCCTTGGGTTGTAACACCCTCCTCCCCTTCAACAATTAACCCAGGGTGTCTTTCACAGATTTTCGTGAAGGCCAGGGATTTTCTGGAGAAGAAAATGTCAAGCGATCCTCGGAACGTGATGGTTTCCTTTGAGGAGAGAGACAGCAGCGATGACGGTAGGAGAGCTTAGCGGGGACGTGTCCCACGGCGACTGGAGTCAGCTGATCGGAGCCAGCGCAGCGAGAGCCAGAGCCGGCGAGGTTCAGTCGACTACGAGGTTTAGCCGAGATTAGAAAGCCCAGAGGGAAACGTACAGGGACAGCGCGACTCCCGGCGGTCCCGATCCCCCCGAAGCCCCGGTAGCCATTGCGAGAGAGCGGCTGACGTGGCGGGGGGCGTTCCCACGGTGACGGCGACCACACCTCCTCCCCTTGCCTTGAAAAAACCTTTGGGAGGGCAGCGACTAGCCGCTGACCACCAGGTGCAGAGAGGAGCAACCAGCTGGCGCAGCGGGTGTGGCAGCTGGCGCAGCGGGTGTGGCAGCTGGCGCAGCGGGTGTGGCAGCTGGCGCAGCGGGTGTGGCAGCTGGCGCAGCGGGGTGCAGAGAGCACTTGTTGTTTGTCATTCCCACCGACTTATTGCCAGCGTCCCAGACCGCTGATGACCATGGTCGCCTCCAGAAGGAGAGCATGTCTCAAAAAGACTGTGGCAACGCAGACTGAAGTTCTGTCCCAAACGGTGGCTGTTCAGGTCTCCGGCTGCAAGGAGTGCCAGAGCCTGCTGCTGCCGGAGGAGGGAGGCCAGCACTCTGCTTGTGTGAGGTGTGAGCAGGTGCAAGATCTGCTCGACATGGTTGTGAAGCTTAAGGAGGAGGTTGAGACGCTGAGGTCCATCAGCGAGTGCGAAAGGGAGGTCGACTGGTGGAGTAACACCCTTACGTGCTGGTCGGAAAGGCCCCAGGGAGGTACCCCCGAAAAGGAGACGGACCTCCTGCCCTCCCGGACAGAGGCGGAGGTCCTGAGACAGCCCCACCCTTGTCGCTGTCGGGCAGAGGTAAATGACCTGAAAGAAGATGAGGGTTGGAAGCTTATTCCAGTTCGGCATCACAGGCAGCCCCCCTCCCTGCCTGATTTGCCTCCCCAGGTGCCCCTCCGTAATAGGTTTGAGGCCCTGGATCTTGAAGAAGAGGTAGGTGAGGAGGTGGTGCCAAACCTGCCTACAAGATCACATAGGAAGAGGCGGTTGACTACACAACTGAAGACTACCTCTGATAAGAAAGATAGAAGGGTGATTGTAATAGGAAATTCCGTTCTGAAAGGAACAGAGGGCCCAATATGCAGGGTTGACCCTCATCTTAGGGAAGTCTGTAGTCTACCTGGAGCCCGGATCAAGGACGTTGCTAGAGAGCTCCCCAGACTGGTGCACCCGACAGACTACTACCCGCTGCTGGTCTTCCAGACAGATGGGGAGGAAGTTGCTTCCCGTAGTCTGAGGGGAATGAAGAATGACTTCAAGGTCTTGGGAAGGATGGTGAAAGATTCAGGGGCTCAAGTGATCTTCTCTTCACTCCTTCCCTCTTCAAGTGACGATGTGGGGTGGAATGGGAAAATTCAATCTCTAAATGGTTGGCTCCAAGACTGGTGCTACAGGCAGGGCTTTGGTTTTTTTGATAATGGCTGGTTTTATAAGACTCCAGTCCGGACAGTGTTATGCAGGAAAGGCTTATCTCGCAGAGGCAAAAGGATGCTGGGGCAGGAATTAGCTGGGCTCATTTGGAGAGCTTTAAACTAGGCTCGAAGGGGGATGGGGTTGTAGTTGGGCTTGCCCCAGTGGGGCAGCATTCTAAAACAGATGAGGACCGGGTGGCCTCCTGTGCCCCTAGGGAGAAATTGGTGTGCTCTGCTCGCTCCCTGAAATGCCTGTACACCAATGCGCGCAGCATGGGGAATAAGCAGGAGGAGTTAGAATCCTATGTTCGGTCGGGAGATTATGATCTGGTGGCAATTACAGAAACGTGGTGGGACAGTTCACATGACTGGAATGTGGTCATGGATGGCTACGCCCTTTTCAGGGGTTTGAATGATGCAGAGATGAGGTTCTCAGGACATGTGGCAGTGCCAGGGGTGGGTTATGGTTGGACTCAATCTTGAAATGATTCTATCATTATTGAATCAGGGTTATATTACCTGCACTTTATGGATGACACAAGTACAACACAAGTGGCACCTGTTTACAGCAGAACTCCACCAAAACTCTCTTGCCAGCTCTCCGGTTTCATCTCCGTGTGTGTGGTCGCATCATGCCCTGCACACACCAGTGTCCCTCTGTCACCTCTGCTCACCCACGGACTGGGTGCACGGAAAGGTCAATTGAATTCAGAAATTAATTGCAAAGATAGTAAAACAAGCTCCTTATAGTTACCTTCATAAGTGATTTCACATACCATGTATGACATCTTCCCATATGTTAACTCCCTTCCAAGGCATCTCAGATGCCCAGGTCCCAGCTTTGTATTGTGTGCTGAGCTACAGCCGAGGGCAGGACTGGCTCCAGCGCTGCCTTGTCGCTCATTTCTTGCTGTTTCTGTTGGCTGCAGCATCTTAGAAGCGCCCGAGCATCCACACCCGCGGGGAGATGCTGATTTGTTGGCTCCAAATACGAAGACAACACTAATCCTTCTCACTTCAGCACAACTGAAAAGTCATCAGTCTTTCTGTGATGTTTTTCCACCAGTCTCCCTTGATTAGATTTTTCCCCAGGGGCTGTGCCAAAGGCTGTGCTGGGATTGAGCCCGATTGCTTTTCAGAAAGTGCCATCCTGTGGCCAAGTGTAAAATCCTTGCTGCTTCCTGTTCTAAAACTAAAGTCAGCAAAGCCACCTCAGACACCATAATCCCTGTAGCACACCACGGATGTGCTGCAGTGAGGCAAATACCCAACCTCTCAGCCTTGCTCATCCCCAGATCTACAACAGTCCTGCTCCCACACCTTCACGGTTCTACATGGACCCTTAGTTTTAATTACCTGTTCATTTTTTTCTTTGAGGGACAACTATCATTATTTTTCACTGTGAGGCCTGACTTAATCACAGGGTTTGGAAGTTGAAGATGACACTAAAATAAATGAAGCAAAAATCACCACCACTCTACTGTAAGGAGAGTTTCCCAGAGTGAAACTGCTGCTTACAGCACCCCCTCATCCACATCGTTATAACAAACATGTCAGACAAAATCAGAGCCAGGACTGCCCTGTGTGCTACACCACTAGTTACCGGCCTCCACGTAGACTTTGCGACACTGATCACCACCCCCTAGGCTCAGTCCACACTTCTTCAGCTTATAATCAATCCACACAATCTCCAATAAGATTTATTATTACCATTGAGACACCTTGGAGACACATGTCGAGCTTTATTAGGGTCTGTATTACCAGCAGGTCTAGCAGGATAAATCCAGGACAGGACTCAGTCCACTCACTGCCTTGAGAAACAGCTGAATATACCAACAATATCTCTTCAGAAAAAAACATACAGGGGAGACGTCTTTTATACTTAGAAACTACAGGGGTCGTGGCAGCTGGACGCCAGAACCCTCAGATAACGGTTGGTTGTTGGACTGAGGGATCAGCTCAGATAAATGTATTAAAGCCCAGCTCAGGAGCGGGTATCTTCCCCTCCCCAGTGAAAGAGTCCACCGGCAGGCCTTTCGCTTTCCGTAGCCAGGCTCTCCTGCGCGCTCGCTCCTGTTCTTCCGTGAGCTGCTGCTCTGCCTTACACTGAGCTGCAATAGCTGCCTCGCACCGCTCCTTCCATTTTTCCGTCAGAAGCCTGAACCCACCGTTGGGCTGGGAAGGGTCTGCAGCACTCGTGCAAAAAGAGATTTTTCTCCTGGAAACCACTTTGTTTTCCGTTTGTGCAATGGGCACATGCGTTGGTTTGGTCCTCTCAGCAGCAGCTGTAACGGGATCAACAACCTGAACCCCATCTCCAGGGGGAGGAATGACTTCACCAGGAGCTTTCTTTTCCTTCAGCAACCCAGAGCAAGTCTTGAGCCGCACAACAGAGGGAGCAGGGATGGAGGACTTCACAGTGGGGCCATGCAAAGAGTTTTTCAGCTTGAGCTGCAGCATTTTGGTTTCAAAGGGCACAGAGATTATCCTTGGGGTCAGAGAATCACTGTGCAATTTCGCACGTTGGAGCTGGGCTGCCTGATCGTTTTTGCGTTGCAGGGAGGGTTTGTGTATTTGTACCTTTTCAGGGTGGTGTTGCTCACTTTCCCAGGCTTCCTTGACTTCTGCATGGCGATGAACGGGGTACCGATGAACGGCGGCTGCCTTGCGGGCGTTCTGCAGCGTGCTGAGTGTTAAGAGGAACTTGTCAAAGGACATGGGACTACTTTCACCTCTTCTCTTTCCAAATTGCCAAGTGGATTCTGCCTTGTCAAGATGTGCAGGCACATTGATAGAAGTGCCATGTTCGAGTCTGCTACCTGTTCCCAAAAATACAACACAGCAGGAGTCAAAAATAATTTTTCTGATCATCATTGGCAGGTTGTGCGATTATGGCCTTGACTAAGAACTGGACGGGGATTGTGTAAAATGCTCAGCCCCACGGACTTTGCCATAGTGATACGTTTGTCACTTTGTTCTGCCATGTCATTCCCATGTCAGTGCTTTGCAACAACAATTCTCCTTTTCCAGTCTGGCCAGCTGGAACTTCTGCCCCCTGGGAATATATTTCAGAGAACATTAAGTTCAGTGCAGAAAGGCAGAGCACAGCAAAGCAAACTAACGAAAGTTACTGCTTGTTCCTCATTTACGGAATTTAGAACTGATTAATCTGCACATACACATGACCCCGCTTCTTAGTTACAAACATGGGAATGTGGGGTTAGAGATTTTTTGATGGGCACAGCTCTCTGAAGTTCTCTTTCAGAGCCTGCCTTAAACTTCAAGGGCCCAAAACATTCTGAATGTAAGACTTTAGAAAAATTAACTTGGGACAAATGCCGTATGGTCACAGGCCACATTTGCGGTCTCAGTGGTCTCTCATTCTCATGTCTCAGGCTGCCGTGTCACTGTTGGCTGAGACAATTCACATGTAATTTTTTTAAACAATTTTCTGAGTTGCTGCTATTGATTAAATACCAGCTCCTCAAATTTTGTGCATGGTTCTGCTACACCTGTTAAAGAAATAAAACACAGAACAAGGATATAACAAAGCCCCCTAGACAGCAGAGAAGTAGAGCCGTACAGCTAGAGCTGAGCACTTGTCCTGTGTCTTCAACGCACAGCAGGTTCTGTAACCATCACAGGCTCTGCCAGTGATGCGTGTGAGCACTGCAAACCTTCCATCCAGAGCAGGCCTGGCTTCCGGAGATCCTCGTGTTTCACTCTTTAGTTTATCTGAGGTGCACTCGTTTGAGGAATCGCTGTCCTGCCTACCCGCCAAGTGCCCTCACCAGGAATATCTGCCGGGAATCCTCTAGAACGTGCTCTCGCCAGTTTTCCCGAGGTGAGGGCGCAGGGTTGTGTGGTGTCAGGACCACACAGTTTATTGCGCTGCTCTGCCTGAACGTGAGAACTCTGCTTCATCTTGAGCAAATGCGGGTGCTGCTGGCGAGCTGCTGATGTCAGCAGTTTCTTGCCGAGAGCTAGAAAACAACAAAAAAGTAATCTCAACTTCACTGGTGTCCAACCTTTAAAATTTAAATAAAACGTTCATAACCGTCGGGCTTTAAGTCTTTGGTTACTGTTTCGCCTCTTATCACAGCTTCTGAAGGTCTAGGGATTAGAAACAATCCAAACACGTTTGTTTAGCAGAAAACTTCACAGCATTCAAAGATGACAGCAAATGTAGATCTTTTAAAATATGAACTATGTACACACAGCCCATACTTTTTTGCCACTAGAATTACAATACACTGCACTCCTATTTGTTTCCTGTTTCTACAAACTGTGCGTCCCTTACCAAGTAGAGCCACATCAGTGAGGTCAACACCTGGTGGCCTTAAAAGCATGAAAACTTTCTCAGTTTCCCTGCAATACACAGTTTGACTGTGGAGCTGGAAGATCTGTGATACGTCCTGCATTAAATAACTGCTGATTAAAAAAAAATCACTGTGTTACGATTTAAAAGGTGCCTGCTCATGTCCAATTGCATTTCCCACGGATGGCAGATCTCAAACGCAGGTGTCCTGTGGCTTTCTGGAGTATTTTCTAATAAATAAGAACTGAACCAGCAGCCTGTTTCCCTGCACACCAGCTGTAATAATGTGAATAATACTGATTTCTCTGTTACTGAGCTGGAAAAACGACAGCGCCTGTCTGTACGGGGATATAGCGGAAGATTTGGCGAGGAGCTTAGTTAAATGTAAATACGCTCAAGTGACTTGCACCTGTCTGTAAAAAAGCACACACATCACACTCATTGTTTTACTGACCTTGTGTGCTTGACGAGCAGAACCTCTGTGTTAGATACCATAGGCCTGTGAGGAACTCCAGGCACCTCATCACTATGGCTGAGATTCCTGCTCTGTTGTGAGAAAGAGCAGGAGGCTGCGCCTGCCTGAAGCCTTGAAACACAGGTGAGCTCAGCAGCTCAGAGCTCCCAGCAGGGCTGAACTGACCAGCGCCTGGGTCCCTGCCGGTGTCACCTCTGCTGGGAGCTCCCGTGAGGCTTCTGAGATCCCCCGGTAGAGAGGGAACTAAAATGAAGCTCGCTCTTTGCAACACACCCGTGCCCTCTGGCTCTTCTTGCGACGTGCCTGCGGGTGTGCACACACTGTCTGGACAAATGTCTCGAATTTATACCAAACCTTTCTAAAAAGGCACAAAAGTTTTACAAAAGCCTACAAGTGACGGAACCATTGAAACCAACAGCACACCTCCCAGACTGCGCTTTTGAAAAGCAGAGAGTCTGTATATTGATTAAGACGAAGGCAGCCATATACTTGCAATTATTTCAAATTCATTTTAGGAAACGCCAGCGTGTTGCAGAGGCCGTTTGTAATATTTTGAGGTGTTCCCCAGCCTTTCAGTGGCCGGCAGCGGACCCAGGTTGAGAACGTGAGCTGTCAGCACCTTCTGGTTCCAGAGCCAGGCGGCGCATCCGGTCGTGGTACAGCCTTCGCCAGCAGGGAACCGCGGTTCTGCTCCAAGTCGCCTGCTGCTGGTTGGTCTTCCCCGCCACCTCTCGGGCAGCATCCAAGGTGTAGTCCCAGCTGACGTCCTCAAACTGGAACACCAGCACTAGGGCTGGAGAATTTATCACCATCCTGAAGGAGGGAAGGAAAAGCTGTGAAAGCACCAATACCATTAACCCAGGGCTTAGTGCCTGCAGGCACTTCAACAGCTCTGAGATGACCTGCACTTGTTTAAGGGAGCAGGAACAATTAACCCCATCGGTGGTGCTGCACATTGTAACCCAACCTCTGTGTGAGCTCTGTGGGGCTCTTTTCATTCAGCTCTATAATAAATTTAGTTGCAAGATGATTAGGATGAAAACTTGCAGCAGTAGAGTGAGCTAGATCAGTGCAATGCCAAAAGAAACTGGAGACACCATATTATTAGGGACGTTCAATGTAAATTGGAGGGGTGGAGCGGGCCTGGCTGGGATGGAGTTTACTTCATAGCAGCCCATATTTTGCTGTGGTTCAGAGCTGTGACCAAAACACCAGCATTTTAGCCATTGCTTATGCAGAAGCTGGGAACCACCTTCACTTCAGAGGTGCAGATGTGAGGCCACCTGGGAGAACTTTCCACTGTTGGCTTTTACAAAGAGGCAGTAAGGCAGGGAACAGGTAGAGGCTTTGTCAGGCCTTGGCTCGAGTCCCCAACCTGCTAAGAAATTTGGGTGCTCAATTCAACTTTACAGTTGGTCCATAGAATCTTTTAAGCTGGAAAAAACCATTAAGATCATGAAGTCGACCATAAACTCGGCACTGCCGAGTCCACCGCTGAGCCACAACCTGAGGTGCCACATCTTTAAAATACCTTCGGGGATGGGGACTCCACCGCTTGCCCGGGCAGCCAGTTCCTCTGTGTGTCTTAAGTTGGATAGAAACGGGAAATTGTCAATTGCTGGATGGAGTAAGCAAATCTATTTTTAGCCACTGCTAACAAAACCAAGTTATTAAAGCAGTCAACAAGCAGTAGAGCCTTTTAAAGCTTATTTGTGAGAAGGAAAAATGCTTAATTCCTTAAATTACCAAGTTATCTACCTAGTTTAGTTCAGAGACGACAGCTGCCCTCACCAACCTGTTTTCTGAC
Source organism: Patagioenas fasciata (assembly GCF_037038585.1). Taxonomy (NCBI): domain Eukaryota; kingdom Metazoa; phylum Chordata; class Aves; order Columbiformes; family Columbidae; genus Patagioenas; species Patagioenas fasciata. The sequence continues at coordinate 2,210,916 of NW_027288507.1, forward strand.
ACGTGGACAGAAGAGATGGGGCCCCCGCTGGTTTCGGCCGTCAGCACTTTCAGGCAGGTCCCAGTCAGGTAGTTAAATATACGGATGTTCCCGTCAGCGCAGCCGCTGATGACTCGGAGATAGAGGAGCTGCAGAGACACGACTTCCCTGGAAACACAACACGGCAGCGCTGGGACATCCATCGTGCTTTCCCGAGGAGACGCGATCAGCTCCCTCTTTTGTCCTGGAGGAGATGCAGAGCTCTGCCTCCATCAACAGCCTGAATAAAGAAGCTCATGGAGATATTTCAAAGGCCTGGTAGCGAAGTCCTTCATAATCCCTCCCTGCCCAAACCAACCAACCCAGCGCATCCTCAGAGCAGCCACTGTGGCTGTGGCCATCTGCCGTGTTTTGAATTGCATTTTTATGTCTAGGAAAGTAAAAGAAAATAGTATGATGGTACAGTTCTAATGAGTATTAGAAAATAACATAGTACACAGTTGGCAGGGTTCAGCATATAACTTGGCCACCTCTGACATAGACCATGTCTTCTCTTGACCAGGTAGCATGACACCCTCTTGCATACAGGTTATGATCCTTGAATTATTAGACTATGCCCTGCCATCCCTGTTCATGAACGAGTGGTTGCAATATGTGCATTTGAGGTTGTTATAGGTCTTAACTGACAAACACTGGTTATGATCACATAGTGCCTGACACTTTTAAAGATGAAGATCGTTGAATGTGGGGATATTTCAGATACTAAGCTTGATAATTAAGGCATTCTGTGTTTCTATAAGGAAGATGTGTTCTTTACAGACTTAGTAGATTGCTGAATACAACTCGAAACGCATCCGATTCCTACTTTGGGTGGTGGAAAGCTACGAGGCATCTGCTCAGCTTTCCCAACATGCTCCATCCCAGGGCGCTCCCATCGGTGCTGCCTGTGACAAGGTGCCACTGGTCAAAGGACAAGCACTTCACTGGGCCTTGGTGCTCCTCTAATGTCTGCAAAATAAAAGAAATAGGTGTAACCCTCAGTAATCTAGATGTAAATACGCCAAGGTATCTCATGGCATTCACAATACCAGCCTCACGTACTATGTTGTAGTTTTATCAGGTGTTATTCTAATGTACCAATATACTCTGTGGATAACTGTTAGTTTTACAGTCACCAGAAATATTTCAGGCTTGCTGCTGATAATGAGCTGCTGGTGTGGAATTAACATTAATTTTCCATCTTTATTTATGTGCTCAATAGATGCCACCACACCAAGGCCTTTATCATCCATTGAATACTCACCCAGGAGAGAAGAGACCCAATGGCCCTGACTGTAATGAAAGGGACAATCGCAAATGTAGCTCAGCTGGAGCTGGGAAATCCTGCATCTGAGATTGCTCTCAATTTGCAGCTAGATTGCTCTCAATTTGCAGATAGCAAGAGCTTCACTCCTCTCAGATGTGGACTAACACTGATTCTGGACACCTGCTAAGGTAATTAGCAGTCTCCAGCCTCAACCTTTAAAATGGAGAGCAGCCATCCAGCTACTTCAGCTGCATCAGCTGTTACCAGTTGTGAAGGTTTCATATTTTAGGCTGACAGGTGAGACCCAACCCCAAGAGCTGTTGGTCAGACCCCAACCTCTTCCCAGGGTCTGAATGTTCCTGCAGGAGCGGGGGTGAACGTTTCTACAGGAATGATGGGGTCAGGCACAGCAAATCAAACCCTGCATTAAAACTGACAGTTGTTTGCAAACAAGTTTTGTATCATTTGCTTACAAATAAATCTGTGGTTTCTTTTACCAGTTTAGGCTGCCTTTGGTTTGGGGCTTTTTTTTTTTTAGGACATCTTTGGCAAGAACCAAAGGCTGTGATAAACTAGCACAGATTTTTAAACATTTAGCACAAAACGATCCACCTAAGAAGAAACTCACTTTGATCAGAGCGCCCGTATCCGCAGCCCAGACTCTGACCAGCCCTCGCTCGCACCCGCTGACAACGCGGGCACCGTCGGTTCTGACCACCCAGACAGCGCTGCTGTGCTGCAGGGTCTGGAGACATCGCCCACTCCTCAGATTCCACACTGTTGGGAGCAAGGGGGAGAAATGTCACAAATTAATAGTAAAGAAACCTCTGGCAAAGCTGCAAGCTGATACCATTTTCCCCGAGAGCTGGTGTGGCCTTATAGCCACAAAACCTTTAAAAGTGAATAAAAGCAGAAGTAACAAGAATTTATGCAGTGACACAGAGACCTTGCATGTGCACGTGGCCACAGCTTCGGCTGCTCTGGAATCGAAATGAGACGCTAAACTCCACCCTCCAATTGATGCCCTTGCTCTATTCAGACGCTGCCCGTGTCACCCGTCACACCTCCAGCACTCTGCCCATCTCGCTGCTCCCGGCCTTTGGCTGGAAGCTCCTGGTCTCACCTTTTACCATCCCATCCCTGGCTCCCGACACGAGCTGCTCTTCGTGTAAATCCAAGCAGGTGACTGTCCCATAGTGACCATTGAAGACTTTCACACAAGCACCACTGTAGATATTCCAGCACCTACAAAGGACCAACCAAAACAGGAATACAACGATTAACTTGATTGATGGCTTATTCATTTAATTATTTCCTACTTAACAGGCCCAGCGTTTGTCCTCTACAGATTAGGCTAAAGCCAGGAGTCATTCCACTAAGGTGTCAGAGTATTTGGAATGATCAAGTCAGGATTAGTATTAATTTTTTACCAATATAATTTGTTCTACCTGCAGACTAGCTGGAAACACATGTCTAGATTCCACCTTAGGCACAGCTACCTCCAATTAACCTTAAAATGTAGAGCTTTGCAGATAAAATTGTTTCTTTAGTGGCTGCTGTCAATGTGATTCCTGTTGGCCTCGGAGAACACCAGCACCTGTTCAAACAAACATTTTGGAGCAGGGAAGAGCAGGGGGGTCAGAGCCTGAGTCACTGTAAACTCTTTCCCTTTTTAAGTGCTGCCTTTCATGAATTTCTGGTATTGCTGTGCCAGAGCCAGACAACCTGCTGTTCAGCTTTTACCCCTCCTTGTGATACTCTTGAGATGTAGAGATAAATAAGACGGAAGAGCTGAGCATCTCCTTGTCTGAGGGGGCAGTGTCTGCAAAGGAGCAGCTGTGCAGCGGGTACCAGGCTGTTAAACCTGCTCAGCCAAACTGTCACAGATAGACCCAGCCTTGCTGAACTCAGTGCTGACCTTAGCAAGGCCAGAATCTCACAGCAAGTGCCTATGGGAAACATCTGGTGTTTTGAGGCACTTTAGGAAGACCTGTGCGTCACCAGGCGAAACTGGAAAAGAGAAGCTGTCCTGTGTGAGTGGGGGTTGTTTCCTTATCTACTGTCCTTTCCTCGTTACTATAGCGAAAGTGAGGGAAGGAAGATTCCGAAGATGGGCTGGAAGGACTAAAGATGAATGTTTTCCTGGATATTCCAAGAGGCTGGTATCCCGTGGCACGGTCCCTGTGCTGCTCACCTGATGCTGAGATCAAAGCCTGTGCTGAAGACGAAGCCTTTGTTCTCATCGAGGAGCAGAGCTTTGCTCCCAGCACTACCAGAGAGCAGAGGCGGCACTTCTTTCGTCCCCGGCATGCCAAGGAACCGCACTTTTCGGTTCGCAGAGCCAACGGCTACCAGGTCACCACCACTGTAGTGGATTATTCTGCTCTGGTCTGATCTGGATAAGAAACAGCGACTGAGATGAGCTTTAGCCGGGTGACAAGGTACAACATGTCTAAGGTTGTGACAGGGATTTCTCTGATGCTTAATGGTCTTCACTGAGCAACCTGACACACAACACACTTAAATGGGTGAATCCTTTGCAGGGCACCACAGCCAAGGTCCCTAATTCTGCATATTCAAGATTGTATCTGGAGAATAAGCTCAATAGGTGCTGGAGCGAGTTGGGAGAAGGGAACAGAGCTGGTGAGGGGCTGGAGCACAAGGGTGATGGGAGCAGCTGAGGGACCTGGGGGGTTCAGCTGGAGAACAGGAGCTGAGGGGAGACCTTCTGATCTCTGAACTGCCTGAAAGGAGCTTGGAGCCAGGGGGGTCGGGCTCTGCTCCCCAGGAACAAGCTCCAGGAGCAGAGGAAACGGCCTCAAGTTGCACCAGGGGAGGTTGAGGTTGGATGTGGGGAACAATTCCTTCCCCAAAGGGCTGTGGGGCATTGGAGCAGGCTGCCCAGGGCAGTGCTGGAGTCACCATCCCTGGAGGGCTGGACAGAGGGAGATGAGGTTGTCAGGGACATGGGGCAGTGCTAGGGGTGGGTTAATGTTTGGACTCCGTGATCCTGAGGGTCTTTTCCAATCAAAACAATTCTGTAATTCTAAAACAGGGAGAGTGCTCTGCATCCTTTGTGATACACTGGGGATCACCAACCCTTAAGTCTTTAAAAATTCCCCTGCTATCTTTATTAAAAACTGGATTTGACACTGAGGATTTTTCAACACTGATGCTGAGGGACTCTCCCCTCCAGCCACACATTCCCACAGAAGGACCGCAGGGAACAGAACGGGTTTGCAGAAGCTGCTGTTGGGCCCTACAGGGTTAGTGCAGAGAGCAGCCAGGCAATCTACTCACTGGTCCATGAGGACACGAACACTGTAGGAGCCACAGAAGACATTTCTCTCTTCTAGTTGGATTGTGTCGGTTTTCAGATCACGATAGGCTTCCTGCAGATTGTCTTTCTCCTCCCGTCTTTTTCCTCTCTGTCCAAAGAGAAATAGGGAAAAGTAGCTCATGGAGGGAGGAATGTAGCATTATTCCACAGTATTACACATAAAGGCTTGGTCCCTACTATAGTGATGAGACCAGAGACAGAATGTGTTGGTAAGGAACACCCAGAGTGCAGGAGCTTCCTGCTTGGTGCAGAAACAAGGGTTGTTCCTTGGCAAAAATGCAAGGCCTGACACCTGCACCCTTGATTTCTGGGGAAAGTGCTGTGCCCTTGGGATGCTGCCCGGCCCTGCTCGCAGCCCTGGCCCCAAGGCTACGCCTGCGAGATGCATTAGGACAAGGCAGGATTTAGGGATGCAGGCTCCTGCTCGTGACAGAAGGTGCTGAGCAAGCTCTGGTCCTTAGAAGTTGCTCACGATGGTACAAACCAGAAGAACAAAGCAACTCCAAATTCACTGTCACATCTTCCAAGATGTGTCCTCCTTCTTCCTCAAATGCTGAAATGCGGGATCCATGGAAGGCAAACACCTTCCAACATACCTGCGGTTTACTTTCACAGTCATGGCCTTCAATGACATCCCCCTCTTCGTTTAACACTGGAACTGCCACATCGACTCTTTTGGCATAGGTTGGAACTGCTCTTCTGGGGCACAACCCCTGGAATGAACCGGCAGAGGCACCACAGTCACCGCAGAGCCCGAGCACACAGAGGACGCTGCTCACGGGTGGTGCTCCAGCATCTCCATGGGACGCTGAAGCCACACGCAAATCTGAACTGCACACACTGGTTTACTGTTCCTTAAGAGACCTGACTTGCATTTACCACCTTGTTGGTATATGACTTAACTTCTTGTGAAAAATCATTGCTCTTTCTTTTTTCCTCCAAAATCCAGTCTTGAGCTTCTAAGAACCTCCAAGACTTTTCCATTTCAACAGAAAAAAGTTTGAAAGTGCATCTCATCTCTGGTGAGCGCTCAGTTGGTTCAGAATCCAAACCCACTGAGATGAGAGGCTCTCGAAACATCTTCAGCAATACTTAAGTTTCATTTGTAATGCGCAAAACCTTACACGAAGCAGCCTTTAAATGCTGGCCCAGAGCTGAGATTTCAATGCTCTCTTCACAAATCAAAGCACACAAAGATCTCCTACTTTCTCTCTTTGGGGATTTACCTTTACACTTAGCTTGGTCTATGGCAAGTCTGTCCTAAGCATGACAGGCATTTCCTAGCAGTTCTGCTTTACTGTGTCCCAACCGCCAGCTGTGACTTCTCACAAAGTAATCTCATCTTTCCATCTTCCTTGGTGGAGCAAATAAAGCTCAGGGAGCTGTCACCAGCTCCTGGAAATACAGGATTTGCATTCCTGACCAAACCCTGTTTTCTTTGTTACAAGAGTGTTTCGATCCATTTTTAGAGTCGCAGGCTCTCTGAAGGTCAGTAAAGGCTCTTGCGTTGTGCTTACTGGTGACAGTATGAACATCTAACCTGGCTTAACTCTGCAGATGGAAGAACAGGACAAAGGTGGGAGGTGGCCTCTAGTAAAAGCATTTCCATCTAAGGGTTTGGGCAGTAGCAGAAAAACCCTCTTTTTAAAGCACATCATAATGGCAGAAGCCCAGGCATCATACCTGCAAATATAGGATCCCCTCCTGGACTATTTTATGACATGCACGTTCCTTCTTGACTTCTTTGGCCAGATAAGCCCAGAATTTATTCACAGATGCACATGCTTTGAGGGATTTTCGATCCAAAAGTCCTGAGGAATTAAAAGGACAGAATGGTCCACACTCGAGGCCATCCATGGCCCTTGGGGGAAACCACCCTTGGAAAAATGAGGGCAGCTTTACCAAAGATGTACAGGGACAGGTGAGGTGGCAGGCAGCTAATTAAGTTCTTGGACCCAAAGACATTAGAGGGTGACTGGTGGGCGGCAGGACCCACAGCCTCATCTCGACCAGTTAAGGGGCACAGCAGGCGAGTTCTCCTCTGCATCAGGACCCTCCCGGGGGAGGCACTCGGTGCTGTGGGGCCAGCAGCTCACTGCTGGTGGGTGACCACCTAGGAAACAGAGGAAATGACAGTTTTGTAAGCACTTGAGCTTCAGTGGCTATTAATGGTGCTGTTGTTAGCAGCGCACCGCAAGAGCTGGCTGATTTTCCTTAAACCCTTCACTATTGTACTGTTGAAAGGAAAACACTGGACACTCAGTGTCTTGCAGGACAATTCAAGCCAGCAAGGCTGGGGGGCAGAGGTGTGTGGGATGACAACTCTTCCCACTCCCCTTTGTCCCGAGGAGCAGGCAGGGGCTCCCGAACAGCCCGGAATCCCAGTTCTAGTCTGCAAACAAAAGCTCCCTCCCCAGAGGAGGGAGGGCTGTGTGCTGCTCCTCCCCACCGCCGGCCCTGCAGGGAAGGGCTCTGCTGACAGCCACCCAGGCTGCTGACAGGCGACATCTTCCTGCCTGGGCACAGTTGCTTGCAGTTTGTGTTAAATTCAGCCACTTTAAGTCTCAGCTGGGAGAAATCAAGAGGATTTTCGCAGCTCAGGGGAATCCAGCACAAGCCCCAGCAAAGCAGCATTTGTTTTTCCTACACCCTTAACCCTCAAAAACACTACAGGGAAAACCAGCACGGCATCCGCACCCAGAACACCGAACCGCGCCGGCCTGGTTGCCCTCGGTGCGAGGTTTCGGTCCCCTCCAAGCAGCACATGAAGCATCAAGCGGTGCCCCCAGGCCCAGGTTCAGACAAACCCCTTTGTCCCCGGGTCCCACCGGCGCCCACCGGCCCCGGGCCCGCTCACCCGCCCCGATGCCCTCGCCGCGTCCCGTTGCCAGGAGGCAACCGCTGAACGGAAACCTCCGAGCGCCGCCCGTGTTCTGCCGACAGCCGCGCCCGCCCGCCAGCGCCCGGCGTTCCGTGCCGAGCACGGGAACCCGCGGCGGGGCAGGGGGCACAGAGGCCCCGGAGCACAAGGCAGCTGGAAAGTGAAGCAGAGGGGCTGTAAAAAGACCTCAGAGAAGCGGGAGAGAAGAGAGGGGTAAAACAGCCAAACACCACACACACTCCAAAACAACCACCAACAAACCACACTTCCTTAGCCATCTAATGATGCAAAAATGCATGTAGATTAAGATTAAAGACCTGTTCATCTATCATTTGGGAGAAGGTAGGGGGATTAATTAGATTACTAGAAAAAACCTTTTGAAAAGAAGATCAAGTTCTGCAGAACAGCCTGCAAAGGCCAGGATGAACTCGTACCTCCCCAGGGACTCCCCTCAGCCTTGCAGGGACAGGCCCAGATGCATCAGGACAGCAGTGGCACGTATCTGGGCCATGCTCTGTTCACAGCACGTTTGGGGTTGTCGCTGTGCCTGTTAGACAGGAGTGGAAACGATGGTGCTGGATGGGAGCACAACAGTCTCTGCCCTGCGGAGATCTCAGCGCTGTGCAAAGCACTCGAGGCACCATCCCATGCACATCCCCATGGTCACATTCGCCGTGCAGGATTTTAACACGGCCCTCGGGCTAAGCAAGCAGAGAAATGCAATGCTCCAGCCTCAGCTATTTCTCCAGCGCTGGGTTGTTTTCCTGCCCCAAAGAGCTACTTACAACAAATCCACCCCTTTTCACCAGTACCAAGCACTGCTACGGGGTCTCTCTGGGTGCTTGCTCAACTAGATCAAAGCTTGGAGCTCTGCCCAGATCACGAACCCCTCCAGAAATGCGTTTTACTCCCTATGCACAAAAACGCTTCTCTTACCTACCTTCCTGCATATCTAATGGTATCTCATAAATAATATTTTCTAGCAAAACAGTCCATTTGGGATTACAGCACCCAGACACTGCTGTCCCAGGTGAGAGAAGCTCTCAGACCCCAGACCTCCAGGAGGGCTCTGGAGGGAGCAGCCACCTCTCCCTGGGCCAGATTCCATTCTGTCCCCTTCTTCATGTTCACAAGAAGGTGCAAGCACCCTGATAGGGCAGCTCCTACTAAAACCAGCCCTGAGACCCTCATACAACCGCCCATGGCCTCCTGGCTTTCACAGAGACCCCCAGCCCCAGCGCTGAGATGTCACTCTCCACACCAAACCCGAGCCCTGCCAGGGGGACCAGGAGCACATCCCACCCTGCCAGCTCTGTTCAGAAAACCCAGAGTTACCTTCCCAGCTGCACATGGCTTCCTACCTGAGGGGGGCTCAGCAGAGCAAACGAACTAGGGCTGCGGGTGGTCCCAGCACCCCCACCCCAGGCAGCAAAGGAGAACCATGGCAGCAGCAGATCCCACAACACATCCAGCACCCATGGGGGGGGGGGGGGGGGCAAGTAAAGCAAGAAACCCCCACAGTGGGCACAGAGAACAGGACTGAGCACAACACATGCCAGCACTGGGGCTGCTGGGCTTAAATTGGTGTCCAGGAGCAGGGGGGTGCAGGTGAGGATGCTCAGGGTGATGAAGGCATCAGGGTGGGGATGCCCGTGGGAGAGGGTGTTGGGGCTCTGAGGTGCCTGGGGATGTGTGTGTGTGTCCAGCACTGCAGGGGACAGGGGGACAAGCACAGCCCTGTGACACACACATAGTGGCTGCTGCTGGGTGTCGTGGTGTGGGACCCAGGATCACCCCAAGACGCTGCCCTGCGCTGGGGCCAGGTGGGTGCTCCCCCAAACTGCCAGCACCCACCCCCGGGCACCCCCCTCACTGGCTGCCACCCCTGGGCAGGCACAGCGGTGTTGGGCTGTACTGGGACCTGCTGGTTCACAGCAGGATTTGGGGGGGGGGCTCAGGAAGAGTAGTCGGGCACCCCACCCTGTGCTGAGCTGGATCCATCCACCAGCAGCATGTGGAGGACATTGGGGTGCAGGGGGGCTGGGAAGAGACTTGCAAGGTGAAGGGGCAGGATATAGGGGCATGGGACAGGGTAGTGGGGTGCAGGGAGAAATAACAGGGTGCAGATGGATGACGCCCACTGGAGGGCAGGTAGAAACACAGTCCATGGATCCCAGCACCACCCCACCAGCTCCTGGTGAAGCCAAACTGGGGTAACTGGGCATTGATGCTCATGGCGAGCGCCCACGGTGTATCCCAGCAGGGCTCACCCCATCATGGAGGGGCACAAGGATGTTGGGGGGCAACTCATGAAGAGCAATTGCATCCCCAGCCCAGGATCCCTGCTCTGCTCCCCCAGTTCCCAACACGATCCCCACACCAGCGGGACCCCAGGGCAGTGCATGGGGGGACCCTCACCCTTGGCTGCTGCCCCAGCCCCCAGGCGGGGTCCCACAGGGCTCTCCCACCCCCCTCCAAGCTGGGTGCCCCCGTGGGTGCAGCAGAAACGCCTCCAATATCCATTTTAAGCCTTTTTTTCCAGGAAATAGGAGCCAGGAGCCGCTGAGCGGTCACTGTCAGCCCCTGCCCACACGGAAGCCACTCGGGGTTGCAGACAAGCCAGGTCAGCCGTGTTCATTGAGAATGGTTGTGGAGGGATTAAAAATATTTCCACTAGCTCTGTAAGAATGTATAAACCTATACTCTGCTTCTCCCTGAATAAATGCCTCTCTGACCGTCATGCAAAGGGAGGTACTTCTGTAAGAAAATAGCAACGTTAAAAAAAGGAAAGCGCTAATACATCCTGCAGGGCCCTGCCATGCCAGGGGGGTCCCTGCCCGTGGGGGCCAAGGGACCCTCTGGCTGGCACGGGGACATGGGTGACGCACATGGACGCTGGCCCAGCACCCTGCAGCACCCACCCCCAGTACAGCCCCCGTCAGCAGAGCCCTTGGTGTGCAAACCCCTAGCCCAGGGGTGAACCCCCCGGGGACCATGGCTCAGGTGGCCCTGCTAGGGAGGGGACACGTCCCCACGCTAGGGAGCTCCTAGTGATCCCATTGCTCCCAGTTCTGCCTCCACCCTGCAGCTTTGCTGTCCCATCATCTCTCCCCGTACCCAGGGACACCCCTGCGGGGGACACGACACCAGTGTTCTGCAGGGCAGCAACACTGATGGGGACATCCTGGGGGGACACAGGGACACAAAATAGTACATTGTGGGAATGCCATACAGATGAGGACATCCCTGGGGGACATGGGGACACACAGTGCTGCTGTGTCAGGGCGCAGTGGGGACATCCTGGGGACACACAGGGACAGCACAGGCAAGCGAGTGACAGCAGAGGCTGACACACCAGCGAGGGACGATGCTGTCACCGCAGGCCGGGCAGCGCCGCGGGCACGTGATGGTTGTTATTGCTTTGCAGGGCCAGCGTTCCGGGGGCCAGGCTGGGGAGCCAACCTCTGATTTGGGCTTCAAGGGGCTTTCTCCAGGGACTGTCCCCCTGTGCCAGCCAAGGCCTGGGGGGGAGCAACTCTGTCCCCAACAGCAGGGCAGATGGAGGGGCTGGGATCGCTCGCCCACTTAAGCCAGGGCCAAGCTGAGCGTAACAGCGGAAAGCAGGCAGCCCGAGGTGACACGGGGACAAGGGACACGACTGGCGAGCAGATTGGCCAGTGGCCCTGCCCCGAGCGGCAGGGGGCACAGAGAAAGCCAAAGCTTGGGGGACAGAGCTGTCCCCAGCCCGCCGGGGGTGGCTGGGGCAGCATCTGGCCGAGACAAGGGACCCCCGGGCTGGCTGGCCTGTCCCCTCGCTGTCCCCGCGGGCTGGGCGCTGGCCGGTTGGCTAAGGCGATACCGCAGCAGCGTAGGGTGGCGGGTGCGGTGTTGGTACCGGGGCAGGATGGAGCGCGATGTAAACATTTCTGATCTGGGGCGGTGGCAAGGAGCAGGAGGAGGAGGAGGGGGCTAGTGCGAGTCCTTCATCTGCTTCTGGATCTTCTGCAGCATCTCCTGCATCCGCCGCAGCTGGAGGGGAGCAGAGCAGGGAGTGTGGCGGGGGCTGGCACCCCCCAGCCCCCTTGCAAACAATAGTGGGGTTGAGCATCCCAAGCAAATTTGGATCCTCGAGTGCTGTGGGTTGGGGAGGGAACCTCTGACACCCCTCCAGCACCCCCCACCATGGCTGGCAGCTGCTGGGGTCTGCGGGAAGGGTGATCCCTTGCTGTGGTCGCCGTTTGCTCTGCCCGCTCCGTGATCTTACTCACGATCTTTTGTATTATCACAAAACGCACATTTTGAGTCAACGGATTCTCATGATTTAACAGTCTGTGAACTTACTGTGCCATATAACAGACAAAGACCTATTAAACGGTACTATGCTTAAACAGATACCTACAAAGGAAACAGGTTAATAAGGAAAGCATCTTGCGGAGTTCAGCAAGTTTACTGTGACCTGTGTGTTATCAGTTAACTCTCTCAGCTTGTTGAAGTTCAGACCGTTCCGCCTGTAAAACTGTCTGAAATGATTTAATGATCTCTTGTAGAGATGATTTTTGTCCTGCTCTTCTCGCCTTAAAAACAACATTAATTGCAACAAAGTGTTATACTTCAAGATTCTATTCTCCGGCCACTTTTCCCAATCATTTAACTTACACAGCAGCCACCATTAATTACAATATTTCACAAGATCTTCCTTCCTCCTATTTCCAAGTGCTTTCCTATGTTTAAAAACACCTCCGAATACCGATTTCTTAGGAACACGAACGAAAACAGTCGTTCCCGACCCCATCTCGTAAGTAAAGACCATGAGAAGAGGGAGGCGGGGGAAGCACAGGGCTGCTGGCAGCGCGAGTGGGAAAAGTGGGGAGAAAGTCTTACGGTGCACTTATAGCACAAAGGAACAATTCTAACAACAACCAGTAAAACAATGAACTCGCATTCCTGACAAGCTGCTTGATTTTCAGCAGGGCAATACACAGAAGCATGTAATACGTACTGTAAAACCCGCAGATAACACGTTGATAGCAAACATTAGCATTCTCTGCTGCTAATTTCAACACCAGCGCTTAGTTAACTTCTAAGTTTTCAACTTGCTTATTGAAGATGGCCGATAAATTGCATGTAATTCTCATTGGGACCCTGATAATAGTTATAAACGATTTGGCTCCTTTGTTGGTTTCAGACACCTCTACTACAGCTTGATATGCAAAGTCTGTTGACTGCCTCAGGATTTCAGAACTAATCGCTCCTGTAATTGTGGTGTGCCAATCAGTGTCTGTCCCAGGAGTTGTGGGATACCCACCCCTTTCAACGAGTCCCCATCGTTCCGTCCTAAATGATCCATAGCTGTTATACTGCATAGGTCTAATTTTGCTTGAGTCTTTCATGGTTTTTATCTGATCTCGGGGCAACACATACAAGAACTCTTCTTCCTGTTAACTTTTGAAGAAAATGCTGCAAACCCCCGTCCTCATCCGAGTCATCAGATAACGCGGACTCGGACGGTGCTGCAGAATCGTTAGGAACAGGGGCGTTCGGAACAGTGCACGTTCTCGCCAATACTTTCTAGCATCATAACTATTCGTATAACCTGAGTCCCCAGGCGCACCCCCTTTCCCGTCACGATCAGCGTGGCCGCATTGCCGACTGCTGGATTCACTCGCTCTCAGCTGATCTGATCTGTCACACAGTTCTGTTGCTCAGTTCTTATGCAGCGACTCCTTCTGCTCTCTCGTGGAAGTTGGAGGGTTAAAAGGCGGTAAAAGCAGATACAAATTGGCAAAATTGTTTGCGACTTTAGCATTCTCAGCTTTCTCATGTTCTTTGGGCAAGTTGTCTGACTCCAGTCCTCTGGACTTGCTGTTCTCACCAGGGTTGGGCAATGGTACAGGAGCCCACCCGCTCGGCATTTTTCCTCCCCCCGCCCCGGACTGCTGAGCTGTCGGGGGTGCCGAAAGCACAGCAGGGGATGGAGTAGGGAGAGTATCAAAGACACGAACCGGGCGAACTTCACAGCGACTTTCAGGATACTTATCAGGCTGCAACGCTGCAAAAATTCCCGCAGCAGCAGACCGTTTAGCCTTAAGATCTTTTAAGGTGCTAATTATAAGCTTCCATGTAGTTGCTAATGATTTAGCTTCTTTACCTCCATTGCTGACTTTATCCCATAACTTCTGCCCTGTGTCGTCCCAAAGCTCAAGTTTGAGTCACTAATGCTCATAACAGTCTTTTCAGGTTTTAGTTGCTTCACTGTAGTAATTATCAGTTTCCAGGCGGTTACAACGCCGAGAATATGTTTTTCACTGCGACTAATTGCCTTCCACAACACCGTTCCCACTTTTTCTCAAGTCTCTATTTGAAAAGCTCCTAAGAGATCAGCAGGAAACCCATTGCCTCTGCACCAAATTAGCAGTCTTTTGAGGTTACTCTCCTCATACTTCACCCCTCTCTTAGAGAGAATATGCGAGAGGAGCCGCAGTATTTCTTCTTCTTCTTTAAAAATATTCTGCCCCGTCTCCTCCCGCCCCCAGCTGCCCACCTCTTTGGGTGTCCGTTGCAAGGATATCGGATCCTTTATCCCTCCTCTGTCGCTTCTGTAGCGATCAATCAGGAGTCACGCAGCCCGCAGACCGCGCCCCGGCCACGGTCCAGCCGAGCCGTTCCAGCTGGGGCTCGCTCCCCGCAGCGACCGTCCCCCTGCCGTAAATTCTCCTTATGGATCACGTCGGGGTCACCACTTGCGAGGGCGAAAACTCATGGACTCCACACAATTCAATACGAATTCAAGCGAAGCCATTTATTAGAGAAACAAGCCTCTTTATGTATGCAGTTATTTCCTGATCACGCGTCCACGCTCCAGGCGTTCACGGGCCGATTGGATATTGTCCGTGTTCACGAGCTGTCCACGGGCCCGAGTCTCACTGCTGATAGGCCTGTTGATTTACATCCCCCACCACGGCTGGCAGCTGCTGGGATGCTGCGGGAAGGGTGCTCCCTTGCTGTGGTCACCGTTTGCTCTGCCCGCTCCGTGACGATTAAACAGAGCTCTGGTTTGTGCTCCTGACACGACCTTTGCCTTTGTGCCATTAACGCGGTGTGAATTGTGTAGAATCGAAGCAGGGAGAGCTGATGTCAACGGGAGGAGCTTTGACGTGTCGGGTGCGGAGAGTCCGCGGGACTGGATGCTCTTGGAAGCTGATTTCTGCAGCGGCCGATTTACGGGAGCTCGTGCAAGGCTGGGTTAAGTTTCTTTAGGAATATTTTCAAAGTATTTGCCACTATAGACTCTGAGTTTTGCTGAGGGCCACTGCAACGCAGATTCTTGAACACTTTCTCGTGCCCCCAGGCTAATCTTCCGCGGTGTTTAAATGCTGCCTAGGAAAGTTCAGTGGCATAATGATTCTATTTGCTGTGTGGCCACAGCCTCAGTGTGGAAATCTCTCCGTGGACAGATCGGTAAGGTTCCTCGCGTGTACAATCCATGCTTTTCAGACGCCCATTTCTTCATGCGTGCTTTGTGAAGCGCTGAGGATGGTAACGTTGATATTTAGCTTGTCCCTGGCAATTAGCGCTAACATTCGATTCATGAATGTGCGAGTGAGACGCTGAGGAAGAGCCTCCGATGATGGTGTGTCAGTAATACTCGATTTCCTAATCCCGCCGTTTGTTTTCTACATCCCAACACGCAGAGCACAAGAGGACGGCTGCAGGTCAAAGAGCTTCTGTTACAAAAACTTCATCTAACTCAATTCATGCGCTTGGTGCTAGGAAGGCAATTTCCTTATCAAGTGTTTTTTCTGCAAATGAAATGTTAAGTGTTTTCTCTGGTAGGGGGAGCTTCATTTGATCTACCAACACATTAATGTACATGCTTGCAGTTGTTGTCATAGTTGTCCTTCAGCAGGAATGTGTGGTAAGCATCCAAATAAAGATCAGTATTGGCGGCTGGTTTGCGTGTGCGGGTTTGAAGAACTCCCTGCGCAAGCGTGTCCTGACTAATGAAGTGGAATTTGGGAAGGAGGATGTCCAGGGAGTGACAGACTCCTCCTGGCACTTGGAGCAAGCTGGCAGCTCCCGGGCGAGCGCTGCTGTGTTGTGTGTCCGTGTGCGCGTGTTTTGGCTGCAGTGGTCCCGTTTCTGGTGGGGTTCGGAGGGCTCTCCCGCCTGGGCTGGTTGCGGCTGCCGCAGCCGCGGTGCCGGGCAGCAGAGCTGGGCTGTGCTCGCTGTCCTGCCTGTGGCTGCCGCAGGGCGCTCAGGAATTGCTCCTGAATGAGTCCGCCGCGTGCAGCTGTGGAGAGGAAGGGGCTGTGAGCGGCCGTGTGGCCGTTGGAGCTGCCGCGGCAACGGTTCCGCAGGCAACGGGCACCCGGTTCCACAGGCGGTGCCGGCGGCGGCTCCGGCAGGCGGTGGAGCGGCCATGGCTGCGGCGGGGCCGGGGGACCGGGGCGCGACTGCCACCGTGCGGGGCCAGAAGACGCGGCTGAGCCGGCGCGCCCGGGAGCTGCGCGCCGCCACCGCCGTGCAAGGTGCTGCCCCTTGGGCTTGGCGGGGACGGGCTGGGGCTCTCGCTCCCCCCGTTGTCCCGCACCAACGGCGCCTTCGTGTCCGCCAGAGCAAGGGAGGCAGTTTTTCACGCAGTCCTGCGAGAAAAAGCTCCGTGGGAACAGGGAGCGGCTCCCCCGCCTGTGTGAGGCCGTGCAGGAGGATGCCCAGGCTCTGGCCATGGCCCGGAAGGTAGCGGGAGCTCCCATCTGCCACGTCCCCCTGCCCGGTGCTGGCCCTGCAGAGCCACCTGCTCCGCCAGCCCTCTCCGGGAGCAGACAGCAGTAGGACGTGACCGTCCCCATGCTGACGGGGACGTTCTCTCTGCCCGCAGCACAAGCCCGTCCTGGCCCCCGAGGTCCTCAGGGCGCACAACTTGCCCCCCGATCTGGCCGGGCTGACGGTGGAGGTAACGGGCTCTGGTGGGCACGGGCTGGTGCGGGGGCTGGGGCTCAAAGGACACTGGGAACAGGGTGCACCGTGGAGGGAGCCGGTGCCGGCACAAGGACAAGCCCACAGGGCTGGTGTGGTGAGACACGGGGTGTTCACCTGTGTCCCACGGGTCCCTTTCCACTGCAGGACGCATCCGTGCAGGTCCTCCTTTAGCTCCCGGAGCAGATCCCTTGCCCCAGCAGAGCTCCTGGCCCTTCCAGCCTGCCTCTCCTGGGCTGTCTGACGCAGAGTCCCCCAGCCCTGAGGTGTTGATGTCACCTCTGCCTTAGCCCACCCACCCCCCAGAGCAAAGCTCTCCCAGTCCCCATCCTTCCAAGGGAGTGACAGTGTCCTGGAGCAACGTCCCAGCGTCCCCGGCTCTACGGTGGGGGGAGTTTCCCAGGCAGGACCCCCTTCTCCCGCGGGTGCCCAGCAAGCGCTGCCTCCGGCTTGGTGACCTCTGGCTTGCCCATCCAGGAGGCCCGGGAGAAGCTCCGGGCCACAATCTACAAACAGGCGAACACGCTCAACATGCTGGACTACCAGCTGAGGCAGCGCTGCCAGACCCGGGACAAGCTGCAGCAGCAGCTGCTGCGGCTGCAGGAGGAGGAGTCGGATGAGACTAAGAAGCAAAAGCGGGTACCCAGGACCCCTCTTCCTGGGGTGGCTGCACCCATGGGAGGCTTGAACCCAAGCCCTGCAGCCCCTGCGTAGGTGCTGGGTTCAGCAGGTGGTGTCAGCCCATGTGTCCCCGCCATCTCTGCCCCAGATGATTCGCCAGCTGGAGAACGACCTTGACAAGAGGCGCGCCAAACTCCGCGCTGCAGAGAAAGTGGGCACCGTGTACGAGCGGGTGTATGATGCCCTGCAGAAGGTGAGCTCCTCCTCAGCGGGCCATCGTCCCACCCGCTCCCCCTGCAAAGGCAGCGAGGTGCCCCAGGGACTGTGCTGGAGGGACGTCCTCCTGGCTCAGCGAGGTTCTTCTGCTCCCCTCCATGAAGCGGTGAGAGCCTGGCCCGGGTTGCCCAGAGAGGTGGTGGAGGAACCATCCCTGGAGACATCCCAGGCCAGGCTGGACGGGGCTCTGAGCAACCTGAGCTGGTGAAGACGTCCCCGCTCATGGCAGGGGTGGCACTGGGGGAGCTGGGAAGGTCCCTTCAACCCCAGCTATTCTAGGATTCTGTGATTCCATCCATTGTCACAGTGTGGGGACCCCCAGGGCTCAGTCGGGTGACACGCTGTGGTTCCCTGTGTCCCAGGAGGTGAGCCAGCTGACTAGGGAGGCGGTGCGCATGTGGAGGCAGTCCGAGCTGGACGACATGGAGCTGAAGGACATGGAGGCCAGGGCCGAGGAGGCCCGCAAAGCTGCTGAGATAGCCCAGGTGAGATCAGCCAGGGCACTCTGGGGCCCACTGCCACCCTCCAGAGCCCACAGACAGCACCGTGCACCCAGGCTGGTGGATCTTCCTGCAATGAAGAACAAAAGAAACTAAGCTGGGCTGGCCCACGGCACCTAGATCCTCTGGAGCTACTCTCACGTCTCATTCTTGGGCCAGGATGCCCTGGGGCTGGGGACAACGTGCCCAAAGCAACAGCCATGGTGAAAGCAGCACTCTCCACCCTCCAGCCCTCCCTGCCCTCCATCCTGCCCACTTTCCTACCCAGCCCATTTACACGGGGGGGTCATTTATGACACTGGCCATCTCAGAAGCTCAGCTGGCTCACAGAGGTCCATCCTCAGAACAAGAAAGCCCTTGAGGTGCTGGAGCAAGTTGAGAGAAGGGAACGGAGCTGGGGAAAAGGCTGTAGCACAAGTGTGATGGGAGCGGCTGAGGGACCTGGGGGTTCAGCTGGAGAACAGGAGCTGAGGGGAGACCTTCTGATCTCTGAACTGCCTGAAAGGAGCTTGGAGCCAGGGGGGTCGGACTCTGCTCCCCAGGAACAAGCGCCAGGAGCAGAGGAAACGGCCTCAAATTGCACCAGGGGAGGTTGAGGTTGGATGTGGGGAACAATTTCTTCCCCAAAGGGCTGTGGGGCATTGGAACAGGCTCCCCGGGGCAGTGCTGGAGTCACCATCCCTGGAGGGCTGGACAGAGGGAGATGAGGTTCTCAGGGACATGAGGCAGTGCCAGGGATGGGTTGACGGTCGGACTCGATGATCTTGAGGGGCTCTTCCAACCCAAATGATTCCATGATTCTGTGGTCCCAGCTTCTGCAGCCACTTCTCTCTTCTCCGATACCCTCCAGGAGGAGCTGGCCAAGAGGGAAGCCGAGTTCCTTGCGGAGCGCTCCCTGGACACCCAGAAGGTTCCCATGGAGAGGCTGTGGCTGAGGGAACTGAGCGAAAAGAAAGTGCCAGCGGTGAGCTGAGGGGAAAGCAGCAGCACCGAGCCCCATGGGTGGGGGTGGCAGGGCCAGCTCCCCAGGGTGCCAGCAGCTCGGGGGGTGACCATGAACGTCCTTACAGGCAGCCAAGTCCGAGTCCAGTGTGGACGTCTCGACCCAGCAGGACCCACTGGTGGGTGAGTACTTGGCGGGGTGCAGTGGGGTGGGACACGGGGGCAGCTCCGGGCATCCCTCTCTGCCACTTTTCTCCCGCCTCAGCCCCCGAACTGGAGGCTGACGAGTCCCAAAGAGACCACGAGGCCGGGATAAGCGAGACGATGGAGGCGGCCAAGGCTGCAGTACAGTGCTCCCGCCTCTGGGTAACGGAAGAAGCCATCTCCCCAAACACCTGAGGCTGCTCGTAGCCACAGGGAGCCGAGACCTCTCTGCTCGCTTTGTTTTCTTGAGGGGTTCTCAGCTCTCCTGTGGGCCTGGAGCCCCCCAGAGCCCCTCTTGTGTGGGCAAGGATGGAGCTGTGTTTCTCCACGCCTTGAGCCTGCGGTGGTCCCTGGTGCAGAAACCCCCCTGAGGCCACGGGCCAGCTCCTGCACCCTGCATGAGCACTGTGGGCTGAGTTCTCGTGCTGTCCCCTGGTTAGGACATCCCCAGCAAGATCCTGGCACAGGAGTCATCCTTGGAGGCCCTGGAGAAGTACATCAAGGAGCAGGAAGAGCTGCAGGAGGAGCTGGAGAAAAAACTGAGGGATCTGGAGCTGAAGAAGGCTTTGCTCATGTTTCACCAGGCCCCCAACAAAACCAGGTGCTGCTGGCCTCGGGACAGCCGTGTCATAGAATCACAGACTTGCTTTGGTTGGAAAAGACTCTCAGGATCATTGAGTCCAACCATCAACCCACCCCTGACACTGCCCCATGTCCCTGACAACCTCATGTCCGTCTGTCCAACCCTCCAGGGATGGTGACTCCAGCACTGCCCTGGGCAGCCTGTTCCAATGCCCCACAGCCCTTTGGGAAAGAAACTGTGCCCCAGATCCAACCTCAACGTCCCTTGGCGCAACTTGAGGCCATTTCTGTTTGTCCTATCACTTGTTACGATTCGGGTGGTGAGAGCCTGTCCCATGTTGGCCAGAGAGGTGGTGGATGAACCATCCCTGGAGACATCCCAGGCCAGGCTGGACGGGGCTCTGAGCAACCTGAGCTGGTGAAGATGTCCCTGCTCATGGCAGGGGGGGGTGGGTTGCAACCTGAGCAGCTTTTGCAACGGATTTGTGGTGTCTCTGCACCCCTGTGCAGTTGTATGCATGTGGCTGTGGTTGGCTGCAGGATGCTGGAGAAGGAGCTGAGGGCGAAACTGCAGGAGCAAGAGGCCGGGCGGGACCGGTTGCGAGCCCAGATGCTGAAGAACGAGGAGCTCCTCTTTGAGATTGAGAACAGAATCGACCACCTCCTCTTCCATCTGCACGGCATCACCGTGGCCGGCCAGGTAGCCCCCCAGTGCTGGGTGGCGCAGTGACACAGCGCGGTGACACTTGGTGCAGCCACCGTCACCCCAGGTGGCTCATTTTGCCCACCAAGGTTGTTCTCTCTGTCTCCAGGATGATTCTCTCCTGTCCCGGGGGCTGGAGGGGAAGCTCCAGTACCTGGCCCAGAAGTGGCAGTACCTGGAGCAGCGGGCAGCCCACCTGCCCCCTGAGTGCAAGATCCTGCACGAGAGCAGCGAGGTACGTGGGGTGTCCATCCCTGCTGGGGTCTTCGGGGACCCGCGCCAGGAGGCTCCTCCTGATGGCCCATCCCAAGTGAGGAGAATGGCGGTGGCCCCATGGAGCAGCTCAGCTCCAGGTGGCAGTGGGCACTGCAGGGTGCTGTTCCCAGGGGATCATCAAGGGCATCCCTTGGGTTGTAACACCCACCTCCCCTTCAACAATTAACCCAGGGTGTCTTTCACAGATTTTTGTGAAGGCCAGGGATTTTCTGGAGAAGAAAATGTCGAGTGATCCTCGGAACGTGGTGGTTTCCTTTGAGGAGAGAGACAGCAGCGATGACGGTAGGAGAGCTTAGCGGGGACGTGTCCCACGGCGACTGTCCCTGCCCCTGCCTGTTGGGATTTCTGACCATCCTCGCCTGTCTCTCCCTGTCCCAGCAGAGCCCAGCCCATGAGTTCTCTCCAGACCTTGGGGCTGTCTCCAAGGCTTTGAGCATGGGTGGTGCTTTTAGGTGGGGATGTGGGAGCATGAAGGCAGCTGGCGGGGTGGTGAGCATCGAACCACAGAAGGAACAAGAAAAGATGCTGTGGGGCAAGGAGGGAGAGCCTTGTCTTCAAAATCACCTGGTTGTGAAGAACAACCAGTGCTGGGGTCTGTCTGTGGCCTCTTCCCATTGGATACTCTTGGAGGAGCCACTGAGTTTCTGAGCTTGCCACCTGTTTTGAATGAAGCTGGAGCTGCATCCAGCACCGCGTGGCTCCAGACCTTTCTGGGAAGCCCCAGCAGGTGGGGATGGGCCACAGCAGCGGCACTGCCAGGCCCTGCAGGTCAGCCTGGAATGCTGGGCAGGAAGAGCCAGGGCTTGGCAGGAAAGCTCCCTGTGATGTCACCAGCCCTCCAAAACGTGCTGGCTCTCCCTGGTGACATGGGCACAGCAGAAGTGGCCCTGCAGACCCTCCCCAGCCCGTTTCTCTCTGTTCCCTCCTCCAGAATCCTCTAAATCTGATGACGAAGATGACGAGCACGTCCCCACCCGGGAAGACATCAAGAGGGAGGGGCAGCTGCTGATCCAAAGCAAGAAGAAAGCCAGCGTGTCACGGAATGCACCCCGAGATTAGTTTAAGGGACAAGAGGGTCCAAAACAACTTTTATTAAACCGGTGAGAAACAGGGTTTTAGAACTCCAAAAGTGACTTAAATATAGGTTCGGGTATCAGTTGAGGAAAATTATGAAGGGGCAGCAACTAGTACAACAGGAGGTCCACAGTGTGCATGCACGTGGCTTCACCCAAAACAATGCCGGAACCGCCCCTGAGGCCCAGAGGAGTACACGCTTGCCTGAACACGGTGCGGGATTATTCTTAAAGGGATATAGGTACTCGTAGTGAGTACGGAAAGTGTACGCTCGCGATTCCGCGAGGGTAAATTTATAATACACTCGCAATCCTGCGAGGGTTAATTTACTTACACGTGCAAATGTGCACGGAATACTACACGTGCTTATATGGAAGCACGGGAGGAAAATACACTCGCGATTATGCGAGGAAATAATTTTATACGTGTGCCAATGTGCACAGAAGGTTACTCGTGCATATGTGCACGGAAAGTATAAATACACTCGCGCTTATGCGAGCAAATAATTTTATACATGCTTATATTAAGCACGGGAAGTTACAGGTGCAAATGTGCACGGAAAGTATAAATATACTCGCAATCCTGCGAGCCGTTTTACTCACACCCGTGGCGGCAAGGCAAGCGGAGTCTCCATCCCGGGGAGGAGGGCTCTCGGCGGCAGCATCTCGCTCGTGCTCCGAGAGACCCGCGACAATGGGCGGAGTCTCGACGAGAGTCCCGTTTTTTATAGGCTGATCAGACCTGACTCTAGGCATTCTAGAAGCTTCTCTGCACCCCCACACCGGTTGTGGGGTGCCCCTGAAGCCTCCAAACATCCCCCACACTGGCCGCGGGCACCCAGCGGCTCACTGGCGCCTCGGCACTCCCGTCTCCTAATGACCCTGAGCCCTTCTCTCTGTCACCCTCTTCCCGAATGTTCTGCAGGGTACGCTAAATTAGGCTTTTACACATATCTGTGGAACAGTTTTTTTCTACAAAGACTACATACAGGTTGCATTGTTTAATGGCAGCATGTACTAATATTATATGCTCAGGTTTCACAGCCACTGATAACATATCCATTTAGACCAGTTTGATTAACAAATATATCGTTAAGTCTATTACAGTCTCTAACCCCAGGAAAAATACACCCACGTGTTTAGTGAGAAATTATATTACGGATATACGCTTGCCTGAATCTGGCAAGGAATTATTCAAGAAAATCCACGGGTTTATAATGAGGAAAACACCTGCCCAAGCGGCGAGGAATTATTTAATACACTCGCTGATCTGGTGAGGAAATAGCTCAGTTCTACCTAGTAAGTTATCGCTCACCCCAGCGAGGCGACGAGGCTGACCCAATCCCGGGAGGCTACTTTAGGTGGCGATCCTGCCTAAGGGGAGGCTTCAGGCAGACAGACCCGCAGCTCCGAGAAGACCACAAACGGCCATTCAACGGGACCCCGTTTATATCCGTGTCAGATCTGACTGTGGGCGGTCTAGAAGCTTCACGTCTTCTCTGCACGCCCCTACTGTGGCAGGGTAGCCGCGCTCCCCGCTGCAGACACGTTGGGTGAGAGAGGCAGGAAGAAGCGGGGAAGGGTAGAAGGAAGCCCATCGGCGCTTGCAGCCCTGTGTCCCCATGTGGGGACATGGCAGGGGCGGCCTGGGGAAACCCCTCCCACTCAGGAGACAGTGGGGTGGGGGCAGCTCCCAGAAACCCCTGCCCACTGCAGAGCCCCTGGCAGGGCCTGGGGGGCAGGTGTGTGCAGCCCCTCTGTGACACGGTCCGAGGTCACAGTGGGACAGCCAGACGTCACAGTGGTGACAGTCCCCCTTTCCCTGTCGTGACCAGCATCTGCCCCACTCACCCCGGTGAGGCCGAGTCGACTCCAAGTGCTGAGAGCTGCTCTCGCCACCGCTCTGCTCTGGAGTAGCCGCTCTGCAGTGAGGAGGAGAAGGTGGAGAGAGGGAGCACGACAGCACCAAGGAGTGTGAAAGGTGGAGAAGGAGAAGGAGGAGGAGGAGGAGAAGGAGAAGGAGGAGGAGGAGGAGAAGGAGAAGGAGGAGGAGGAGGAGAAGAGAAAAAGAAGGAGGAGGAGGAGGAGAAGAGAAAAAGAAGGAGGAGGAGGAGGAGAAGAAGGAGAAGAAGGAGGAGGAGAAGGAGGAGGACAAGGAGAAGCAGTAAAGCCATTGTCCAGCCACTTGCTGCTGTTGTTGACTTGAAGCAGCAGTGGAACTAAGATGGCAAGACAGCTCTTCTTGCAGCCTCACCTGAGCCCAACTATTGAGAAGCTCGAGCGTTATGGTAAGGCCTTCAGGCCCAATTTCACATGTGTGTCTGGGTCAAGGACATCTCTGAAATCAGGATGGAAACCCGAGGACTGTGGGGGGTGGTTGCTCAGGAGTGGTGACTGCAAGGAGGGACCTGCTTGACCATCCCAAAGGGCTGAGGGGCTGATGTGGCAGCCAGGGCTCCTGGTTCCCTTCCTGACGTGGCCCCTGCCTTCCTGGGGCAGCCCAGGCAGAAACCCCTGACCCCAAAGGGCTGCCCTTGCCTGGCGCTGGGCATTGCCCACGCTGAGCTCATGTCTGAATGGAAGAGCTGAAGGTGCTCGTGGGCCACGTGGGCTCTGTGTGTTCAGAGATGTGACCCGGCAAAACTGGCCCCTGCTGGGGAGACACCAGGGCCTGCCCTGAGCCTCCGAGAGCCGCGTGGAGCACAGCCCCGTGCCCCCGCGGGCATGGCAAAGCACTGCCGGCTTCCCGTGGGAGTGGGTCACACCCTGGAGAGCTGCACCTGCAAGGAAAGGAGCCCCTTGGAGGCAGCATGAGGTGTCCTTTGGTTCTTGCCGGGCTGGAGAGAGACCACCTGAAATGCCTGAGTGAAAGATGCATCGCTCCTTGGACAGGAGTGGGCCGAATGGTCTTGAGCTTGCTGCCTCAGAGCATGACAGGTCTTTCCCTTGTTTTTCCAGAGCTCGCTAAGATTTGGGCCAGCACATCGTATCACCTCAGCCTGCAGCTGGCTCTCCACCAGGTGGGCCTTACCTCCTTCTCCCCTCACACCCTGATGAACGCTGATCAAGTCCTGACAGCCCTTTGCCATGGGGTGCAGCTGTTCTTCCCCTGCGTTGAAAGCAGGAGCAACGCCCCAGCACGACACTGCAATGCACACAGTGACATGGACACCTTCTCTGTCCATTCAGATGTACAAGAAGGTCCCCCCGTCAGAGTTGCATGTGAAAACCTGGAAGCCTGGGACACATCTGGATTTATTCCAAGCGTGGGAACCCCCTGCCTTCTATCTGATTGAGCCAGAGGGTGTTTGTCAGCTTTCCCTCACCTATTTGGTTCTTCGTAGCTGAAGGGGGGTGAGAGGGAAAAGCGCAGCCCCTGTTTGTGTTCTCCCAAGGAGCCCATCTTGCTCCTTTGTGCCTCAGGCCAGGGCAGGGCACTAAACACCATCAGCCTCCTCTGACAAGTCACCCGTCTGCCCCTCCAAGACTTCTTCCCATCCGCCATCTCCTCTGTTCCAGGCTGTCCGCATTCCCGGAATCGGGACTTTTGCGGTTGTCAGAAAGCAAGTAGCCCTCAGCGAGCAGGATCTGGTGATCGTGGAGAGACCCGTGTTTCGACCTGACAAGGCTGTTGTGCAGGACTATGAGCTCCGCTATGGTTGCAAAGACTTCCCTGGTAAGCAGCGTGAAAGCGGCGCTGGCCCTTGAGCAGGGTGGGGAGGGGTGCTCTGCTCCCCAGAGGTGACTGAGGGGAGTACCAGCCACCCACCGCGGTCCTGCCAAGAGCTTCACTCGACAAAACCAGCCGGCTGTGAAAGGACCCTGCCTAGCTGTTTGTTTTAAAGAATCACCAGAGGACAATACAGCTAAGAGCGCACTCTCTTTGTCCTGCTTCAACAACAGGTTCCCTCACAGCTTCCTTGGTGTGGTGTCTTCTGGTTCTGTGATGCTTCAACTCTTGCTCCCCCTTTCCGCTGCACTAGACCTCCTCCAGGCAAATGCCAGGGCTCTTCCCAGCTCCCTCAGCCTCCTTGCACAGGGGAAAAGCAGGGGAAACCCAGGGGGGTAAGATGGTTCCTTCCAAAAGCCAGTGACGGCGACACCTGCGCCTTCTAGTCACTACTGCCTTTGGGGCAGCTGTTGTGGGACCCTGGGGAGCACCCAGAGCTTGGGGCTGTGTTTGGGGTGCGTTTCTCTCTAAAGACAAAGACAGCACCGAGTGTGGGCTGGCACCCTCCAGCTTGCCCTGGGACCTGGTGCCTATCTCCCCACTTTGTCCCGCAGTCACTCTTCTTCCCACCAAGTGCCTAAGACTCTTTGTTTCCCTTTCTGTATCAGAGAAGCCACAGCTGTCTGCTCCGCACCTCACTGTCCACTTTAAGAGGAAGGGACAAGCCGAGCGTCTCCTCAGAGGCGCTGGCCCAGCCAGGCAGCCCAGTACCAAAGTGTTGCCTGAGGGCCTGGAGGCTGCAGACCTTTGATTGTAGCCTGCCCAGCAGGTCTGCAAGCTCATGTGTTCCTCTTCTCTTGTCTTTCAGGCCATCAAGATTTCGAACAACTGCCGTATGCTGAGATAGCCTCAGAGAACGCTGTCTCTGAGGGCACCGTGCAGCTCTACATGGAAAGGACCACGCACCTTTTCCATGCCTACCTAGAGAACAGGAAGAACGTTGCCATCATCTGGAGGGACGTGGGCATGCTGATTGCCGAGGGAAAAGAGATAAAAAAGAGATTTTACTTACACTTTTTGGAAAGGCTGAATGGCACTGGCAAGATGCTGCAAGCTCTTCTCGAGGTAGGATTTTCACTTTCCCAGCCCCACTCCTGCTGCTTCTGAAATGCTTTCTGGGGGCTGCTTTCCCCTGGCCGACCATGCCTTGTTCAGTCACCTGGGCTCCTGGAGCTCTAGAGCACAGCAGGCTCTCTGCAGAGCACCTCCCTGGCGTGCAATGGCCTGGCTTTGCAAGAGCCACCCCCAGAGGAGCTGCACTTTGCGAGAAAAGGCCGGCGTTGATGGCGGGGAGCGCTGCGTGCCCCACTCTGGGGGCCGGGAGCAGAGGCACAGGCAGAGCAAGGCTTGCTGAGCCCAGAGCCCTTGGGCGGCTCTGGCTCTTTGCTGGCGCTGGGCTGAGGCGGAGCGAGCAGCCGGCCCTTCCCAGTGTCCGCTCCTCCCGTCATCCGTCTCTGTCCTCGTTGCAGATGCCGGAGATGAGGGACTCAGTCATCTCACGCCATGACACCGCTGCTTCCCAGACCTCCTCTGGACGTGTTATCGTCCTGCCATGGTATGTTTGACTTAACTTGGAGGAACGTGGGACAGTGGCACGGCTTATGCATCTGTCCTACTGTGGAGCTAGAGACGCATTTAGGCAACATTTCCCACTACGTTTCTCCTGCTCCTTTTCTTTCCTCTGTGGGAGAGACTGCTCTTAGGTCCGGAAACGTTAATCTGCAAGGCTCTACAGGAACTTGGAGGGCAAGATCAGAATTCAAAAGGGTGTTAGAAAATCAGAGCACTAGATAATATTCTGCTCTCCATGTGCACTGTGAGCAGGATCATTTCCCCAGAAGCAGCAAGGGGGTTTTGTGGGAGGACGACCATTCTCACGGGAAGGATGGAAAAAAGCGGGCACAGGCTGACGGGGTCTCACCTAGCCCTCCCGGCACTGGAGTTTCTACTGCAGCCCTCCGGGTTGGGCTGCCTTGGGAAACAATGTGGTGTCCTTTCTTCAGCCTGGTACCTTCTTGCTCTTCAGGTGCCAACTTGAGACCGTGCCTAAGATGCCAACGCTGATAGACCTGACGGGACGTGTGCAGGGAAAAGGTGATGGCAGTGGAAAGAAAGGTCGGGGACCAGTGGGTTGCTGGCAGGGGGCTGCAGGGTTTCCTTCCACGGCACATGGAGGGGATCAGAACTGAGGTTACCCCAGGAGGCCTGGAAGAGGGAGAGGCTCCTCCTGTGACTCTCTGGACCCATCATGGTAATGCTCCGGTGCCCCATCATGGGACAAGGTCTCAGGACAGTCCTGCACCACAAAGGGCCTCTTGGACTGCTGAAGGACACCTTTCCAGTGGCCTCCACTCCCTGCTTGGGCTGCAAACAGTGCAAAGCTCTAAGCCTGCTTCTTTCCATCATGTGCTCAGATGTCTCAGAGGCAATGCCTGTGGTGTGAACCTGCTCCAGCAGCAAATGTGTGTACACAGGACCAATGCAGAAATCCCAGAGCTGGGTTCCCTTGAGCAAAATGATTCCCCTTCCCAGAATGACTCCCGGAGACCACCGGCTCTGCCAGGGAACCCCCTGTTTCAGCACAAGGATGAGAGAAAGCCATCCAGATAGTTTTCCCCAGGGAACCCCAGGGAATAACGGTGCACTGTAGGCACGAGGAGCTGGACCAGAAAAACAGTGTCAGAAAAGGCCTAAGACCTCCCAGGAAACATGGCTTTCCCCCAAAGGGATGAAAAGGACCACCTTCCCCAGTGTTACCACAGCCCTGAGCAGACCCGCACGTCACTCTCCTTGGAACTGGCACACAAGTGGCACCCGGTTCCCAGAACAACACCGAGATGCTGTTCTGAAGAACCGTCTCCTTTCCCCTTTCTAGAGGATGCTGCCGAGAAGCGCCTCCTCCGTCGAACCAGGCTTCCTCCAAATCGGTTACCTGCACCGACTGTGAAGCCGGAGCAGGGTCAGAAAACTGAGGGGAGTGAGCCTCGCGCCAGGTGAGACACTCGCATAAATGGGTGAGCGTGACCCCCTGCTCCGGGCTCTGTGGGAGCGAGACGTTTCTCCTGGAAACACCCCAAGTGCGCTTTTCCCACGTCCCACTAACTCATGGTTTCTTGCTCATGGCAGTGTCTTGTAGCTTCTTGGCAGACTCTGCTGGCACCACTATTTCTTTCTTCCCTTCCGATGTGCAGAACTCTTGAGTAGCCAAGTGCAAAGGCTCGTTCCAGGAGCAGAAGGTCATTTTGGCTTTCCCTTCAGGTTGAAATGAGCCTGGCCTTGTGTTTGCTGAGAACAGAGTTCTGCAGTTAGTTACTGCAGAGGATTGCCCTGAGCAACCAGGAGCCTCTTCTACGCTGACGCCTGTCTTACGCAGAGCCCAGTGGCAGGATGGCCCTTCTCGTGGGGTCGTGTCCTCCTCCCTTTGACACTGTGTCCCCAGCGCCCAACCTGCCCGTACAGGGCATAGCGCTATCTCCGGGCACAGGACCCTGTTCCTCTGGTTGCTCCAGCAAGAGAGGGCCGAGACCTGGGCATCCTGGGTTGCAGGGGGGGCTGTTGGGCACATCCGAGGCTGACAGCTTGGGGTCTTCTCTGTGCCTGGGGACTTGATCACAAGGATGCGAGCAGAGCACGTTCTGCTGCAGAAGCAGGTGCGCCACCTGGAAGCACAGGATGCAGAACCAGCTCCTCCTGCGCTCCTGCCAACACGCCCTGTTGTGTCTTTGCAGGCAGCTACCGGTCATCCAGAGGAGCTGCTTGAAGGAAAAGGAGGAGAAAGGAAAGCTACCGCCTCTGGTTGCACCCAGAGAAGTGGACTTCATAGCCAGAGCCATTGAGAGGAGAGAAAAGGTACCCGACACCGGATGCTGCAGGAGCACATCGTACTGGACTGTAGAGCAGCGTTGCTCCACACGTGCCAGTGCTCACAAGATTCTTCACTGGGTGTTCACGGGACCACTGACCAGTTGCTTTGGTGTTTGCTTGAAGGGAGGCGGGTCACTGTCAGTTGAGAATACACTTGTCACTTCCAGTAGCCTGGAAACACCCCCAGAGCCCTCACTTGAGGCCGTTTCTGTCGGCCAGGTGACTGCAGGGCTTGTCTGGGCTCGCCAGCTGCCGGCTGGTTTGTAGCCCAGTGGTGGCTTATCTCCCTGGTCATTCCAGACGGGCTCCTCGGTGGAGCCTGCGGGAACCTGGGAGCAAACCAGCGTGGACAGCAAGGCAGAAGAGAAGGGAGGGGGGGAGGGAGGGAAGGAAGGAGGGAGGGAGGGAGGGAGGGAGGGAGGCAGGCAGGCAGGAAGGAAGGAAGGAAGGAAGGAAGGAAGGAAGGAAGGAAGGAAGGAAAACAGCTCAGCCGTGGCAGGGAAGGCTAATGCTGCCTGCTATTGCATTTTGTTTGTCCCCCAGAATAAATGGGAGAAGAAGGAGGAGCAGCTTCCACCGTATATCCAGAAATACCTGGAAGAACAGGAAGAGAAGGAAACAGAGCTGGCAGAGGCCGAGGCAGAAGAGGAGATGCCCAATGTGGAAGGAAATGGAGAAAAGCCAAAGGAGATGCAGAGGAGCCAGGTACTTGGGATTCCTGCAGAAAAAGAGCACTTTCTCCCGTGGGGCGGCTGAGACTGCAAAGTACCCTGGTACCCAAGCCGTCATAGCAGCCTTGCTGCAGCAGAACCGGGCGGGTGATGCTGCCCTTCCTGAGCAAGAAGGGGGACACAGAGTTGCAGTGAAACCCTGGTGACACTCAGAGGTCACCCCAGGGCCTGCTGAGCTCCTTCTCCCGGCTCTCCCCGTCCCGTGTGGTCCATTCAGAAGTGTTCTGGGGTCTGCGTGCTGGGAAGCAGCACCCTCCGGGTGCAGGGCTGTTGTATGAGAGTCTCCTCCTGTGCAGGAATCCAGCTCCCCCGAGTGCTCCTCAGACAGCTCCTCGAGCAGCGTGGAGTCAGACGAGTCCAGCTGTGACCTGCTGGAGATGAACATGGAGGGCTGGGAAGAGGCCGGAGAAGAGCCCCCCAGCGTCCCTGAGGACAACAGCGTCCCCCAGAAGCGGTACGAGATCTACTCCACGTCGGCCAGTGCCAGGAGACCGTCTCAGGCGCTGAGGCTCGCGAGAGACACGTCCAGCAAGAGCCTCCTCCGGCGTGACGAGCGCCAGTGCCGGCCAGCCAGGCTGCTGACACCAGCTCTCCCTTCTGTTCAGTAAAGCCCCACCTGCAAACCGCTGGGTCTGACACTGTGGGTGTTTCCTTGGTGGCTGTGGAAGCTGCGCTGGGCAGTGGCGCAGGGAAAGGCCACTGCAGGGAAGAGGGCTGGAGCCTCAGCCTCAGCCCTGCTCCAAGGGCAGCCCTCCCCAAGGCTCTGCTGTACCGGCTCGGCTGCGGCCCTGCTCTTTGTGCCCCTGCACCCCGCGTCCCTGGCACGGAGCCTGCCGCAGCTGCACATCCCGGACAGGAGCGGGAGGAGAAGGAGGAGGAGGAGGAAGAGGAGGAGGAGGAAGAGCCTGGGCACCCTGGGGAGCCGAGCTGCAGGGGAAAGCATCCGGGGGCTCGCCCAGCCAGGGCACTGCGGGGCGCCCAGAGCTGTGCAGGAACCACCGTGTGCCACAGGGACAATGGCACCCCAGGCAGGAGCCGTGCCTGGGGAGAGGAAAGCCATGGCGGGCAGCTGGACTCTGCCAAAGCTCTGCTGGGGCTCCCGACCCTTTTGTTCCACAGCCCCTGGCAGGAAAGGCAGGCTGGAGCTGAGGTGGGATGGGGACACCTCCGAAAGCTCCTCTGCGGAGCCCTGGGTTGGCATAAAGCGTGTCACAGGGGCCTGAGAGCGGCTGTGTGGCAGGAGGGAAGGAAGTTCGAAACTGCTGGCTGTTGGGCACCCTCACCCTGCCCGTGCTCTGTGGGGACTCCACGCAGCGGGTGTCAGCGATGCTGGCAGAGCCCAGGCAGGCTTAACCGCGCTACGAGAGATCGGGCCCATTTGTCAGACCTCTGTGGGATATTTTTTCCTGAAAAGCCCTGATTTTTGGGCATCCTGACTTTGCCTCCATAGGAGTAATTCCTACTGCCATTTACACTCTAAACAGCTGTGCCTTTCTCATGGCACCACGCGTGAGGTTGGCCAACGGTCAACAAGAATGGCTTGCCTCTTCTTAGGTGAATCTAAGCAGCTAAGGAATATATGGATATATATATGTATATATGAAGACTTATGTAGATAGGTGCCATGCAAACACCTGCCCCTGAGTTACCTACCTGCTTCCCCTCCTGCTCTAGTAGGCAGAAACGGGATTTCTTCCCTATGATGCCAGTGACTTCAGACACCCACTTTGCTTTATCTTGACGTGCCGCACACAGGATCACCTTTCTTTGCACTGGAAGAGAGTCTGGATCACTGAGAGACAGAAACCTGCAGTCGTTGCTGCTCTGTAAATCAGGTCTTTTGCAGCCTTCAAGATGGATATAAAATGTAGCGAGAAGTCACTTGCAGAAATCATAGTCCTGTTTCTCCTGTAGTGTTCCTGCGCTTGCCCAAGGCGGGGGCTGGAGAAAGCGTAGGACAAGCTGAGGCACCATATGGAAGTACAAGAAAGTACAACTTTCACCCTTTGGCAAACAAGATTTGAGCAAATCAGATTGCAGTCTGGGTAATTCAGTGAGAAGGGAAACTGTGCGTGAATTTGGGGGTGGGAGGGGCTGTTTCTGTGAATAAAATGTCACACAGATGTGTTTGACATTCAAGAAGTTAACAGCAATCACTATCCTAAAAAATATAAACACCCCTTCCTTCCCCAAAGCGTTAGAGGCCTTCAGACAATACACACAGACTCACGGAGATTCCTAGATCCAAATCAGTTCACATTCCAGCAACTTTTAAATACAACCTCATACAATATCAAGTTCCCATCCATCATAGCATTTCGGGTTTGTTTTGGTTTTGGTTTTGTGGGGGGTTTTTGTGGATTTTTTTTTCCCCCCAATCGGAATCAGAGTTTAACAATTTAAATTCTTTCCTGGTCTAAAAATTATTAGATAACAATAAGAGTAAATTAACTTAGAGTACCATACTTCATCCCATTTTTTCCAAAGTTCTGCAGAACAACATTAATTGCAATACAGCACTAAAACCCAGAATTCCACATTTAAGCCACATTCGAGTACAGTATCGTTTCAAGTTTCTTTTATCAGAATATTTCCCCAAAAGTTACTCTAATGCGTAAGGATGCATCCTAAGGGGGAGCAAGGTGGTATTTTAGCAGCGGAACCGGTTCCCATTTTGTAATTATCTCCCCAAACAAAATTCTTTTGGTACGAAATACATATATATATATATATATATATATGCCAACTAAAATACTGAGCTCAGATATGACAACCAAGTACCAAGTTCAAATATGCAGTTGGATCACAGTTACTTATTCAAGACAATATCTCCATTTTAGCACTGCACCTCAAAATTATTTTAGCATTGATCTCAAAATTATTTGATAACAATAAGAGTAATATTTCCCTTTGGGGTCTTCTGGCTTCTCACTGGGTCTTTTCACTGATATCACGTGTGCCTTTGTTTAGTTCAGCTGTAGACACTGTTTATGGTCCATAGCCTTCCGGGTACTGTTTGTGTGAATAAATCCTTTTCTTCTCAGCAAAGTGCCAAACAGGCCCCGTTCTGCAGACGTCTGTGATGCCTCCACGTTAGCCTTGCATTGTTATTTTTTTCCCCAGTCAGTTCCGTTCTTCCCAGCAAAGTGTGAACCAGACCTTATCTTGCAAGTCTTCAGTGTAGTTTGTAGGTGCTTTTGGTAAATATGAGCAGAACTTTACAGCTCCAGATTTTAGCAAAGATTAGTTACAAAGTTTTCTTTTACAGCAAAGATTTTAGCTTCCTAAGTAACATGAAGCAGCAAGTATATTAAAAATCATGCAACCTTATACTTCCAGATAATTCGTTATTTCTAGTATGCATTTGCTTAAGCTAAACGATTGCTATGAAACATAAATTGGGCTCATCCACTGACCTGTGAGCAGTAAAACCATGGCCATACGGCTGGTTATTCAGCAGAGCGAGCTCAAAGTAGGCTCATCCAGGCTGTCATATTTATAAAATAAAGTTGTTGGCTCATAGTCAAATTGCAGACAGTGGGAAAGGTCTGCACAAGACCCCCTGCACCCACAGCCCATTGGTGTTCAGCTGCTGTTCTGCTTCCCTGTGGGTCTCCTGGAAGGAGCTCTTGGCCTGGCTGCAGCCCAGGCCTTTCCCTCCTCTGGAGTCTGAACCAAACTGCCGCTGGGCTGGCTGGAGGGGGTCAAGTGCATCCACCACACCTGGGAACCTGTATCGTTCCTCCTCGTGCACCACAGCTGCCCCGGTCCCTTCCCTGGAGCCAGCCCCAGGATGGACTCCATCCACCCCAGCAGCCTGATCACCACGTGGTCCTCTTGGGAGTCACAGAATCAGAGTGGTTGGGCTGCAGGAGCTCTGCAGATCCCCAGCCCAGCCCTGCTCACACAGGGTCACAGAGCAGATCACACAGGTGGGTCCAGGCGGCTTTGGATGTCTCAGAGAAGGAGACTCCACACCCGCTCTGGGCAGCCTGGGCCAGGCTCTGGCACCTCCCAGCAAACAAGTTTCTGCTCATGTTCACATGGAGCCTCCTGTGTCACGGTTGAGACGGACAAATGGCATAGACCAAGTTCTCTGAGGATAAAAGCAGCAGATGCCATTTATTGCCACAAGTGCATTTTTATACAGTTTTACCAATTCAAGTGTCTCTTCACTATTGGTTACAAGTTACAGCAGTAACATCTCTTTGGCTATTTTTGCTGTCATCAATGTTACTCTTTTACTCCCTTCTCCCTCCCGGGTACATCCTTAACATCTCCGGATACTCCATTACTCCCATCTTTCTCATGGGTAGGCCTTCATATCTTCAAGGCTAATTTTTGTTCCCATGCCCTCCGTCAGGGAATCCACAGACCCACCATAGTCCCACATAACTGTGCACAATATTCCTGCCCTTCCAAAAATAAGCAAAAAATCTCACTCAAAACCCCCCACACCAGAAAGATTTTTATTAGAGAAGTCTCACGATCGTAAGCCCGTATTTTATTAGAGACTTGTCCCAGCTGCCCGCAGAATATTTCATTTTTAGTAGAGATGCAGCGCATCCCCCTCCCCACTCCCCTGGGTATTATTTTTATCAGCTTTTGCTTTATCCCCTCCTATAATGGTTGCTCTGTTCCTTGAGCAATGCTTAGTGCTGTGGAGTCTTGGAAGAAACTTTGAGGGAAAATGCAGCACAGGTATAAAGTATCATTGACTCCAGTGATGTAGTGATTGACGTGGATACCTGCTGGGGACCAAGAAGGTGGGGAGATGCTGGTGGTGGTGACCACGAAAGGAGAAGAAGAACAATGAACATGAAAACTCAAGAAATGAGACTTCCCTGAACCACAGGTGAGATCCCAGAGGAGGAGAGTTGAAGGGCAAAGGAGTTCAGGACAACTGGCAGTTTTTCAAACCCTATTCAGTGCAAACGGTGCCAATAATAAAGCGAAGATCGCAAGCGTAACAAGAAACCAATCTGGCAGAATCACAGGCTCTTCTGCACCCTTGTGATCCTCCAGCTGAAAATAAAAGGAAAAGCACAAGAAGACAGGGTCATAATCAGAAAGGTCAAGGCAGAAAATCAGATAAAACTAACAAAGGACATCCAAAAGGGCTAACAAGGAAGAGCCCAGACAGGAGTAGGGAGAGGACAGGTCAGAGATATTGAATCTAAATGCAATGTTTTCACTTGGATGGTTAAACCCACACACATACACACCCGGCTGAGCCGCTCACCAGGGTCCGCACCCATCTCACCCCACCGACCACCTTCACATTTCCTCCTAGAAAAGCCTCAGGTTGTTACAGTGCTGGCAGAGCAGCACAGAAAGGCACCAAGACTTCACTTTTACCATTCACAGGGGCATGAATTAGGTGTATTCTCTCATGTCCTGTCCCTCACCCCATCTAGAGGGTTATTTCAAGAGCTCCTGGAAGACAGGCATGCCCAAAGGTCAAGAAACCAGCAAATAATCTAATCAGAAGGAAACAAGGAAGCTTGGGTCACAATGTATTAATTCTGGAAACAAAAAATAAGCAGATTGAAACACTGGGAGAAGAGATTATTAACTCAGCAGAACAAGGACTGGTGGCTGGAGATGGACAGAGACTCTGAACTTTCAGGCTCAGGTCCTGAGTTTCACAAACCTGCAGTGTCCACTCCTTTAATATCATAAAATTTATATTTCCCTGAAGAATTTAGGCCCTTGAGTCAAGTTACTTAATGAGAAGAAACTTTTGTTTTAATCTATGTTTTCAGTTTCTTCTTAATTTTTTTTTAAAAGACCTCTTTAATTAGCCCTCCTGTTACTCATCTCTTCATTTTGCAGGGCTTACTGTGATTGCTGGCTTTTGGCCACACACTTATTCAGCTCATCTGAACAGAACTTCAGCTGTTGCCTGTAAGTTAGAGCTGAACATCCAAGTACAGGTATAAACACCAGAAAGTTACAGAAGAAGAAATATGAACCAATTTCTTTACAGGATATCTCACTCTGTCTGGTTTGCCGCCTCCTCAGACGCAAAAATAATAAACCCTATTAATTTAAGTCTTATTTAGCTGTTCCATCTCTCTGCAATAATTGATTGGGCTTTAGACACTCAGCCAGAAAACACAATCAAATCAGGTTTGCCTGGTGACTGCGCCATAGCAGTGCCAGAAACCCCCAGTCCCCACACTTGCTCTAATTGACTAAAACATTTGGTCACTCGCACATTTCTATACAGACAATTAAGCTAAAGAGACACTACAAACGCAGCAAGACCAGCTGAGAGCAATAATGGATCTTTTCAGTCTATTTTTCTAGGGAGAATTATGACTTAGCGATGTTGCAGTAACTAAAGCGGGTTTTGTCTCCCCTTTGCTCCCGATGCAGCAGCCTCAGGAGCTCAACGCTGCACAATCGCTGCCTTGCAGGGAACCACACCAACGAATTATCTGCTTTTCCTGCCCTCCAAAAAAGCTGCCACGTGCTAAATCTGCATCTGTTTGGCATCTATCAGGGCTGTAGCACTTCCAGGAATGAGGGGGAAGGGCTCCAGTGCAGAGTCAAGCCACATTTTTTACAAATACCCCCAATTTTCTGAGTGCGTTTGGATGCTGGCTCCGCACGTGCCGGCTGGCACGGGGCCAAAATGTGTCAGTCACAACCAGGCAAACACAACGATACCCAGTTCCCAGGAAAGTGGCTGAACTGCAGCATTTCTTGCCAAAGTGATGCACAGAGAACAAACAGGCTCCTCGGACTCTTCCTCAGAGATCTTGGGGGAGCTGCAGCGGTCGGAAACATTGGCAGAATCTACAAGTGTCAAAAGCCTAAAAGAAGAGATCCAGAAAAAGAAAAAGAATTGCAGCCGCCTTATCTGCAACTTTGTGCACACGAGACAAGAACGGTGAGGCATGACATTTGTATTAAAAACATTTTGCCAACAGTAGATCCAAACTATCACTTCATACGTCTCCAATGGCACAGGTGGTACCTGCTAATAGAAGGTAACGTTTATCCTACCCAGTCACTGGTCCCTGCAGTTCTACATTCAGTCTTGCGTGACTAAGAATCTGCAAACGTGGTTTAAAGCAGAAAGCGTACAGCTAGTCCTGGCTGGAGGATTAGTAAGCTGTGCTGACATGCAACCAGTAGAGAGGAGCGTGGGTATGGAATTCCTGTCTCCCTGTACCAAATCAAATGACCAGCACAGCTCACAGCCACACAGAGGCTGTAACACCCCAACCACAGGGTCTAAAAAAGAAACAACAAGCAGAGAAAGCTTCAGTTCTGCTTTACATCAAGCTTAAGGTGTGCATGATGTGAGACTTGAGATGAGTGTCAAAATTAACCTTTAAGTCTTCCTCCTCAGTAGAGATCTGAGAAGACAGGCAGCTGCAGTGCATATGGAAAATCCAGCAGCTGAAAACCCATTTCACCTGCAGCAGGTCAATAGTCATAGAATCATTTTGGTTGGAAAAGCCCCTCAAGATCAGGGAGTCCAACCATAACCCACGCCTGGCACTGCCCCATGTCCCTGAGAACCTCATTTAAACACCTTTTAAACCCCTCCAGGGATGGTGACTCCAGCACTGCCCTGGGCAGCCTGCTCCAATGCCCCACAGCCCTTTGGGGAAGAAATTGTTCCCCACATCCAACCTCAGCCTCCCCGGTGCAACTTGAGGCCGTTTCCTCTGCTCCTGGCGCTTGTTCCTGGGGAGCAGAGCCCGACCCCCCTGGCTCCAAGCTCCTTTCAGGCAGTTCAGAGATCAGAAGGTCTCCCCTCAGCTCCTGTTCTCCAGCTGAACCCCCCCAGGTCCCTCGTGAAGTGGTTTGGGATGGAAGGGACCTTAAAAATCATCTAGTGTCCACCCCCCAGCCATGGGCAGGGACACCTTCCACTGGACCAGGTTGCTGAGCATCCCAACATGGCAAAAAGTCCAGAAGAAAACCCAAAGACACCTTC
Organism: Patagioenas fasciata; assembly: GCF_037038585.1. NCBI lineage: Eukaryota > Metazoa > Chordata > Aves > Columbiformes > Columbidae > Patagioenas > Patagioenas fasciata. Next base: position 2,248,857 of record NW_027288507.1, read on the forward strand.
CGGCACAGATCTCTACACCACCAAAAACTCATTGCAAGAAAAGGCTTGGAAAGCATACACAAAAAGGCATAATTACAAAGGAATGAAGTAGAGCAGTGGTTGAAAAATGCCCAGAAGTCACAAGAAAGACTCAGCCATCCTCCTCCAAAAATGCAGCCACCATGAGCTCGGTTATAGCCCATCTGATGTCACATTGTGCTTCACAAACTCCTCAACGACCTCCAGAGGGCTTTTCTTCTGAGGAGGGAAATACACAGCTGGCAAATCAGTGTGGGTCTACCAAGCAACCTCCACAAAAGCCCTGGGGTTGGAAGCAATGATTGTCTGTTAAAGCTGAAACATTTCGGTGCAGAAAAGAGAGCTTCACAGCAGGAGATCTTTACAGGGGGAAAAAACGTCCCAGTTTCCCGCTGTTTTACAGGAGTGTGCCGGAGCTGAAGGTCAGACACAGCGGCAAATCCATCACCACCGACTTCAGGAGCATTGGCTGGAACACAATTGCTGCACTTGAGCCACCACCCAAAAGAATGTTCTGACTAAAGCGAGAAAATGTCACTGTTGGTGAAAGGAACCTGTTCAAATTATTTCAGCGTTTTATACCAGAATAGAAGTGGAATCCGGGCAGCGGAATTTTGCAGTTTGCCCAAGTGCGACAGGAGAAAACTCCAGTTTCATTCCTAGGGCCGCTCAGTCTTTGAGAAACCCTTGAAAGGCCACCAAGAGCTATTCTTTAGGCTTCCTCTTTCCCTTAAAAGGAAAGAAAGCGCTGTTGAAAAGTATAAAAGGCTTGAGATTTGTGGAAGGGTTTGCTTCCGTGAACTGAAAGCAGGAGTGAGAACATGAGAGGGGATATTACAGGGCTCTACTTGACACGCAAAAATACTGCAGTCGCAAAATGGATGGAAAGCTTGGTCTTTCCGTGATGCTGCTTCAGATCCTTCTTGTCATACAGGAAACTAAGAACACCTTGGACATTTTTAACACGTAGTAAAAGCCTGCTAAGGTCAGTGAAAAATGCAGCTGCTTCAGCAGGCAAGCCAAGCCGAACCTGGTGTCAAGAAAACGAGACTGGCAGAGTTCAGGGCTGGGAATGCCAGGAGCTGTAAGAAATACCAACCTCAACAGCTGAGCAGAAAAGAGCTAACAAATTGTTAGGATCTGGCTTTTTGCCTAAACCCAGATGCCCATTTTAATCCAAGAGCCCCTTCTGCTTTGCAGCAGGGGACAACAGGAATAACAAAAATTTCCAATACATAAGCGCATAATTTCTTGTCAAACTAAGCCTATGATGGGGTGTTGAACATTTTCACCGGAGGCCACAGCAGCCCCGCAGTTGCATTCAAAGGGCCGAATGTAATTTGAGGATTTGGCCCACAGGGCTTGTGTTTGTTATGTGCATCGTGCTCCTTTATCGCCGACTCTGTCTCGTAACACAAAAGACATACTGGCTTTTCCTCCCTGAAACACAAACACGTATTTGCTTTCCCATCTATCAATAAATCGCCTTCCTTCCACATCAATCTTCCTCTTACTGGACATTCTGGGATTCAAATTGCTCCACCAAAGACGGTAAGATGTGTCACCTAAGTAAAAGATCTAGATGATACTTTCACCTCCATCAACTAGTACTGAAGAAAAACCAAAATCCTGGACCTTTCACAATAAGCCCCGTGGTAAGTCAGAACGCTTGCTGAGCCTGTCGCAAAACATCTGCCATGAAGATCTCACATTGGTGACCTCCACTAGTGGCAACCACGGCAAACCGTGTCTTACGGAAGTGAGGCCATGGGTATCGACCACACGGCAGCTCATCCCATTTCAATCCCTCCCCCAAATCTACCTGCAAGTTCTTGAGAGCTCCTCTCACCCAGGTGAGATGGAGAAGAGACATCCATCCCTCAGCCCAAGTAGATTCACTAATTCCTACATTGGCTTCGCCATCCCAGGCTGCTCCCTTGAATTCTTGAATTAGATTCTGGAGGAACTGTTACTCTTTTAGCAACTAATTTGAATGAAAAAAACCTATTGCTATAATAAAAGCATTCTGAAACTAATAGACACTGGCAGATCATCTTCTCAGGCCATTTTGTCCATTAACAGCAGCTGTGTCATGCACCTGTGCTGTTAGATTGCCCACAGAAGAATTCAGAAGACCTATGAAGATGTCACATATTTCCTTATTTGGAGAACAGAATCTACAATGATTATTGAAGTGTATCACCACTATCCATATAAAATAAATGAGAGATACTCCATAGATAGTGTGAGGACATCACTATCATCTGTATCACACTTGACTGATGAGTTCTCTGCCCTTACCTGAAGTTTGAGGCCAAACTTTTGCCAAGAGATTTTAAATTTAAAACCCATCACCATCCGCCAGAACAATCCTAAGAAAACAGAACTAACCAGCCACCTCCAAAAACCATCTTCCAACTGCTCTTGGACACTGCACCCAAGAAAAAGACCAGCAAGACAAAATCCCCTCAAAGGGTCCCCACGGGGAGGTTGGGAAGACACAAGAGCGCACGCAGTTCACGTTTGGGCTGCAAAGCAAGCAGAAAAGAAAAATCCAAATAAAACCACAGGATGGGACTCGAGAACAGGTTGTGTCACAGAAGAACCAGTTTCCCGGTCCCAGCTCCCCTGCCAGGGCCAGAGCAACGGGACCCTGGGCTTTCCCCTCACACCCATCTACTCTCCCCACGAAAGGACATCTGGGTTCCTCCAGCGCCCACCACAGCCCAGCCTCATATCCAGCTATCGCTCCCAATAAATCATTTGGCAAATCAAGGAGCGGTTAAAACTAACGATGGTGAACAACCCACCAGAGCACAGGTCTGTGCTGACTTTACAGCAGCAGGGAAGTCTAAAAGACAATCAATATTTTTGTACCCATAAAATAAGAGGACACTGAAGGAATATCTGTGGAGTCACACTGGGGGTTTGTTTGGGGTTTTTGCTGCTCTTGTTTTTAGTTTGGGGTTTTTTTTTTGGTTGTTTTGTTTGTTTGGGCCCATTTTGGTTTTGGTTGAGTGCCTTTTTTTCCCCCAGTCATCTTTCCTATGAGAACAGCAGCTTGAGCCTCCCTCTAAGGCTGAAGAAAGATTTAAATGTACTTCCTGGGAAAAAGAAAACCACACAAAAAACCCACCACCCAAACTTTGAGCCCAGCAGGAACTGTTTCAAGCAGCTACAAGCAACTGCAGAAACAAATAAGAACGTGTTAGGCTGTACCTACTAATCACCACAGGAGACACTAATATGAAAAGTGCTTCTATCTGCATTTTAGTTCCTGACACCTACCTGAACAGATTAAATTACTAAAGCGTTCACACAGCAAAATGGAAGCACTGCAAATAGAACCCAGCCAAATACCTGAACCATCAGCCTCTCTCCAGCTCTGTGTTGCTTGCAGGCACTTAGTTTGTGCTGTATTTGTATTTTTATGCAAGACTGAACACTGATGGAAAGGGAATCAGCATTTTCTCAGGCTGCAAGATTGGCTAACAACCTCCTTTCCCATTTCAAGGGGCAGCACACTTGCTTCAAAACTGCACTGCCTGTGCCCTAAACCCAGTCCACACAAAGGCTGCAAATCTCACACAAGCTACCAGTTATCAATCAGTTTTGGAGCATTTTGGGAAGCTCAGCCTTTCAGCGGAGCAGAAACTTCAGAAAGGTGCAGAGCAGATACTTAGAGTGTTGTAATGATCGACATAAACCGCATTTCCCAAGCCAAACACAGCGTATCTCAGGCCTTTCAGATACGTTTTCCCAAAGCGAAAGTCACGCGCTGCCTCTTCTAACCCCTTGCAGAACCACGCTGCACTCTCGGTTGGCTGCCCGTCAGTGTACGTAGCTACCAAGAACACACAAACGTTCCTGCCGGTTGTCTAATAATATCAAGAGAATAGAAGAGATCGGTGCATTTCTCAGAACGCTTCCCATTAGTAAGACAACTGGAACACATGGGGAGTTGGAAGAAGTTAAAAGATGAGGTTTTTTCTAAGTGGGATTTTGGTGTGGGATGCTGCAGGTGATAACCCCAACAGTGGCGAACGGCCATCCCCCCTGCAGAGACGCCTTAAATTAGCCAGGAGAGATCAAACTGTCTGTCTGCTGCTTCACAGAGGTGGTACAAGAGAACAGAACATCTCCCTTCCCCACCCCAATCAACAGCTTCTTGAGCAGACTCTTGCAGCAATCAAGTTTCTCACTGATTCAAAAAAACAACTATCAATATTCACAGAAGAAAAATGCCTCAAGGATTACTCCATCTAAATATGACCAGCAAGGAGTTTTTAGCTTATGAGCCTGTGAAGGCTGCAAATTGTCACCATCTGCTTGTTCTGGCTTTGAACCCTTCCCTGGGGATACAGAGACAGAACAGAGGGACCTGGTGCAACCGCTCTCACTGAACTCACACCTGAGTTACAGAACCAGCTCATACCAAGTCACTGTCACCATCAAAATACTCTAGGCAATCCTCTCCTAGGAATATTCAAAATTTAGGTGTTTTCTGCTGAGGGTTGATGGGCTACACTTATACAGAAGGGAAGCGATTTTTAACACACAGCATTGGGAATTTCCAGAATAATAGGAGAGAAATACAAGGGGAAAAGAGCCTTCGCAACACAAGGAAAAGCTTTTCTTTATTAGTCATATTTATAAGGTACTTACCTCCTCTGGATCATAATCTCCCATGCTGATGACTTCCACAGGCAAACAAAGTGAAATAACGGCTTCAGCCAGACCTCTGGCAAACCTCCAAAAAAAAAAAAAAATAGGAATTTATCAATTGCTTCAACCCAAGCATGGTAGCGACCAAACAACCCCCCACACGCCCAGTCACAAGACACCTCCCACAACAGAAAGAACAAAGACATCCGAGAACTGGACACTGGACCTAGAATTCCTCATGTTAAGAAAAAAAAAAATCAAGTATATTGGCTGCAAGAAGAGAGTGACATGAATTTTAATGACTAATGATTTCACATTTACACACACCATTTTTTTCAAAAGCACCTAAACCAGTACTTGTCTCTAAGAAGACCCGCTCGCAACTACGGGTACGGCAAGAGTAAACTTTAAACTTCATCATCAATGTCTCTACTGCATGCGCCATTTAAAGCAAGTAGAAAAAAATGTTATTTTTACATAATTTTAAGTTATCTTTCATGTTGGGCAATGACTTCTCATGAGCTAATGAACTTTCTGATGTTTACACTGTGCAATACTTCTAAGGCAAGCAACAGACTTGAGTCTCAATATTTCAAATTACTTCACGTAGGTGGGGAAAAAAAAAAGTAACTGATACCTTTGCTGTGCCAGTCTGAGACCCATAGAAAATCTTTACTTTGCCTCCAGGGTGGCTGATCCATTTACGAGTTTGTCTTCTATTCCTTCAGAAGAAGCTGGATTCCCATTGGATTTTTCACCCTAAGAAACAAGCACCACTTCTCATTCAATCCCTTTTCAAAGTGATGTTAACCCCATTCTCCCAAAACCACTTAAAACACCTATCCTGTGAACAGACTCTCAGCACTAATTAAATGAGGCTATCAAAGCATTTTAGCTTCTCACACCCAGAGAAAGACACAACCACGTCTCTGAACTAGGCCACGCTCCAATAAACTCAGGTCACACGCAGCCGGATCCAGCTGAACGCAGGAACCTCCCAACTCGCGCAGCAGAACTTTGCTCACCTGCGCAAGGAGCTTTTACCATCCTGAACAGCCTAATCCCACTCCCGTCCTAAAACCAGCCCAACCTCATCAGTAACATCAATGGAAAGAGGAACCCGAGAACTCCAGCACAAGTAGAGTGATTGATTTGCAGTGACAGAGCAACCCAGGCTGACACGATCTCTCAGTAACGACGGGAGAAGCGTTCAGCAGAGAGCTGCTCCAACATCAGAGCAACGAGGGCACCGAGTCACCCACAAACATGAGACCGTCCAGGCTGCGGATTATAACCCTCAGGTGCACTGAACTGTAAGGAACGTTCAAGGAAGAAACGTTGTTTTCACAAAACTGGGGAGCTGGCACCTGACCCCAGCGAGGGAAGGGACCGAGACACATCAGACTGTGAATCCTGAATGTAAAACAAAATCTCTTCAAACTAATCCCAGAATGCAAACTGACACCTGTATTTACAAGTTAATCTAGAGGGAAGGACGGCCAAAGAGCCAGGAACCCATTTTTAAATAGATCAATAAGGGAAAGGGTGTTGTTCGGATTAGATGAATGAAATACGTAAACTGAGGCAGGTGTCGGGTGCTCTGTAAACCCTGAAGAACCGACCAGTGGGCAACAGGGGAGGGAAATTGCACCCAGGGTTTGGGGGGATATAAACGGGGGCTTTTTGCCCTATTATGCGTGCCTGCCTTTAGGGAGAACACCCGGTCTTGCAAAATCATTAACAAAATGTGCTTTGCTGAGAGATCCTGCCTGGGCCTGTTCTATTGGCAAGGTGATCGTTTCCTACACGACCACACCTGGGCTCCGCAGTGACCCACGGGGGGGCCCACAGTGGGGCAGCACGTGTCACTGCACCAGTGGGGACCGTCACCCGGCAGCCACTCGCCTCCACACGCAGATTTCGGGGCCTTCTTGGACAAAAGCACTTCCATCTTCCCTTGCCTTCTTTCTGGTTTTGGTGGTGAGGAACTGAACGATGATCCAAATGCTGATCCCAATGATACAGGGAATTGACCTTCTCCCCTGGAGAAGTTGTAGAAACTGAGGGCAACAGAAAGTAGAAATTTGGAAAGGTTGTTAGATGAAGCTTGGAGAGTATTCAGTAACAGGGACAAGGAAGATTCTTGAAAGGATAAGTAAGTATGGAACTGAAGAGGTTGGAAGGCTTTGAAAGCCTTTAGAGAGAGGTCAGTATATATGTTGGGAAAATGAACGTTGGGGAAGGTACAGAGGAAGTAGGCAGAGAGAGAAACAGACAGTAGCAAGTTTTGAAAAAGACTGATGGGAACCTGGAATGAACAGAAACAAGTGGAATTTTTGGTGGATTGACAACAAGTAACAATTACATAGTAGGTAAAGGGAGTCACTGGCCAAAGTGAACGGGCATATTTTTGTGAACCTTTGAAATACAAATTGGGTAAACAAGTAGGTATTGATAAATTTCTATATATGTCCAATTCCTTCCAACCTTTTTGAGAGAAGGAATTTGGCCAGTAATAGAGAAATTAATACAAATCAGGTTATAAACAGAATAATAAAGGACCTCTACCCAGTGGTAGCAAACACCTTTCTGACTGTATTAACTCTAATTTGATTTGGCTTACTGTTTTAGATTTGAAAGATGCCTTTTTGCCTCTCTCTCCGTGAAGCCAGCCAGACAATATTTATGTAAAACCCAGCTCACCTGGATGGTGTTGCCACAAGGATTTAAAAACAGCCCAACAGTACTAGGAAATCAGCTCGCTAAAGATCTTGAATCTTGGGAAGCCCCATCTGATGAAGGACAGATGCAACAATATGTGGATGATCGCTACCAGGACACAGAAGACATGCATAACCTGAACTGTAAGCTTATTGAACTTTGGGGGCTCCAAGGATACCAGGTATCACAGAAGACAGCCCAGATGATACAGCAACTCATGAGTAACTCATTTGGGCTATGAAATCAGCGTAGGGCAGAGGACCCTGGGCCAGGCTCGAAAGGAGGCCGTATGCCAAACATCAAAGCCTCAAACTGTAAAAGAATTACGGACCCTTCTTGGGCATGACAGAGTGGTGCCGGTTGTGGATTTATAATTATGGATTGTTTGTCAAGCCACTGTATGTGCCAGCAGCCACAGATCAGGAACACCTGCAATGGAATAAAGGAGCTACACGAGCCTTTGAAGAACTTGGTAAGGCTTTGACAGCGCCTGCTCTAGGACTCCCAGGTGTGAGTAAACCATTTTTTCTATTCTCTCACGAGAAGCAGGGAATAGCCTTGGGTACACTGGCACAGGATCTTGGCCCGTACCGACGAGCAGCGGCCTATTTCTCCAGACAATTAGATGCAACTGCAAAAGGGTGGCCGGGATGCCCGCGGGCAGTTGCTGCAGCGGTACTGAACATACAGGAGGCCCGGAAATTTACCAGGGGTCAGAAAATGGTTGTGCTGGTATCCCACACGGTGCCTACAGTTCTAAAAGAAAAAGGGGGACGTTGGCTTTCCCCACAAAGATTTCTCAAATATCAAGCTAAATCATCCTCACTAACACTGTCAAGCCAGCTTCTTTCCTCAGTGACAACATTGGAAAACCAGTTCATCATAATTGCCTGGAAACCATTGAAACAACATAATCCAGCCAAGCAGATCTAAAGGACATAGGATTATGGAGAACACTGAGAACTGCCTTACGGACGAAAGCAGCAATATCCTGAACGGTGAAAGGCACGCTGGTTATGCTATAACTACTAGCCATGAAGTGATGGAATCTGGGCCTCTGTCTGAAAGTACTTCAGCACAAAAGGCAGAAATAATCGCCCTTACCTGTGCTCTGGAACTAGCCGAAGGTAAAACTGTGAACGTTTATATGGACTCTAAGTATGCTTTCAGGGTCGTGCACGGAACAATTTGGAAAGAAGGACTCTTGAACTCTCAAGGCACACATATCAAACGTGCAGGAGAAATATCGGCAGCTCAACTTCCTAAGAAGGTGGCAATCATGCATATCCAGGCGCACCAGAAAGCGAGCTCGGAATTGGAAAAAAGGAAATGAGCTGGTGGACAGGGAGGCAAAACTGGTGCCTAAGCAAAAGGTAAAAGTGGAAAGTGCCCTAGTCCCCAACGGGCAGGTTATTTCAGAAGGTAAGCCAGAATATACTAAGGAAGACCAGAAACTTAGTATAGATTTAGAGGAATCATATCATGAGGAAGGGTGGGCTCACGCCCCACAAGAGAAAACTTATTGTTACCTCCTATTTAGTTTGCCCTTTAGTAGCAGAAACATTATACGAACATTTGATCAAAAATAGTAACTACAAATTGGTACACTACTGTAAGACAGGTGACACAGCAACGCGCTCTTTGCCTCCAGACTAATCCTAAGAATATACCTAAGCTAGAAATGGGTCAAATTGGGAAAGGAAACGGACCTGGGCAATAATGGTAAATTGATTTTTCGGAACTCCCAAGAAAAGGGGGGTGCTGATATTGGTTGGTACTAACTGATACCTTTTCAGGTTGGCCAGAAGCACTCCCTACCAGAACAGCAAAAGCTCGGGAGGTAACTAAAACATGAGCACAAGAAACAATACCAAGGCTTGGTGTTCCAGCTGATATATCCTCTGATAAAGGGCCACATTTTAAATCAAAAATTGTACAGCAAATCAGTCAGCACTTGAGAATAGACTGGCAACTACATACACCTTATCATTCTTCCTCCAGTGGCCAGGTAGAAAGAAAAAAAAAAAGATGAAGTGAGTCATCTAATTGAACAACAAATTGTAAATCTGGGGCAGGAGGCAAATTTGGCTTGGTCTCAATCTTCACCTTTGTCCCTCTTGCATATGAACAAGGCCAAGGGCAAAGAAGGGTTAAATCCTTTTGAAATCCTGGATGGGAGACCCTATAGTGTACAGAAGGGGATGTCTGCACAAGAAGGGGATGAAATTATGACTTTTTATATGGTTATATTGCGTAAACAACTTAACAAAATTGGGAAGAGTGTTTGCAACTTGGAGTAGGGGTCTGGATGGGCCAGTACATAACATCCAATTGGGCGATTATGTGTCTGTGAAGTCTCTTGCAGAAAAGGACTTTGGAATCACAACAGGAAGCCCATTTCAAGTCCTCCTGGCATCCTTCACTGCTACCAAGATTAAAGAACGGAATGCCCGAATCCATCATTCTAGAGTGAAGAAAGTCTGCAAAGCACCACGAAGGGTAACCCAGGCGCAACCTGGAAAATGCCGTTTCTTACGGTCATAACCCTAGCACACGGATGGGACGAAAATTGCCATGAGCAAGATCTGAATAAAACCATGGGGGAACGCTTTAAATTGGTGCTTTGGAATCAAAACCATCAGAGTGTATATATTACATTGCCCACTTCCGCAGAAGAAAGCTTTACATTTGTAGTAATTAACCAAAACCTTCCTGGAATTCTATCAAAGAAATTAGGTTATGTCCACCCTGACATGTTTTGGTCCTTCTGGGTAACCTTTTGGTCCCTTTGGTCCTTCTGGGTGACCAACCCAAACGGCACTTCCTACCTCAGCAAGAAGAAACCCAAAAGAGAAGACAAATGCTACAGCTGCAGTGAGCGGGGTCACCACGCCAAAGAACGCAAGCTCCCGTCGCAGCCCAGAAGATGCCATTCCTGCCGGAGCACCAGCCACATGGCTGTCAGCTGCCCCAAAAGAGCTCAGCAGCGCAGAAGACAAACACCAGGAGCCTGACTTTTGCATTAACATTAAAAATCTGTTGAAGGATAGAGATGGGTTTTCTCAGGTAGAAGTAGCCTTCTTACCTGCGGCCAGAGAAAACATAGACAATCATCACATTAGTAAAAGAATTTACTAACCTCTTAGCAAAGGGGGGAATGATACAGGGAACTGACAATTAACTAATTAACACTTGACACTTAAGGAACTAACCCTACCCCACATCACTAAAGACACTTAGAGAGCTAACCCTTTAACCCACATCACTATTGCCTAGCCTTGCTTAACTCTGTGTAACTTATTGTACGAAAAACAGGACTTCACTGACGCCTTGCAAAGATCACAATCCTCGGGTGCATCCTTGGGTGAACTAGATTACAGAAACTTGGACACAGTTTTAACCAACTCAGCAGTCTGAGACCCAACCAACTCATCACACTGGACCAAAGGTGATCGGGTACAGAGAAGAGGACCCGGGGTCACGATCACTGCGCAGCTGCAACCAGGAGGAGCCGGAGACTCTGGAAATGGTCTCCTGAACTCATTGCAATAAGAACCGCCTTCTCGGGGACAGGTTATGAATATGTACAGGTGTTCCTAAAACTTCCGTGAATATGTAACGCTTTACTGCATTTAACCAAGCTCACAGCTACTGTAATTTTACACACGTATTAGGTGAAATGATTCCCCGTGTGTCCGGCATCGTACCTAAATACATACCTTCCTTATAACCTCAAGGGTTGTAAGGTCATTCCACGCCTCACCAACAGCAACAACAGAATCAACGTAAAGTCTGTGCAGCCATAAGGACACCAGGGAAGTATAGAAGAAGTTCCACGTATCCATTGAGACATCTAGATCTGGAATAAATAACAGATTTAGCGAAAGCAGATTCCTACAGGATGAATTCAGTGTAAGCACACAAGAAAAATAATCATACAGGTTCTGTTCTAAGGAAAGGCAGAAAATACTTTTGTGCTGTGCAAGTGCCTGAAAGTAAAGAGTCCTTGCAAAACGTTCGCTGGCCTTAGTTTTGCGCGGACCTGACACAGGCAGATCTCTGGAGCTAAAAAGCTCCATGTCAGGGGAGAAATCACTGCCACAGAGGCTGCTGCCGAACACAGCCCTTGCTTGTGTACATGAGACACCACACTGGTTACAACAACAGCTTCGACCCAGACTTTCAAGGCCAGACTAAAACCTGGAAACCTTCAAAGTACTTTTTCAGAATTCTATCATGTGGGTGACGGTTGGTTCAGAACAACCCACACTGTTCTGAACCAACTTAAAAATTCAGGGTACATAACGCTGCAGCCAGGAGTGCACCTGTGCAGTCACCGACACTACCTAGCTCAAAAAAAAAAAAAAAAGCATTTAAGAGTTTAAATAAGGTTTGTTTGCAACACTGATGGACTGAGGAACGCAGATGACACCCTCCTGCTGTTATCCACAGTCCTCTTGGATCTTGTTTCTGCAGACGTGAGACGAGCTCAGAAACCGAGCATTTCCAAGAGGCTGGAAGCTTTGCTAACTTATTTTTCCCCTGGGCTGTTACTAATGCTAAAAAAGCTTCTTTCCCCCTCACCCCTCCACAATTAATACTGAACCCCAAAAAAGAAAAGAGCCGAGGGGCTCCCAGGCCCGTTCAGCAGCTCATCCTGTGCCTCCAGCACGACTGGTTTATGTGGGCAGCCCACAGGGGTGGGTTTTACCCCTCCAGGGGGCTCCAGAAACCTGCAGCAGCCCAAGTACCCCACACCCTGTGCCCACCCCAGCACGCGCCATCCTGCACCCCCAGCCCATCCCTCCCGTGTTCACCCACCCCTCTAACCCCCCATACAAACCCCTCACACTGACCCCCACATCCCACACCCCAGTAACTGCCTCAGAACCACCCCCCCCAGTTATTACCCCTTCACATACCCCCAGATATCACCCCCCCCCCCACACACACACACATTTTCCCGCCCCGTGGTTATTACCCTTCCCCCCTCACACACACACACTCCCAGTTATTACCCCCACACACACACACTCTCCCCACCTCAACATCATTACACCCCCAGTTATCACCCCCCACCCTACAGCTATCACCCACCCCCCCATGGCTATTATTCACACACACAGTTATTGCCCCCTCCATAGTTATTACCCACACCCACCCCTCACAGCCCCCCCAGTTATTACCCCCACACACTTCTCCCCTCCCCACAATTATTGCCCCCAAGGGTTATTACTCTTCCCTCCCTCACACCCCCCGCCCCCCCAGCCCAGTTATTACCTTCACACACAGTTATTACCCCACACACACCCCTCCGGGGTTATCACTCACCCCGCCGCTATCAACCCCCCACACCCACCCTCCTCTCATGGTCATTACTCCGCCCCTCACACACACCCCTTCCCCCGCCCCGTTATTACCACTGGCCCTCAGAGTTATTTAGCCCAAACCCTACGGTCACCCCCCACAGTCCTCACAGGTTCACGTCCCTCACGGTTATTCCTCCCCCCATACACCGCAAGCTCCCCAGACCCCCGCCCCTTCCGGCCACCGTTTCCCGCCGGACGGTTCTTGCTGGCGCTCCTGGGGGCGGCGGCCACCAATGGGAAGGCAGCGTGAGGCGGCCCCTCGGCCGTGGCGCAGCGGCGGCCGCCGCCGTGTCCGTCTTCACCCCCACCAACCAGGGGGAAAGCGCCGGGAAGCGCTTCGGGATCGCCTGTTACCGCAACAAGGCCATGGGATGGCGCAGCGGAGCGTGAGTGCCGGCCCGGGGCCTGCCCGAGGGCGGGAGGGAGGCCGGCCGGCCGGCCCGTGTGGGGCGCAGGCCCGTGTGGGGCGCAGGCCCGTGTGGGGCGCAGGCCCGTGTGGGGCGCAGGCCCGTGTGGGGCGCAGGCCCGTGTGGGGCGCAGGCCCGTGTGGGGCCCGGCTGGGGGGGGCTTGTGTGGACCTCCCTTGGACACTGTGAAGAGCAGAGGGGCCCTGCAGAGGGACCGGGACAAATTGCAGAGCTGGGCAATCACCAAGCACATGAAGTTCAACAAGAGCAAGTGCCGGATCCTGCACCTGAGCCAACCCCGGCTGTACAGACAGACTGGGGGACAAGGTGCTGGAGAGCAGCTCCATGGAGAGGGATCGGGGGTTCTGGTGGACGGCAAGTTGAACGTGAGCCACCGGTGTCCCTGGAGCCAAGAGGGCCCCGTGTCCTGGTGCACCCAGCACAGCACGGCCAGGCGGGCAGGGGGTGATTGTCCCGCTCTACTCTGCGCTGGGGCGGCCTCACCTGGAGCATCCACTGTGTGCAAGGCTGGGGACAAAGGAGACAAAGCTACTGCAGCGTGTCCAGAGGAGGCTGCGAAGCTGGTGAAGGTTTGGAGGGGAAGCCGGATGAGCAGCGGCTGAAGTCCCTGGGTTTGTTCAGCTGGAGCAGAGCAGACTGAGGGCAGAGCTCATGGGCTGCAGGTTCCTCAGCAGGAGCAGGAGGGGCAGGGCTGAGCTCTTCTCTGTGACAGTGACAGAGCCCGGGGAATGGCAGAAGATGTGCCAGGGAGGGTCAGTGGGACATGAGGAAAAGGTTCTTCACCCAGACGTGCTGGACACTGAACAGGCTCCCAGGGAGGTGTCACGGCCCCAAGCCTGGCAGTGTTCAAGGAGAGACTGGACAATGTCCTCAGGCACACGAGGTGACCTGTGGGGTTTCCTGTGCAGGGACGGGAGTTGGACTCCGTGATCCTGGTGGCATTGGGGGAGCTGGGAAGGCCCCTTTCAAGCCAAACTATTCTGTGATCCGTGTAGGTGCCTTCCAAGTCAGCACATTCTGTGATTCTATGACCCAGTTTTGTGGGGCAGCCCCGTGTGGGCACCCAGCTGTGGCAGGGGAGAGGCCCAGGTGGGGCCTGGCTGTGGAGCTGGGGAGCTTTTGTGGTACGCGGCTCTCCAGCCCAGGAAGGTGGTGGGATCTGTGTGAATCCGGGTACGCGGAGCGCCCTTGGGCACAGGGCAGTGCCCTGCGCTTTCCTGGGGAGTTACATCTCAGGAGTAGAAGTTTCCAGGCTCGTTGGCAGCACAGGTTGTTCCTCCTTGCTAAAAACTCATGTTCTTTTTTATATTGTTGACTTCACAAATTTTCTAACCGTGCCCTAATCTCTAGGGAGAAAGATTTTGATGAGGTCCTGCAGACACACAGAGTGTTTGTCAACATTTTCAAAGGCCAGGTGGCAAAGAAAGATGATCTTGTTAAAGCATTTGTGACGGATGACCAAACAGAAATCTGTAAGATGGTAGGTTTCAACCACTTCGCGGTTAGCAGCTTTATAAAAGCTTGGAGAAGACTTTCCCCTCCAGGGCTGGTGACTCCAGCACTGCCCTGGGCAGCCTGTTCCAATGCCCCACAGCCCTTTGGGGAAGAAATTGTTCCAAGATCCAACCTCAGCCTCCCCTGGGGCAACTTGAGGCCGTTTCCTCTGCTCCTGGCACTTGTTCCTGGGGAGCAGAGCCCGACCCCCCCTGGCTCCAAGCTCCTTTCAGGCAGTTCAGAGATCAGAAGGTCTCCCCTCAGCTCCTGTTCTCCAGCTGAACCCCCCCAGGTCCCTCAGCTGCTCCCATCACACTTGTGCTCCAAGTCTTGAATATTTTATATGTATTTAGCTGAAAAGAGTTCTGAATACTCTGTAGAATATACAGCTTTTATACACTGATGTCTGTGGACACAGAAAAAAAAAGAATTACCAGTGCTGAAGAGTTTCTCACCTAAGGTATATTTTTAAGGATGCAGGGGATGCAAAGGGGACAGTTGCTCACTTGGGGAAGTCCAATGAAATGTTAAGAACAGATCTAATTTCTTAGTCCTTCTTGGTAGGATATGAACTGTGGGCTTGTTGTGAATTCAAGGAAATCTGTGCATCTTTTTTTGTAGTTTTTCTGTGGTGAGTTTTTTCTTTGAAATCTCTCCGTGCTGTCTGTCATAATGACGTACATTATTAATACTGTTATTTTTTTATCCACTTCACATCTGACCAAACCATTCAAGCAATTGTTAAATTTAACAGAGTTACTAGATTTTTCACTCTGTAGTCAAACCCATGACATTTATTAACTGGGTTTTTTTAGTTATTTACTGTCCAGATTTTAACAGAAGGAGAGCTGCAGGTATCGGACAAAGAACGGCACACGCAGCTGGAGTAGATGTTTAGAGACATCGCGACCATTGTCGCTGACAAATGCGTGAATCCCAAAACAAAGAGGCCGTACACAGTGATCGTCATAGAAAGAGCCGTGAAGGACATTCACTACTCCGTCAAACCAAACTAGACCACGAAGCAGCAGGTCTGTTTTCTTGCAAAATCGGTTTCAGGTCAGAGGTGGTGGCTTCAAGTGTAATTTCTCTGTTTGCAGCCACAGAGGGATCAGCAAAGCCCTGGGGGCTGAATTCTGCAGAGTGATTCTTCATCCAGCCGGTGGTTGAATGCTGGATGCAAACAGCTGCTGAAACTCGTGCAGTTTGTTTTCTAACAATTCAGGGAAGGGAGAAAGAAAGAAAGAAACTAATTAAAGCAGCAACAGTGATACGCCTGGAACAGAAAGAAAAGTTTTGTCCTTTAGTTTGATTGAGGTAATAAATCGGGCCTTGCATCTGAGCCACATGTTGGTTTGTAGTATAAGTGCTATTTAAGATTTCAGAGGGGTTTTTTAAGCGTTGGAGGGATCACGAATAACAAGAACTCTGCCTTTCCTTGTTAATCTACCAAAGCAGCGTTCGAGCAAACTCCCTGCAGCGCTGACAAAAGTGTCAGAAGCTGATGCGAAGGATTTGAGGTTTTGGTCTGTGTGATGGTTTTCAAGCAGGTGTGTAAATGCTCTTTGTTTTTAACACCTTTGTAGGCACTGGAAGTGATCAGACAGTTAAAGGAGACCATGCAAATCAAACGTGCTCACATGAGGCTGCGATTTATTCTTCCAGCAAGGGAGGGGAAGAAACTGAAAGAGAAGCTCAAGGTGCTGATTAAAGTGATTGAGAATGAAGATTTCCACCAACAGTTAGAAATTGTAAGCGATAAAGCCTGGCAACTGTGTGGGGGTGTTATTTTTCTCTGCTAAAGTGGCTGAAGCATTTCAAAGGGTTTCCCCAGCTGTGCTTGGCAGAGAGCTAAAGCCAGATGCCTTTCTCTGATGTCTGCATCACCCAAGACACTTCACTTTTGGTTTTCCACCAAGCTGAGTGGTGCAGTCGATGCACTGGAGGGAAGGGGTGACATCCAGAGGGACCTGGACAGGCTGGGGGGTCCATGTGAATCTTGTGAAATTCATCCAGGCCAAGTGCGAGGTCCTGCACCTGGGTCAGGGCAATACCCAGTACCAGCACAGACTGGGGGAGGGAGGGAGGGAGGGTCAGACGGATGGGCAGCAACCCTGTGGAGAAGGGCTGGTGGGTAACAAAAGGGCCGTAAGCTGGCAGTGTGCTCTTGCAGCCCAGAAAGCCAAGTGTGTCCTGGGCCACATCACCAGCAGGTGGAGGGAGGGGATGCTTCCCCCTCTGCTCTGCTCTCCTGGGGCCCCCCAGAGAACTGAGTCCAGCTCTGGGGTCCCCAGCGCAAGACAGACATGGACCCCAGGGGGTCTGTCCCTCTGTCACCAGTGCTGCCTCAGGCCCTCCAGCATTTTAGAACGATGCTAAAACCCAACCTGTGGCTGGCAATGCCAACCCAGGCGATGTGATGGTGAGTTTTGACCCACACATATATTAACCCTCCTAAAACCAACCTGGAAATGGCAGATGTTTGTGCCTCCTTGTGTGGAAGCAGCTCTGGCTGCCTCGTCCCACATCCCACCCTTGCAGCTCCAGGACAGACCCCACACTGGTGGCCCTGCCTGCATCTCCCGTCCCAGAACAGCCAAAGGAGCTGCTTGTTTTGGCCTCCAGCTGGCTGATTTAGCCTGGTTCCCTTTCTCCATGAACGATAAAACCCGGTGCTGAGGCTCCGGTGTCAGTCCCAGCCTGTGCCTATCCTTCGTTGTGTGTCATTTCATGTGATTTTGATCACATCCTTGAAAACAAAAACAAACCTCCAACGCACTCAATGTCAGCCCTCCCAGGGCAGAGATATTTCCGCGTGGTGAACGCTCCCGTGCAAATTCTCCCATGTCCTATTTTAGGTTTCTCACCGGCAGCGGCTGCAGACAACTGCGCTGGAGCTCCTGTCAAGCCTTTGGCAGTGGTTGTTGTGGAAGGAATAAGGGTCTCTCAGGGCAGAAGAGGAAATCTCTCCTTTCCTTCCCTGGGCTGTGTCACCCCCCCCCACCTGCCACCTAATGAAACCCCAATGGCATCAGCCCTTTCCCTCCCCTGCATTTCTTAATTTATTCCTTACATTATTAATTTTCCTATATTGGAGGGCACCGTGCAACCTTTCTTTTTCCAGTGTTTGGGAATGTGTGTGCTCCCCTGCGCACTGGTGGCGTCACCATCATTGGAGGGGTTGGACAGATGCAGAGATGAGGTTCTCAGGGACATGGGTTAGTGCTAGGGGTGGGTTATGGTTGGATTCCATGATCTTGAGGGTCTCTTCCAGCCAAAATAATTCAATGATTTTATGACCTCCATCTTGGGGACGCCCCGACATGGGCTCTACTGCCCCATGGCCCCCATGGGGTGGGGACAGTGCCCTACTGTGCCCCATGCAGCTCCCCTGCCCAGTGCAGGCAGGCTGTCCCAGGCAGGGCTGTCCTGTGTGGCCCAGGGGTCACTTTGGCAGAGGGATGCTCCTGACCCTGCCACTGCCTTCCTGGTTGGTTGTATTTTGGTGTTTTCTTACTCTAGAAACCCAGGCATTGCCTCTGGTGTCTTCCCACTCGCTCCTGTACCTTTTTGCCACTTGTCACATCCATTTCCACGGCCGCCTCTCCCGGGCCAGGCTAAGACAGCGGCAGTCAGTCCGATTGCACCCAGTGTTGTCTCCCGGGCAGGAGCTCGCTGGTGGGGTGACGTCTTCTCCTCGCCTCACAGACATGGTGAGGAGTTGGGATGCGGTGTCTGAACACATTCAGGGAATGCTCATGATAAAGCAGTTGGCCTTTATCTTCTGCTCACAACTTAACAGTTTCAGGAGACCTGAAATTCCTGTGTTGCTGCATGTCGTTGCTCTTCCCCTCCTTTCAAGGCAGCTAAAGCATCTCAGTGTTCCCTTGCATCTGGCAAACAGGCCACAGACCGGATTCTCCAAAAACTGAGATGGAAAAATGGAGTCCAGCTTTGTCAGAGAGAAGTCTTCAACACGTTTTGTGGCTTCTCTGTTGGCCAGAGTGCAAAGACCAGACCAAGACCCTGAAACAACTGGCACCAGGGGAGGTTTTAGGTGGGATATAGGGGACAATTTCTTCCTGAAAAGGGCTGTCGGGCATTGGAACAGGCTGCCCATGGCAGTGGTGGAGTCACCATCCCTGTGTGTCCCTTGGGACAGCCATGTCATAGAATCACAGACTCATTTTGGTTGGGAAAGACCCTCAAGATCATTGAGTCCAACCGTTAACCCAGCCCTGGCACTAACCCACGTCCCTGAGAACCTCATCTCCGTCTGTCCAACCCTCCAGGGATGGTGACCCCACCACTGCCCTGGGCAGCCTGTTCCAATGCCTGACAGCCGTTTGGGGAAGAAATTGTTCCCCAGATCCAACCTCAACTTCCCCCGGCGCAACTTGAGGCCGTTTCTGTTTGTCTTATCGCTTGTTACGCTTAGGGTGGTGAGAGCCTGGCCCAGGTTGGCCAGAGAGGTGGTGGATGCCCCGTCCCTGGAGACATCCCAGGCCAGGCTGGACGGGGCTCTGAGCAACCTGAGCTGGTGACGATGTCCCTACTCATGGCAGGGGGTGTGGTGGGTTGCAACTTGGGCAGCTTTTGCAACGGATTTGTGGTGTCTCTGCACCCCTGTGCAGTTGTATGGATGTGACTGTGCTTGGCTGCAGGATGCTGGAGGAGGAGCTGAGGGCAAAACGGCAGTCCGAAGAGGCCCGGCGAGACCGGTCGCGAGCCCAGCTGCTGAAGAACGAGGAGCTTCTCCTTGAATTTGAAAACAGAATCGACCGCCTCCTCTTCCATCTGCATGGCATCACCGTGCCTGGCCAGGTATTCACCCCAAGTGGCTCATTTTGCCCACCAAGATGGTTCTCTCCGTCTCCAGGATGACTCTCTCCTGTCCCGGGGGGTGGAGGAGAAGCTCCAGTACCTGGGCCAGAAGCTGCAGTACCTGGCACAGCGGGCGGCCCACCTGCCCCCTGAGTGCAAGATCCTGGATAAGAGCAACGAGATACGTGGGATGTCCATCCCTGCTGGGGTCTTCGGGGACCCGCAGCAGGCTCCTCCTGATGGCCCATCCCAAGTGTCCCCCAGGGGGACATCAAGGGCATCCCTTGGGTTGTAACACCCACCTCCCCTTCAGCAATTAACCCAGAGTGTCTTTCACAGATTTTTGTGAAGGCCAGGGATTTTCTGGAGAAAAAAATGTCGAGTGATCCTCAGAACGTGGTGGTTTCCTTTGAGGAGAGAGACAGCAGCGATGACGGTAGGAGAGCTTAGCGGGGACGTGTCCCACGGCGACTGTCCCTGCCCCTGCCTGTTGGGATTTCTGACCATCCTCGCCTGTCTCTCCCTGTCCCAGCAGAGCCCAGCCCATGAGTTCTCTCCAGACCTTGGGGCTGTCTCCAAGGCTTTGAGCATGGGTGGTGCTTTTAGGTGGGGATGTGGGAGCATGAAGGCAGCTGGCGGGGTGGTGAGCATCGAACCACAGAAGGAACAAGAAAAGATGCTGTGGGGCAAGGAGGGAGAGCCTTGTCTTCGAAATCACCTGGTTGTGAAGAACAACCAGTGCTGGGGTCTGTCTGTGGCCTCTTCCCATTGGATACTCTTGGAGGAGCCACTGAGTTTCTGAGCTTGCCACCTGTTTTGAATGAAGCTGGAGCTGCATCCAGCACCGCGTGGCTCCAGACCTTTCTGGGAAGCCCCAGCAGGTGGGGATGGGCCACAGCAGCGGCACTGCCAGGCCCTGCAGGTCAGCCTGGGATGCTGGGCAGGAAGAGCCAGGGCTTGGCAGGAAAGCTCCCTGTGATGTCACCAGCCCTCCAAAACGTGCTGGCTCTCCCTGGTGACATGGGCACAGCAGAAGTGGCCCTGCAGACCCTCCCCAGCCCGTTTCTCTCTGTTCCCTCCTCCAGAATCCTCTAAATCTGATGACGAAGATGACGAGCACGTCCCCACCCGGGAAGACATCAAGAGGGAGGGGCAGCTGCTGATCCAAAGCAAGAAGAAAGCCAGCGTGTCACGGAATGCACCCCGAGATTAGTTTAAGGGACAAGAGGGTCCAAAACAACTTTTATTAAACCGGTGAGAAACAGGGTTTTAGAACTCCAAAAGTGACTTAAATATAGGTTCGGGTATCAGTTGAGGAAAATTATGAAGGGGCAGCAACTAGTACAACAGGAGGTCCACAGTGTGCATGCACGTGGCTTCACCCAAAACAATGCCGGAACCGCCCCTGAGGCCCAGAGGAGTACACGCTTGCCTGAACACGGTGCGGGATTATTCTTAAAGGGATATAGGTACTCGTAGTGAGTACGGAAAGTGTACGCTCGCGATTCCGCGAGGGTAAATTTATAATACACTCGCAATCCTGCGAGGGTTAATTTACTTACACGTGCAAATGTGCACGGAATACTACACGTGCTTATATGGAAGCACGGGAGGAAAATACACTCGCGATTATGCGAGGAAATAATTTTATACGTGTGCCAATGTGCACAGAAGGTTACTCGTGCATATGTGCACGGAAAGTATAAATACACTCGCGCTTATGCGAGCAAATAATTTTATACATGCTTATATTAAGCACGGGAAGTTACAGGTGCAAATGTGCACGGAAAGTATAAATATACTCGCAATCCTGCGAGCCGTTTTACTCACACCCGTGGCGGCAAGGCAAGCGGAGTCTCCATCCCGGGGAGGAGGGCTCTCGGCGGCAGCATCTCGCTCGTGCTCCGAGAGACCCGCGACAATGGGCGGAGTCTCGACGAGAGTCCCGTTTTTTATAGGCTGATCAGACCTGACTCTAGGCATTCTAGAAGCTTCTCTGCACCCCCACACCGGTTGTGGGGTGCCTCTGAAGCCTCCAAACATCCCCCACACTGGCCGCGGGCACCCAGCGGCTCACTGGCGCCTCGGCACTCCCGTCTCCTAATGACCCTGAGCCCTTCTCTCTGTCAGCCTCTTCCCGAATGTTCTGCAGGGTACGCTAAATTAGGCTTTTACACATATCTGTGGAACAGTTTTTTTCTACAAAGACTACATACAGGTTGCATTGTTTAATGGCAGCATGTACTAATATTATATGCTCAGGTTTCACAGCCACTGATAACATATCCATTTAGACCAGTTTGATTAACAAATATATCGTTAAGTCTATTACAGTCTCTAACCCCAGGAAAAATACACCCACGTGTTTAGTGAGAAATTATATTACGGATATACGCTTGCCTGAATCTGGCAAGGAATTATTCAAGAAAATCCACGGGTTTATAATGAGGAAAACACCTGCCCAAGCGGCGAGGAATTATTTAATACACTCGCTGATCTGGTGAGGAAATAGCTCAGTTCTACCTAGTAAGTTATCGCTCACCCCAGCGAGGCGACGAGGCTGACCCAATCCCGGGAGGCTACTTTAGGTGGCGATCCTGCCTAAGGGGAGGCTTCAGGCAGACAGACCCGCAGCTCCGAGAAGACCACAAACGGCCATTCAACGGGACCCCGTTTATATCCGTGTCAGATCTGACTGTGGGCGGTCTAGAAGCTTCACGTCTTCTCTGCACGCCCCTACTGTGGCAGGGCAGCCGCGCTCCCCGCTGCAGACACGTTGGGTGAGAGAGGCAGGAAGAAGCGGGGAAGGGTGGAAGGAAGCCCATCGGCGCTTGCAGCCCTGTGTCCCCATGTGGGGACATGGCAGGGGCGGCCTGGGGAAACCCCTCCCACTCAGGAGACAGTGGGGTGGGGGCAGCTCCCAGAAACCCCTGCCCACTGCAGAGCCCCTGGCAGGGCCTGGGGGGCAGGTGTGTGCAGCCCCTCTGTGACACGGTCCGAGGTCACAGTGGGACAGCCAGACGTCACAGTGGTGACAGTCCCCCTTTCCCTGTCGTGACCAGCATCTGCCCCACTCACCCCGGTGAGGCCGAGTCGACTCCAAGTGCTGAGAGCTGCTCTCGCCACCGCTCTGCTCTGGAGTAGCTGCTCTGCAGTGAGGAGGAGAAGGTGGAGAGAGGGAGCACGACAGCACCAAGGAGTGTGAAAGGTGGAGAAGGAGAAGGAGGAGGAGGAGGAGAAGGAGAAGGAGGAGGAGGAGGAGAAGGAGAAGGAGGAGGAGGAGGAGAAGAGAAAAAGAAGGAGGAGGAGAAGAGAAAAAGAAGGAGGAGAAGAAGGAGAAGAAGGAGGAGGAGAAGGAGGAGGACAAGGAGAAGCAGTAAAGCCATTGTCCAGCCACTTGCTGCAGTTGTTGACTTGAAGCAGCAGTGGAACTAAGATGGCAAGACAGCTCTTCTTGCAGCCTCACCTGAGCCCAACTATTGAGAAGCTCGAGCGTTATGGTAAGGCCTTCAGGCCCAATTTCACATGTGTGTCTGGGTCAAGGACATCTCTGAAATCAGGATGGAAACCCGAGGACTGTGGGGGGTGGTTGCTCAGGAGTGGTGACTGCAAGGAGGGACCTGCTTGACCATCCCAAAGGGCTGAGGGGCTGATGTGGCAGCCAGGGCTCCTGGTTCCCTTCCTGACGTGGCCCCTGCCTTCCTGGGGCAGCCCAGGCAGAAACCCCTGACCCCAAAGGGCTGCCCTTGCCTGGCGCTGGGCATTACCCACGCTGAGCTCATGTCTGAATGGAAGAGCTGAAGGTGCTCGTGGGCCACGTGGGCTCTGTGTGTTCAGAGATGTGACCCGGCAAAACTGGCCCCTGCTGGGGAGACACCAGGGCCTGCCCTGAGCCTCCGAGAGCCGCGTGGAGCACAGCCCCGTGCCCCCGCGGGCATGGCAAAGCACTGCCGGCTTCCCGTGGGAGTGGGTCACACCCTGGAGAGCTGCACCTGCAAGGAAAGGAGCCCCTTGGAGGCAGCATGAGGTGTCCTTTGGTTCTTGCCGGGCTGGAGAGAGACCACCTGAAATGCCTGAGTGAAAGATGCATCGCTCCTTGGACAGGAGTGGGCTGAATGGTCTTGAGCTTGCTGCCTCAGAGCATGACAGGTCTTTCCCTTGTTTTTCCAGAGTTCGCTAAGATTTGGGCCAGCACATCGTATCACCTCAGCCTGCAGCTGGCTCTCCACCAGGTGGGCCTTACCTCCTTCTCCCCTCACACCCTGATGAACGCTGATCAAGTCCTGACAGCCCTTTGCCATGGGGTGCAGCTGTTCTTCCCCTGCGTTGAAAGCAGGAGCAACGCCCCAGCACGACACTGCAATGCACACAGTGACATGGACACCTTCTCTGTCCATTCAGATGTACAAGAAGGTCCCCCCGTCAGAGTTGCATGTGAAAACCTGGAAGCCTGGGACACATCTGGATTTATTCCAAGCGTGGGAACCCCCTGCCTTCTATCTGATTGAGCCAGAGGGTGTTTGTCAGCTTTCCCTCACCTATTTGGTTCTTCGTAGCTGAAGGGGGGTGAGAGGGAAAAGCGCAGCCCCTGTTTGTGTTCTCCCAAGGAGCCCATCTTGCTCCTTTGTGCCTCAGGCCAGGGCAGGGCACTAAACACCATCAGCCTCCTCTGACAAGTCACCCGTCTGCCCCTCCAAGACTTCTTCCCATCCGCCATCTCCTCTGTTCCAGGCTGTCCGCATTCCCGGAATCGGGACTTTTGCGGTTGTCAGAAAGCGAGTAGCCCTCAGCGAGCAGGATCTGGTGATCGTGGAGAGACCCGTGTTTCGACCTGACAAGGCTGTTGTGCAGGACTATGAGCTCCGCTATGGTTGCAAAGACTTCCCTGGTAAGCAGCGTGAAAGCGGCGCTGGCCCTTGAGCAGGGTGGGGAGGGGTGCTCTGCTCTCCAGAGGTGACTGAGGGGAGTACCAG
Organism: Patagioenas fasciata; assembly: GCF_037038585.1. Lineage (NCBI taxonomy): Eukaryota > Metazoa > Chordata > Aves > Columbiformes > Columbidae > Patagioenas > Patagioenas fasciata. Next base: position 2,273,349 of record NW_027288507.1, read on the forward strand.
CCACCCACCGCGGTCCTGCCAAGAGCTTCACTCGACAAAACCAGCCGGCTGTGAAAGGACCCTGCCTAGCTGTTTGTTTTAAAGAATCACCAGAGGACAATACAGCTAAGAGCGCACTCTCTTTGTCCTGCTTCAACAACAGGTTCCCTCACAGCTTCCTTGGTGTGGTGTCTTCTGGTTCTGTGATGCTTCAACTCTTGCTCCCCCTTTCTGCTGCACTAGACCTCCTCCAGGCAAATGCCAGGGCTCTTCCCAGCTCCCTCAGCCTCCTTGCACAGGGGAAAAGCAGGGGAAACCCAGGGGGGTAAGACGGTTCCTTCCAAAAGCCAGTGACGGCGACACCTGCGCCTTCTAGTCACTACTGCCTTTGGGGCAGCTGTTGTGGGACCCTGGGGAGCACCCAGAGCTTGGGGCTGTGTTTGGGGTGCGTTTCTCTCTAAAGACAAAGACAGCACCGAGTGTGGGCTGGCACCCTCCAGCTTGCCCTGGGACCTGGTGCCTATCTCCCCACTTTGTCCCGCAGTCACTCTTCTTCCCACCAAGTGCCTAAGACTCTTTGTTTCCCTTTCTGTATCAGAGAAGCCACAGCTGTCTGCTCCGCACCTCACTGTCCACTTTAAGAGGAAGGGACAAGCCGAGCGTCTCCTCAGAGGCGCTGGCCCAGCCAGGCAGCCCAGTACCAAAGTGTTGCCTGAGGGCCTGGAGGCTGCAGACCTTTGATTGTAGCCTGCCCAGCAGGTCTGCAAGCTCATGTGTTCCTCTTCTCTTGTCTTTCAGGCCATCAAGATTTCGAACAACTGCCGTATGCTGAGATAGCCTCAGAGAACGCTGTCTCTGAGGGCACCGTGCAGCTCTACATGGAAAGGACCACGCACCTTTTCCATGCCTACCTAGAGAACAGGAAGAACGTTGCCATCATCTGGAGGGACGTGGGCATGCTGATTGCCGAGGGAAAAGAGATAAAAAAGAGATTTTACTTACACTTTTTGGAAAGGCTGAATGGCACTGGCAAGATGCTGCAAGCTCTTCTCGAGGTAGGATTTTCACTTTCCCAGCCCCACTCCTGCTGCTTCTGAAATGCTTTCTGGGGGCTGCTTTCCCCTGGCCGACCATGCCTTGTTCAGTCACCTGGGCTCCTGGAGCTCTAGAGCACAGCAGGCTCTCTGCAGAGCACCTCCCTGGCGTGCAATGGCCTGGCTTTGCAAGAGCCACCCCCAGAGGAGCTGCACTTTGCGAGAAAAGGCCGGCGTTGATGGCGGGGAGCGCTGCGTGCCCCACTCTGGGGGCCGGGAGCAGAGGCACAGGCAGAGCAAGGCTTGCTGAGCCCAGAGCCCTTGGGCGGCTCTGGCTCTTTGCTGGCGCTGGGCTGAGGCGGAGCGAGCAGCCGGCCCTTCCCAGTGTCCGCTCCTCCCGTCATCCGTCTCTGTCCTCGTTGCAGATGCCGGAGATGAGGGACTCAGTCATCTCACGCCATGACACCGCTGCTTCCCAGACCTCCTCTGGACGTGTTATCGTCCTGCCATGGTATGTTTGACTTCACTTGGAGGAACGTGGGACAGTGGCACGGCTTATGCATCTGTCCTACTGTGGAGCTAGAGACGCATTTAGGCAACATTTCCCACTACGTTTCTCCTGCTCCTTTTCTTTCCTCTGTGGGAGAGACTGCTCTTAGGTCCGGAAACGTTAATCTGCAAGGCTCTACAGGAACTTGGAGGGCAAGATCAGAATTCAAAAGGGTGTTAGAAAATCAGAGCACTAGATAATATTCTGCTCTCCATGTGCACTGTGAGCAGGATCATTTCCCCAGAAGCAGCAAGGGGGTTTTGTGGGAGGACGACCATTCTCACGGGAAGGATGGAAAAAAGCGGGCACAGGCTGACGGGGTCTCACCTAGCCCTCCCGGCACTGGAGTTTCTACTGCAGCCCTCCGGGTTGGGCTGCCTTGGGAAACAATGTGGTGTCCTTTCTTCAGCCTGGTACCTTCTTGCTCTTCAGGTGCCAACTTGAGACCGTGCCTAAGATGCCAACGCTGATAGACCTGACGGGACGTGTGCAGGGAAAAGGTGATGGCAGTGGAAAGAAAGGTCGGGGACCAGTGGGTTGCTGGCAGGGGGCTGCAGGGTTTCCTTCCACGGCACATGGAGGGGATCAGAACTGAGGTTACCCCAGGAGGCCTGGAAGAGGGAGAGGCTCCTCCTGTGACTCTCTGGACCCATCATGGTAATGCTCCGGTGCCCCATCATGGGACAAGGTCTCAGGACAGTCCTGCACCACAAAGGGCCTCTTGGACTGCTGAAGGACACCTTTCCAGTGGCCTCCACTCCCTGCTTGGGCTGCAAACAGTGCAAAGCTCTAAGCCTGCTTCTTTCCATCATGTGCTCAGATGTCTCAGAGGCAATGCCTGTGGTGTGAACCTGCTCCAGCAGCAAATGTGTGTACACAGGACCAATGCAGAAATCCCAGAGCTGGGTTCCCTTGAGCAAAATGATTCCCCTTCCCAGAATGACTCCCGGAGACCACCGGCTCTGCCAGGGAACCCCCTGTTTCAGCACAAGGATGAGAGAAAGCCATCCAGATAGTTTTCCCCAGGGAACCCCAGGGAATAACGGTGCACTGTAGGCACGAGGAGCTGGACCAGAAAAACAGTGTCAGAAAAGGCCTAAGACCTCCCAGGAAACATGGCTTTCCCCCAAAGGGATGAAAAGGACCACCTTCCCCAGTGTTACCACAGCCCTGAGCAGACCCGCACGTCACTCTCCTTGGAACTGGCACACAAGTGGCACCCGGTTCCCAGAACAACACCGAGATGCTGTTCTGAAGAACCGTCTCCTTTCCCCTTTCTAGAGGATGCTGCCGAGAAGCGCCTCCTCCGTCGAACCAGGCTTCCTCCAAATCGGTTACCTGCACCGACTGTGAAGCCGGAGCAGGGTCAGAAAGCTGAGGGGAGTGAGCCTCGCGCCAGGTGAGACACTCGCATAAATGGGTGAGCGTGACCCCCTGCTCCGGGCTCTGTGGGAGCGAGACGTTTCTCGTGCGCTTTTCCCACGTCCCACTAACTCATGGTTTCTTGCTCATGGCAGTGTCTTGTAGCTTCTTGGCAGACTCTGCTGGCACCACTATTTCTTTCTTCCCTTCCGATGTGCAGAACTCTTGAGTAGCCAAGTGCAAAGGCTCGTTCCAGGAGCAGAAGGTCATTTTGGCTTTCCCTTCAGGTTGAAATGAGCCTGGCCTTTCTGTTTGCTGAGAACAGAGTTCTGCAGTTAGTTACTGCAGAGGATTGCCCTGAGCAACCAGGAGCCTCTTCTACGCTGACGCCTGTCTTACGGAGAGCCCAGTGGCAGGATGGCTCTTCTCGTGGGGTCGTGTCCTCCTCCCTTTGACACTGTGTCCCCAGCGCCCAACCTGCCCGTACAGGGCGTAGCGCTATCTCCGGGCACAGGACCCTGTTCCTCTGGTTGCTCCAGCAAGAGAGGGCCGAGACCTGGGCATCCTGAGTTGCAGGGGGGCTGTTGGGCCCATCCGAGGCTGACAGCTTGGGGTCTTCTCTGTGTCTGGGGACTTGATCACAAGGATGTGAGCAGAGCACGTTCTGCTGCAGAAGCAGGTGCGCCACCTGGAAGCACAGGATGCAGAACCAGCTCCTCCTGCGCTCCTGCCAACACGCCCTGTTGTGTCTTTGCAGGCAGCTACCGGTCATCCAGAGGAGCTGCTTGAAGGAAAAGGAGGAGAAAGGAAAGCTACCGCCTCTGCTTGCACCCAGAGAAGTGGACTTCATAGCCAGAGCCATTGAGAGGAGAGAAAAGGTACCCGACACCGGATGCTGCAGGAGCACATCCTACTGGACTGTAGAGCAGCGTTGCTCCACACGTGCCAGTGCTCACAAGATTCTTCACTGGGTGTTCACGGGACCACTGACCAGTTGCTTTGGTGTTTGCTTGAAGGGAGGCGGGTCACTGTCAGTTGAGAATATACTTGTCACTTCCAGTAGCCTGGAAACACCCCCAGAGCCCTCACTTGAGGCCGTTTCTGTCGGCCAGGTGACTGCAGGGCTTGTCTGGGCTCGCCAGCTGCCGGCTGGTTTGTAGCCCGGTGGTGGCTTATCTCCCTGGTCATTCCAGACGGGCTCCTCGGTGGAGCCTGCGGGAACCTGGGAGCAAACCAGCGTGGACAGCAAGGCAGAAGAGAAGGGAGGGAGGGAGGGAGGGAGGGAGGGAGGGAGGGAGGGAGGGAGGGAAGGAAGGAAGGAAGGAAGGAAGGAAGGAAGGAAGGAAGGAAGGAAGGAAGGAAGGAAGGAAGGAAGGAAGGAAGGAAGGAAGGAAGGGAGGAAGGGAGGGAGGAAGGGAGGAAGGAAGGAAGGAAGGAAGGAAGGGAGGGAGGGAGGGAGGGAGGAAGGAAGGAAAACAGCTCAGCCGTGGCAGGGAAGGCTAATGCTGCCTGCTATTGCATTTTGTTTGTCCCCCAGAATAAATGGGAGAAGAAGGAGGAGCAGCTTCCACCGTATATCCAGAAATACCTGGAAGAACAGGAAGAGAAGGAAACAGAGCTGGCAGAGGCCGAGGCAGAAGAGGAGATGCCCAATGTGGAAGGAAATGGAGAAAAGCCAAAGGAGATGCAGAGGAGCCAGGTACTTGGGATTCCTGCAGAAAAAGAGCACTTTCTCCCGTGGGGCGGCTGAGACTGCAAAGTACCCTGGTACCCAAGCCGTCATAGCAGCCTTGCTGCAGCAGAACCGGGCGGGTGATGCTGCCCTTCCTGAGCAAGAAGGGGGACACAGAGTTGCAGTGAAACCCTGGTGACACTCAGAGGTCACCCCAGGGCCTGCTGAGCTCCTTCTCCCGGCTCTCCCCGTCCCGTGTGGTCCATTCAGAAGTGTTCTGGGGTCTGCGTGCTGGGAAGCAGCACCCTCCGGGTGCAGGGCTGTTGTATGAGAGTCTCCTCCTGTGCAGGAATCCAGCTCCCCCGAGTGCTCCTCAGACAGCTCCTCGAGCAGCGTGGAGTCAGACGAGTCCAGCTGTGACCTGCTGGAGATGAACATGGAGGGCTGGGAAGAGGCCGGAGAAGAGCCCCCCAGCGTCCCTGAGGACAACAGCGTCCCCCCGAAGCGGTACGAGTGTGCCCGCTCCAGCCGAGCCCCGGGGGCGGTGGGGCGTGAGCCGGTGGTGGTGGGTACGGGGAGCCAAACCCTGAGCCACGGGGCTGCACAGGACGCCCCGGGATTTCTGCAGCCACGGGAACGGGCTGGGTTAGACCCCACGGCAGGGGCCAAAGCAGGTGTGGGGCTGAGTGTGGGAAGAGGCAGGACGGTCCCAGCTGCAGAGTCAGGGAGACTTTGTCCTTGCTGTTGCAGGAGCCTTTCCCCACGGACAGACCGGGCCCTGCGGGAGGTGGTGACCTGCATCCTGGGGCAGGTGGCCCGCAAGAGAAGAGGGGAGAGGGATGAGCAGCTGGATCTGCAGGACAAGCTCCAGTGGTAAATCTCTCCGGACACGGGCAGTGCTTCCTCTCCCGCAGTCCCTTCCTCCTGCTCCCCGCAGCCCCGCGGGAGAGAGCCGCTTCTCCTGGCACCGGCCTCTCGGCAGAGCCGCTCCTGCGGCCGCGGCTGGCGCCCAGCTGGGAGCCCGGCTGGAGCGCTCTCCTGTGCTCACACCACCTCTTCCCGCTGTGTGTCTGCAGCGAGCTGGCAGTGCTGCGGTGGGAACGGTCGGGGAAAGAGGCAGGCAGCAGCCAACACCTGCGGGAAGCTGCACCCCAAGCTGCACCCCCTGCCAAGGCGGGGAAGAGGAGGGCAGGACCGGTACGTCCCCAAGGCTTGATGTGGTGGCGTTTGTAATGGCGACGGCGCAACGGTGCGGCCAGGCTGGTCTGGGACAGCAAGCAGCCGGGTTGCTTTCAGCCCCGCGCTCCCTTGGCTCAGGGGTCGTTGCAGAAAGGCTCTGCAGTCAGGACCGTGAGCAAAGCAGGGCTGATGGAGAGGCTGAAAAGAAGGGGCAGGAGGGAGGGGGAGCGCTGAAATCCCCCCAGCCCTTGCCAGGGACACTAACACTGCCTGCTGCTGCATTGCCGTGGTCCTGCAGGCGCAGCCCCGCGTGTGCACGGAGGAGGAAACACGCAAGCTCTGGGAGTCCTTGTGCAGCAAGATAGAGCAGAAGCGCAGCAGTGGCACCGCCAAAGGCCTGGAAAAAAGAGCCAGAGCAATGGGAGGCCCAGGTACCGCAGGCAGTGAAAAACAACTGGGGAAAGAGCATTCCCAGTTGAGTGTTTGCCTTTTGGAGTGCTCGCCTCTGAAAAAGGGGGTGTGGGCCAGCTTCAGGCCAGAGCTGGGCAAAGAGGGTGTTTTCCTGACAGCCCTGGGGGCACGGAGAGCAGCAGGGTGGGACTGCATCCCAGGGACCTGGACCTGCTCTCTCCAGACAGCAGCAGATCCCACCACATGTGTCCTGACCAGACTTGTTGCTCTGCACCTCTCTGTGCATACAAGACTACAGAGCTTTGTATTCAACTCCTCAGTTCTGGAGAACAGATCTACTCCACGTCGGCCAGTGCCAGGAGACCGTCTCAGGCGCTGAGGCTCGCGAGAGACACGTCCAGCAAGAGCCTCCTCCGGCGTGACGAGCGCCAGTGCCGGCCAGCCAGGCTGCTGACACCAGCTCTCCCTTCTGTTCAGTAAAGCCCCACCTGCAAACCGCTGGGTCTGACACTGTGGGTGTTTCCTTGGCGGCTGTGGAAGCTGCGCTGGGCAGTGGCGCAGGGAAAGGCCACTGCAGGGAAGAGGGCTGGAGCCTCAGCCTCAGCCCTGCTCCAAGGGCAGCCCTCCCCAAGGCTCTGCTGTACCGGCTCGGCTGCGGCCCTGCTCTTTGTGCCCCTGCACCCCGCGTCCCTGGCACGGAGCCTGCCGCAGCTGCACATCCCGGACAGGAGCGGGAGGAGAAGGAGGAGGAGGAGGAAGAGGAGGAGGAGGAAGAGCCTGGGCACCCTGGGGAGCCGAGCTGCAGGGGAAAGCATCCGGGGGCTCGCCCAGCCAGGGCACTGCGGGGCGCCCAGAGCTGTGCAGGAACCACCGTGTGCCACAGGGACAATGGCACCCCAGGCAGGAGCCGTGCCTGGGGAGAGGAAAGCCATGGCGGGCAGCTGGACTCTGCCAAAGCTCTGCTGGGGCTCCCGACCCTTTTGTTCCACAGCCCCTGGCAGGAAAGGCAGGCTGGAGCCGAGGTGGGATGGGGACACCTCCGAAAGCTCCTCTGCGGAGCCCTGGGTTGGCATAAAGCGTGTCACAGGGGCCTGAGAGCGGCTGTGTGGCAGGAGGGAAGGAAGTTCGAAACTGCTGGCTGTTGGGCACCCTCACCCTGCCCGTGCTCTGTGGGGACTCCACGCAGCGGGTGTCAGCGATGCTGGCAGAGCCCAGGCAGGCTTAACCGCGCTACGAGAGATCGGGCCCATTTGTCAGACCTCTGTGGGATATTTTTTCCTGAAAAGCCCTGATTTTTGGGCATCCTGACTTTGCCTCCATAGGAGTAATTCCTACTGCCATTTACACTCTAAACAGCTGTGCCTTTCTCATGGCACCACGCGTGAGGTTGGCCAACGGTCAACAAGAATGGCTTGCCTCTTCTTAGGTGAATCTAAGCAGCTAAGGAATATATGGATATATATATGTATATATGAAGACTTATGTAGATAGGTGCCATGCAAACACCTGCCCCTGAGTTACCTACCTGCTTCCCCTCCTGCTCTAGTAGGCAGAAACGGGATTTCTTCCCTATGATGCCAGTGACTTCAGACACCCACTTTGCTTTATCTTGACGTGCCGCACACAGGATCACCTTTCTTTGCACTGGAAGAGAGTCTGGATCACTGAGAGACAGAAACCTGCAGTCGTTGCTACTCTGTAAATCAGGTCTTTTGCAGCCTTCAAGATGGATATAAAATGTAGCGAGAAGTCACTTGCAGAAATCATAGTCCTGTTTCTCCTGTAGTGTTCCTGCGCTTGCCCAAGGCGGGGGCTGGAGAAAGCGTAGGACAAGCTGAGGCACCATATGGAAGTACAAGAAAGTACAACTTTCACCCTTTGGCAAACAAGATTTGAGCAAATCAGATTGCAGTCTGGGTAATTCAGTGAGAAGGGAAACTGTGCGTGAATTTGGGGGTGGGAGGGGCTGTTTCTGTGAATAAAATGTCACACAGATGTGTTTGACATTCAAGAAGTTAACAGCAATCACTATCCTAAAAAATATAAACACCCCTTCCTTCCCCAAAGCGTTAGAGGCCTTCAGACAATACACACAGACTCACGGAGATTCCTAGATCCAAATCAGTTCACATTCCAGCAACTTTTAAATACAACCTCATACAATATCAAGTTCCCATCCATCATAGCATTTCGGGTTTGTTTTGGTTTTGGTTTTGTGGGGGGTTTTTGTGGATTTTTTTTTCCCCCCAATCGGAATCAGAGTTTAACAATTTAAATTCTTTCCTGGTCTAAAAATTATTAGATAACAATAAGAGTAAATTACCTTAGAGTACCATACTTCATCCCATTTTTTCCAAAGTTCTGCAGAACAACATTAATTGCAATACAGCACTAAAACCCAGAATTCCACATTTAAGCCACATTCGAGTACAGTATCGTTTCAAGTTTCTTTTATCAGAATATTTCCCCAAAAGTTACTCTAATGCGTAAGGATGCATCCTAAGGGGGAGCAAGGTGGTATTTTAGCAGCGGAACCGGTTCCCATTTTGTAATTATCTCCCCAAACAAAATTCTTTTGGTACGAAATACATATATATATATATATATATATATGCCAACTAAAATACTGAGCTCAGATATGACAACCAAGTACCAAGTTCAAATATGCAGTTGGATCACAGTTACTTATTCAAGACAATATCTCCATTTTAGCACTGCACCTCAAAATTATTTTAGCATTGATCTCAAAATTATTTGATAACAATAAGAGTAATATTTCCCTTTGGGGTCTTCTGGCTTCTCACTGGGTCTTTTCACTGATATCACGTGTGCCTTTGTTTAGTTCAGCTGTAGACACTGTTTATGGTCCATAGCCTTCCGGGTACTGTTTGTGTGAATAAATCCTTTTCTTCTCAGCAAAGTGCCAAACAGGCCCCGTTCTGCAGACGTCTGTGATGCCTCCACGTTAGCCTTGCATTGTTATTTTTTTCCCCAGTCAGTTCCGTTCTTCCCAGCAAAGTGTGAACCAGACCTTATCTTGCAAGTCTTCAGTGTAGTTTGTAGGTGCTTTTGGTAAATATGAGCAGAACTTTACAGCTCCAGATTTTAGCAAAGATTAGTTACAAAGTTTTCTTTTACAGCAAAGATTTTAGCTTCCTAAGTAACATGAAGCAGCAAGTATATTAAAAATCATGCAACCTTATACTTCCAGATAATTCGTTATTTCTAGTATGCATTTGCTTAAGCTAAACGATTGCTATGAAACATAAATTGGGCTCATCCACTGAGCTGTGAGCAGTAAAACCATGGCCATACGGCTGGTTATTCAGCAGAGCGAGCTCAAAGTAGGCTCATCCAGGCTGTCATATTTATAAAATAAAGTTGTTGGCTCATAGTCAAATTGCAGACAGTGGGAAAGGTCTGCACAAGACCTCCTGCACCCACAGCCCATTGGTGTTCAGCTGCTGTTCTGCTTCCCTGTGGGTCTCCTGGAAGGAGCTCTTGGCCTGGCTGCAGCCCAGGCCTTTCCCTCCTCTGGAGTCTGAACCAAACTGCCGCTGGGCTGGCTGGAGGGGGTCAAGTGCATCCACCACACCTGGGAACCTGTATCGTTCCTCCTCGTGCACCACAGCTGCCCCGGTCCCTTCCCTGGAGCCAGCCCCAGGATGGACTCCATCCACCCCAGCAGCCTGATCACCACGTGGTCCTCTTGGGAGTCACAGAATCAGAGTGGTTGGGCTGCAGGAGCTCTGCAGATCCCCAGCCCAGCCCTGCTCACACAGGGTCACAGAGCAGATCACACAGGTGGGTCCAGGTGGCTTTGGATGTCTCAGAGAAGGAGACTCCACACCCGCTCTGGGCAGCCTGGGCCAGGCTCTGGCACCTCCCAGCAAACAAGTTTCTGCTCATGTTCACATGGAGCCTCCTGTGTCACGGTTGAGACGGACAAATGGCATAGACCAAGTTCTCTGAGGATAAAAGCAGCAGATGCCATTTATTGCCACAAGTGCATTTTTATACAGTTTTACCAATTCAAGTGTCTCTTCACTATTGGTTACAAGTTACAGCAGTAACATCTCTTTGGCTATTTTTGCTGTCATCAATGTTACTCTTTTACTCCCTTCTCCCTCCCGGGTACATCCTTAACATCTCCGGATACTCCATCACTCCCATCTTTCTCATGGGTAGGCCTTCATATCTTCAAGGCTAATTTTTGTTCCCATGCCCTCCGTCAGGGAATCCACAGACCCACCATAGTCCCACATAACTGTGCACAATATTCCTGCCCTTCCAAAAATAAGCAAAAAATCTCACTCAAAACCCCCCACACCACAAAGATTTTTATTAGAGAAGTCTCACGATCGTAAGCCCGTATTTTATTAGAGACTTGTCCCAGCTGCCCGCAGAATATTTCATTTTTAGTAGAGATGCAGCGCATCCCCCTCCCCACTCCCCTGGGTATTATTTTTATCAGCTTTTGCTTTATCCCCTCCTATAATGGTTGCTCTGTTCCTTGAGCAATGCTTAGTGCTGTGGAGTCTTGGAAGAAACTTTGAGGGAAAATGCAGCACAGGTATAAAGTATCATTGACTCCAGTGATGTAGTGATTGACGTGGATACCTGCTGGGGACCAAGAAGGTGGGGAGATGCTGGTGGTGGTGACCACGAAAGGAGAAGAAGAACAATGAACATGAAAACTCAAGAAATGAGACCTCCCTGAACCACAGGTGAGATCCCAGAGGAGGAGAGTTGAAGGGCAAAGGAGTTCAGGACAACTGGCAGTTTTTCAAACCCTATTCAGTGCAAACGGTGCCAATAATAAAGCGAAGATCGCAAGCGTAACAAGAAACCAATCTGGCAGAATCACAGGCTCTTCTGCACCCTTGTGATCCTCCAGCTGAAAATAAAAGGAAAAGCACAAGAAGACAGGGTCATAATCAGAAAGGTCAAGGCAGAAAATCAGATAAAACTAACAAAGGACATCCAAAAGGGCTAACAAGGAAGAGCCCAGACAGGAGTAGGGAGAGGACAGGTCAGAGATATTGAATCTAAATGCAATGTTTTCACTTGGATGGTTAAACCCACACACATACACACCCGGCTGAGCCGCTCACCAGGGTCCGCACCCATCTCACCCCACCGACCACCTTCACATTTCCTCCTAGAAAAGCCTCAGGTTGTTACAGTGCTGGCAGAGCAGCACAGAAAGGCACCAAGACTTCACTTTTACCATTCACAGGGGCATGAATTAGGTGTATTCTCTCATGTCCTGTCCCTCACCCCATCTAGAGGGTTATTTCAAGAGCTCCTGGAAGACAGGCAGGCCCAAAGGTCAAGAAACCAGCAAATAATCTAATCGGAAGGAAACAAGGAAGCTTGGGTCACAATGTATTAATTCTGGAAACAAAAAATAAGCAGATTGAAACACTGGGAGAAGAGATTATTAACTCAGCAGAACAAGGACTGGTGGCTGGAGATGGACAGAGACTCTGAACTTTCAGGCTCAGGTCCTGAGTTTCACAAACCTGCAGTGTCCACTCCTTTAATATCATAAAATTTATATTTCCCTGAAGAATTTAGGCCCTTGAGTCAAGTTACTTAATGAGAAGAAACTTTTGTTTTAATCTATGTTTTCAGTTTCTTCTTAATTTTTTTTTAAAAGACCTCTTTAATTAGCCCTCCTGTTACTCATCTCTTCATTTTGCAGGGCTTACTGTGATTGCTGGCTTTTGGCCACACACTTATTCAGCTCATCCGAACAGAACTTCAGCTGTTGCCTGTAAGTTAGAGCTGAACATCCAAGTACAGGTATAAACACCAGAAAGTTACAGAAGAAGAAATATGAACCAATTTCTTTACAGGATATCTCACTCTGTCTGGTTTGCCGCCTCCTCAGACGCAAAAATAATAAACCCTATTAATTTAAGTCTTATTTAGCTGTTCCATCTCTCTGCAATAATTGATTGGGCCTTAGACACTCAGCCAGAAAACACAATCAAATCAGGTTTGCCTGGTGACTGCGCCATAGCAGTGCCAGAAACCCCCAGTCCCCACACTTGCTCTAATTGATTAAAACATTTGGTCACTCGCACATTTCTATATAGACAATTAAGCTAAAGAGACACTACAAACGCAGCAAGACCAGCTGAGAGCAATAATGGATCTTTTCAGTCTATTTTTCTAGGGAGAATTAGGACTTAGCGATGTTGCAGTAACTAAAGCGGGTTTTGTCTCCCCTTTGCTCTGGATGCAGCAGCCTCAGGAGCTCAACGCTGCACAATCGCTGCCTTGCAGGGAACCACACCAACGAATTATCTGCTTTTCCTGCCCTCCAAAAAAGCTGCCACGTGCTAAATCTGCATCTGTTTGGCATCTATCAGGGCTGTAGCACTTCCAGGAATGAGGGGGAAGGGCTCCAGTGCAGAGTCAAGCCACATTTTTTACAAATACCCCCAATTTTCTGAGTCTGTTTGGATGCTGGCTCCGCACGTGCCGGCTGGCACGGGGCCAAAATGTGTCAGTCACAACCAGGCAAACACAACGATACCCAGTTCCCAGGAAAGTGGCTGAACTGCAGCATTTCTTGCCAAAGTGATGCACAGAGAACAAACAGGCTCCTCGGACTCTTCCTCAGAGATCTTGGGGGAGCTGCAGCGGTCGGAAACATTGGCAGAATCCACAAGTGTCAAAAGCCTAAAAGAAGAGATCCAGAAAAAGAAAAAGAATTGCAGCCGCCTTATCTGCAACTTTGTGCACACGAGACAAGAACGGTGAGGCATGACATTTGTATTAAAAACATTTTGCCAACAGTAGATCCAGACTATCACTTCATACGTCTCCAATGGCACAGGTGGTACCTGCTAATAGAAGGTAACGTTTATCCTACCCAGTCACTGGTCCCTGCAGTTCTACATTCAGTCTTGCGTGACTAAGAATCTGCAAACGTGGTTTAAAGCAGAAAGCGTACAGCTAGTCCTGGCTGGAGGATTAGTAAGCTGTGCTGACATGCAACCAGTAGAGAGGAGCGTGGGTATGGAATTCCTGTCTCCCTGCACCAAATCAAATGACCAGCACAGCTCACAGCCACACAGAGGCTGTAACACCCCAACCACAGGGTCTAAAAAAGAAACAACAAGCAGAGAAAGCTTCAGATCTGCTTTACATCAAGCTTAAGGTGTGCATGATGTGAGACTTGAGATGAGTGTCAAAATTAACCTTTAAGTCTTCCTCCTCAGTAGAGATCTGAGAAGACAGGCAGCTGCAGTGCATATGGAAAATCCAGCAGCTGAAAACCCATTTCACCTGCAGCAGGTCAATAGTCATAGAATCATTTTGGTTGGAAAAGCCCCTCAAGATCAGGGAGTCCAACCATAACCCACGCCTGGCACTGCCCCATGTCCCTGAGAGCCTCATTTAAACACCTTTTAAACCCCTCCAGGGATGGTGACTCCAGCACTGCCCTGGGCAGCCTGTTCCAATGCCCCACAGCCCTTTGGGGAAGAAATTGTTCCCCACATCCAACCTCAGCCTCCCCGGTGCAACTTGAGGCCGTTTCCTCTGCTCCTGGCGCTTGTTCCTGGGGAGCAGAGCCCGACCCCCCTGGCTCCAAGCTCCTTTCAGGCAGTTCAGAGATCAGAAGGTCTCCCCTCAGCTCCTGTTCTCCAGCTGAACCCCCCCAGGTCCCTCGTGAAGTGGTTTGGGATGGAAGGGACCTTAAAAATCACCTAGTGTCCACCCCCCAGCCATGGGCAGGGACACCTTCCACTGGACCAGGTTGCTGAGCATCCCAACATGGCAAAAAGTCCAGAAGAAAACCCAAAGACACCTTCCGGCACAGATCTCTACACCACCAAAAACTCATTGCAAGAAAAGGCTTGGAAAGCATACACAAAAAGGCATAATTACAAAGGAATGAAGTAGAGCAGTGGTTGAAAAATGCCCAGAAGTCACAAGAAAGACTCAGCCATCCTCCTCCAAAAATGCAGCCACCATGAGCTCGGTTATAGCCCATCTGATGTCACATTGTGCTTCACAAACTCCTCAACGACCTCCAGAGGGCTTTTCTTCTGAGGAGGGAAATACACAGCTGGCAAATCAGTGTGGGTCTACCAAGCAACCTCCACAAAAGCCCTGGGGTTGGAAGCAATGATTGTCTGTTAAAGCTGAAACATTTCGGTGCAGAAAAGGAAGCTTCACAGCAGGAGATCTTTACAGGGGGAAAAAACGTCCCAGTTTCCCGCTGTTTTACAGGAGTGTGCCGGAGCCGAAGGTCAGACACAGCGGCAAATCCATCACCACCGACTTCAGGAGCATTGGCTGGAACACAATTGCTGCACTTGAGCCACCACCCAAAAGAATGTTCTGACTAAAGCGAGAAAATGTCACTGTTGGTGAAAGGAACCTGTTCAAATTATTTCAGCTTTTTATACCAGAATAGAAGTGGAATCCGGGCAGCGGAATTTTTCAGTTTGCCCAAGTGCGACAGGAGAAAACTCCAGTTTCATTCCTAGGGCTGCTCAGTCTTTGAGAAACCCTTGAAAGGCCACCAAGAGCTATTCTTTAGGCTTCCTCTTTCCCTTAAAAGAAAAGAAAGCGCTGTTGAAAAGTATAAAAGGCTTGAGATTTGTGGAAGGGTTTGCTTCCGTGAACTGAAAGCAGGAGTGAGAACATGAGAGGGGATATTACAGGGCTCTACTTGACACGCAAAAATACTGCAGTCGCAAAATGGATGGAAAGCTTGGTCTTTCCGTGATGCTGCTTCAGATCCTTCTCGTCATACAGGAAACTAAGAACACCTTGGACATTTTTAACACGTAGTAAAAGCCTGCTAAGGTCAGTGAAAAATGCAGCTGCTTCAGCAGGCAAGCCAAGCCGAACCTGGTGTCAAGAAAACGAGACTGGCAGAGTTCAGGGCTGGGAATGCCAGGAGCTGTAAGAAATACCAACCTCACCAGCTGAGCAGAAAAGAGCTAACAAATTGTTAGGATCTGGCTTTTTGCCTAAACCCAGATGCCCATTTTAATCCAAGAGCCCCTTCTGCTTTGCAGCAGGGGACAACAGGAATAACAAAAATTTCCAATACATAAGCGCATAATTTCTTGTCAAACTAAGCCTATGATGGGGTGTCGAACATTTTCACCGGAGGCCACAGCAGCCCCGCAGTTGCATTCAAAGGGCCGAATGTAATTTGAGGATTTGGCCCACAGGGCTTGTGTTTGTTATGTGCATCGTGCTCCTTTATCGCCGACTCTGTCTCGTAACACAAAAGACATACTGGCTTTTCCTCCCTGAAACACAAACATGTATTTGCTTTCCCATCTATCAATAAATCGCCTTCCTTCCGCATCAATCTTCCTCTTACTGGACATTTTGAGATTCAAATTGCTCCACCAAAGACGGTAAGATGTGTCACCTAAGTAAAAGATCTAGATGATACTTTCACCTCCATCAACTAGTACTGAAGAAAAACCAAAATCCTGGACCTTTCACAATAAGCCCCGTGGTAAGTCAGAACGCTTGCTGAGCCTGTCGCAAAACATCTGCCATGAAGATCTCACATTGGTGACCTCCACTAGTGGCAACCACGGCAAACCGTGTCTTACGGAAGTGAGGCCATGGGTATCGACCACACGGCAGCTCATCCCATTTCAATCCCTCCCCCAAATCTACCTGCAAGTTCTTGAGAGCTCCTCTCACCCAGGTGAGATGGAGAAGAGACATCCGTCCCTCAGCCCAAGTAGATTCACTAATTCCTACATTGGCTTCGCCATCCCAGGCTGCTCCCTTGAATTCTTGAATTAGATTCTGGAGGAACTGTTACTCTTTTAGCAACTAATTTGAATGAAAAAAACCTATTGCTATAATAAAAGCATTCTGAAACTAATAGACACTGGCAGATCATCTTCTCAGGGCATTTTGTCCATTAACAGCAGCTGTGTCACACACCTGTGCTGTTAGATTGCCCACAGAAGAATTCAGAAGACCTATGAAGATGTCACATATTTCCTTATTTGGAGAACAGAATCTACAATGATTATTGAAGTGTATCACCACTATCCATATAAAATAAATGAGAGATACTCCATAGATAGTGTGAGGACATCACTATCATCTGTATCACACTTGACTGATGAGTTCTCTGCCCTTACCTGAAGTTTGAGGCCAAACTTTTGCCAAGAGATTTTAAATTTAAAACCCATCACCATCCGCCAGAACAATCCTAAGAAAACAGAACTAACCAGCCACCTCCAAAAACCATCTTCCAACTGCTCTTGGACACTGCACCCAAGAAAAAGACCAGCAAGACAAAATCCCCTCAAAGGGTCCCCCCGGGGAGGTTGGGAAGACACAAGAGCGCACGCAGTTCACGTTTGGGCTGCAAAGCAAGCAGAAAAGAAAAATCCAAATAAAACCACAGGATGGGACTCGAGAACAGGTTGTGTCACAGAAGAACCAGTTTCCCGGTCCCAGCTCCCCTGCCAGGGCCAGAGCAACGGGACCCTGGGCTTTCCCCTCACACCCATCTACTCTCCCCACGAAAGGACATCTGGGTTCCTCCAGCGCCCACCACAGCCCAGCCTCATATCCAGCTATCGCTCCCAATAAATCATTTGGCAAATCAAGGAGCGGTTAAAACTAACGATGGTGAACAACCCACCAGAGCACAGGTCTGTGCTGACTTTACAGCAGCAGGGAAGTCTAAAAGACAATCAATATTTTTGCACCCATAAAATAAGAGGACACTGAAGGAATATCTGTGGAGTCACACTGGGGGTTTGTTTGGGGTTTTTGCTGCTCTTGTTTTTAGTTTGGGTTTTTTTTTTGGTTGTTTTGTTTGTTTGGGCCCATTTTGGTTTTGGTTGAGTGCCTTTTTTTCCCCCAGTCATCTTTCCTATGAGAACAGCAGCTTGAGCCTCCCTCTAAGGCTGAAGAAAGATTTAAATGTACTTCCTGGGAAAAAGAAAACCACACAAAAAACCCACCACCCAAACTTTGAGCCCAGCAGGAACTGTTTCAAGCAGCTACAAGCAACTGCAGAAACAAATAAGAACGTGTTAGGCTGTACCTACTAATCACCACAGGAGACACTAATATGAAAAGTGCTTCTATCTGCATTTTAGTTCCTGACACCTACCTGAACAGATTAAATTACTAAAGCGTTCACACAGCAAAATGGAAGCACTGCAAATAGAACCCAGCCAAATACCTGAACCATCAGCCTCTCTCCAGCTCTGTGTTGCTTGCAGGCACTTAGTTTGTGCTGTATTTGTATTTTTATGCAAGACTGAACACTGATGGAAAGGGAATCAGCATTTTGTCAGGCTGCAAGATTGGCTAACAACCTCCTTTCCCATTTCAAGGGGCAGCACACTTGCTTCAAAACTGCACTGCCTGTGCCCTAAACCCAGTCCACACAAAGGCTGCAAATCTCACACAAGCTACCAGTTATCATTCAGTTTTGGAGCATTTTGGGAAGCTCAGCCTTTCAGCGGAGCAGAAACTTCAGAAAGGTGCAGAGCAGATACTTACAGTGTTGTAATGATCGACATAAACCGCATTTCCCAAGCCAAACACAGCGTATCTCAGGCCTTTCAGATACGTTTTCCCAAAGCGAAAGTCACGCGCTGCCTCTTCTAACCCCTTGCAGAACCACGCTGCACTCTCGGTTGGCTGCCCGTCAGTGTACGTAGCTACCAAGAACACACAAACGTTCCTGCCGGTTGTCTAATAATATCAAGAGAATAGAAGAGATCGGTGCATTTCTCAGAACGCTTCCCATTAGTAAGACAACTGGAACACATGGGGAGTTGGAAGAAGTTAAAAGATGAGGTTTTTTCTAAGTGGGATTTTGGTGTGGGATGCTGCAGGTGATAACCCCAACAGTGGCGAACGGCCATCCCCCCTGCAGAGACGCCTTAAATTAGCCAGGAGAGATCAAACTGTCTGTCTGCTGCTTCACAGAGGTGGTACAAGAGAACAGAACATCTCCCTTCCCCACCCCAATCGACAGCTTCTTGAGCAGACTCTTGCAGCAATCAAGTTTCTCACTGATTCAAAAAAACAACTATCAATATTCACAGAAGAAAAATGCCTCAAGGATTACTCCATCTAAATATGACCAGCAAGGAGTTTTTAGCTTATGAGCCTGTGAAGGCTGCAAATTGTCACCATCTGCTTGTTCTGGCTTTGAACCCTTCCCTGGGGATACAGAGACAGAACAGAGGGACCTGGTGCAACCGCTCTCACTGAACTCACACCTGAGTTACAGAACCAGCTCATACCAAGTCACTGTCACCATCAAAATACTCTAGGCAATCCTCTCCTAGGAATATTCAAAATTTAGGTGTTTTCTGCTGAGGGTTGATGGGCTACACTTATACAGAAGGGAAGCGATTTTTAACACACAGCATTGGGAATTTCCAGAATAATAGGAGAGAAATACAAGGGGAAAAGAGCCTTCGCAACACAAGGAAAAGCTTTTCTTTATTAGTCATATTTATAAGGTACTTACCTCCTCTGGATCATAATCTCCCATGCTGATGACTTCCACAGGCAAACAAAGTGAAATAACGGCTTCAGCCAGACCTCTGGCAAACCTCCAAAAAAAAAAAAAAAAAGGAATTTATCAATTGCTTCAACCCAAGCATGGTAGCGACCAAACAACCCCCACACGCCCAGTCACAAGACACCTCCCACAACAGAAAGAACAAAGACATCCGAGAACTGGACACTGGACCTAGAATTCCTCATGTTAAGAAAAAAAAAAATCAAGTATATTGGCTGCAAGAAGAGAGTGACATGAATTTTAATGACTAATGATTTCACATTTACACACACCATTTTTTTCAAAAGCACCTAAACCAGTACTTGTCTCTGAGAAGACCCGCTCGCAACTACGGGTACGGCAAGAGTAAACTTTAAACTTCATCATCAATGTCTCTACTGCATGCGCCATTTAAAGCAAGTAGAAAAAAATGTTATTTTTACATAATTTTACGTTATCTTTCATGTTGGGCAATGACTTCTCATGAGCTAATGAACTTTCCGATGTTTACACTGTGCAATACTTCTAAGGCAAGCAACAGACTTGAGTCTCAATATTTCAAATTACTTCATGTAGGTGGGGAAAAAAAAAAGTAACTGATACCTTTGCTGTGCCAGTCTGAGACCCATAGAAAATCTTTACTTTGCCTCCAGGGTGGCTGATCCATTTACGAGTTTGTCTTCTATTCCTTCAGAAGAAGCTGGATTCCCATTGGATTTTTCACCCTAAGAAACAAGCACCACTTCTCATTCAATCCCTTTTCAAAGTGATGTTAACCCCATTCTCCCAAAACCACTTAAAACACCTATCCTGTGAACAGACTCTCAGCACTAATTAAATGAGGCTATCAAAGCATTTTAGCTTCTCACACCCAGAGAAAGACACAACCACGTCTCTGAACTAGGCCACGCTCCAATAAACTCAGGTCACACGCAGCCGGATCCAGCTGAACGCAGGAACCTCCCAACTCGCGCAGCAGAACTTTGCTCACCTGCGCAAGGAGCTTTTACCATCCTGAACAGCCTAATCCCACTCCCGTCCTAAAACCAGCCCAACCTCATCAGTAACATCAATGGAAAGAGGAACCCGAGAACTCCAGCACAAGTAGAGTGATTGATTTGCAGTGACAGAGCAACCCAGGCTGACACGATCTCTCAGTAACGACGGGAGAAGCGTTCAGCAGAGAGCTGCTCCAACATCAGAGCAACGAGGGCACCGAGTCACCCACAAACATGAGACCGTCCAGGCTGCGGATTATAACCCTCAGGTGCACTGAACTGTAAGGAACGTTCAAGGAAGAAACGTTGTTTTCACAAAACTGGGGAGCTGGCACCTGACCCCAGCGAGGGAAGGGACCGAGACACATCAGACTGTGAATCCTGAATGTAAAACAAAATCTCTTCAAACTAATCCCAGAATGCAAACTGACACCTGTATTTACAAGTTAATCTAGAGGGAAGGACGGCCAAAGAGCCAGGAACCCATTTTTAAATAGATCAATAAGGGAAAGGGTGTTGTTCGGATTAGATGAATGAAATACGTAAACTGAGGCAGGTGTCGGGTGCTCTGTAAACCCTGAAGAACCGACCAGTGGGCAACAGGGGAGGGAAATTGCACCCAGGGTTTGGGGGGATATAAACGGGGGCTTTTTGCCCTATTATGCGTGCCTGCCTTTAGGGAGAACACCCGGTCTTGCAAAATCATTAACAAAATGTGCTTTGCTGAGAGATCCTGCCTGGGCCTGTTCTATTGGCAAGGTGATCGTTTCCTACACGACCACACCTGGGCTCCGCAGTGACCCACGGGGGGGCCCACAGTGGGGCAGCACGTGTCACTGCACCAGTGGGGACCGTCACCCGGCAGCCACTCGCCTCCACACGCAGATTTCGGGGCCTTCTTGGACAAAAGCACTTCCATCTTCCTTGCCTTCTTTCTGGTTTTGGTGGTGAGGAACTGAACGATGATCCAAATGCTGATCCCAATGATACAGGGAATTGACCTTCTCCCCTGGAGAAGTTGTAGAAACTGAGGGCAACAGAAAGCAGAAATTTGGAAAGGTTGTTAGATGAAGCTTGGAGAGTATTCAGTAACAGGGACAAGGAAGATTCTTGAAAGGATAAGTAAGTATGGAACTGAAGAGGTTGGAAGGCTTTGAAAGCCTTTAGAGAGAGGTCAGTATATATGTTGGGAAAATGAACGTTGGGGAAGGTACAGAGGAAGTAGGCAGAGAGAGAAACAGACAGTAGCAAGTTTTGAAAAAGACTGATGGGAACCTGGAATGAACAGAAACAAGTGGAATTTTTGGTGGATTGACAACAAGTAACAATTACATAGTAGGTAAAGGGAGTCACTGGCCAAAGTGAACGGGCATATTTTTGTGAACCTTTGAAATACAAATTGGGTAAACAAGTAGGTATTGATAAATTTCTATATATGTCCAATTCCTTCCAACCTTTTTGGGAGAAGGAATTTGGCCAGTAATAGAGAAATTAATACAAGTCAGGTTATAAACAGAATAATAAAGGACCTCTACCCAGTGGTAGCAAACACCTTTCTGACTGTATTAACTCTAATTTGATTTGGCTTACTGTTTTAGATTTGAAAGATGCCTTTTTGCCTCTCTCTCCGTGAAGCCAGCCAGACAATATTTATGTAAAACCCAGCTCACCTGGATGGTGTTGCCACAAGGATTTAAAAACAGCCCAACAGTACTAGGAAATCAGCTCGCTAAAGATCTTGAATCTTGGGAAGCCCCATCTGATGAAGGACAGATGCAACAATATGTGGATGATCGCTACCAGGACACAGAAGACATGCATAACCTGAACTGTAAGCTTATTGAACTTTGGGGGCTCCAAGGATACCAGGTATCACAGAAGACAGCCCAGATGATACAGCAACTCATGAGTAACTCATTTGGGCTATGAAATCAGCGTAGGGCAGAGGACCCTGGGCCAGGCTCGAAAGGAGGCCGTATGCCAAACATCAAAGCCTCAAACTGTAAAAGAATTACGGACCCTTCTTGGGCATGACAGAGTGGTGCCAGTTGTGGATTTATAATTATGGATTGTTTGTCAAGCCACTGTATGTGCCAGCAGCCACAGATCAGGAACACCTGCAATGGAATAAAGGAGCTACACGAGCCTTTGAAGAACTTGGTAAGGCTTTGACAGCACCTGCTCTAGGACTCCCAGGTGTGAGTAAACCATTTTTTCTATTCTCTCACGAGAAGCAGGGAATAGCCTTGGGTACACTGGCACAGGATCTTGGCCCGTACCGACGAGCAGCGGCCTATTTCTCCAGACAATTAGATGCAACTGCAAAAGGGTGGCCGGGATGCCCGCGGGCAGTTGCTGCAGCGGTACTGAACATACAGGAGGCCCGGAAATTTACCATGGGTCAGAAAATGGCTGTGCTGGTATCCCACACGGTGCCTACAGTTCTAAATGAAAAAGGGGGACGTTGGCTTTCCCCACAAAGATTTCTCAAATATCAAGCTAAATCATCCTCACTAACACTGTCAAGCCAGCTTCTTTCCTCAGTGACAACATTGGAAAACCAGTTCATCATAATTGCCTGGAAACCATTGAAACAACATAATCCAGCCAAGCAGATCTAAAGGACATAGGATTATGGAGAACACTGAGAACTGCCTTACGGACGAAAGCAGCAATATCCTGAACGGTGAAAGGCACGCTGGTTATGCTATAACTACTAGCCATGAAGTGATGGAATCTGGGCCTCTGTCTGAAAGTACTTCAGCACAAAAGGCAGAAATAATCGCCCTTAACTGTGCTCTGGAACTAGCCGAAGGTAAAACTGTGAACGTTTATATGGACTCTAAGTATGCTTTCAGGGTCGTGCACGGAACAATTTGGAAAGAAGAAGGACTCTTGAACTCTCAAGGCGAACATATCAAACGTGCAGGAGAAATATCGGCAGCTCAACTTCCTAAGAAGGTGGCAATCATGCATATCCAGGCGCACCAGAAAGCGAGCTCGGAATTGGAAAAAAGGAAATGAGCTGGTGGACAGGGAGGCAAAACTGGTGCCTAAGCAAAAGGTAAAAGCGGAAAGTGCCCTAGTCCCCGACGGGCAGGTTATTTCAGAAGGTAAGCCAGAATATACTAAGGAAGACCAGAAACTTAGTATAGATTTAGAGGAATCATATCATGAGGAAGGGTGGGCTCACGCCCCACAAGAGAAAACTTATTGTTACCTCCTATTTAGTTTGCCCTTTAGTAGCAGAAACATTATACGAACATTTGATCAAAAATAGTAACTACAAATTGGTACACTACTGTAAGACAGGTGACACAGCAACGCGCTCTTTGCCTCCAGACTAATCCTAAGAATATACCTAAGCTAGAAATGGGTCAAATTGGGAAAGGAAACGGACCTGGGCAATAATGGTAAATTGATTTTTCGGAACTCCCAAGAAAAGGGGGGTGCTGATATTGGTTGGTACTAACTGATACCTTTTCAGGTTGGCCAGAAGCACTCCCTACCAGAACAGCAAAAGCTCGGGAGGTAACTAAAACATGAGCACAAGAAACAATACCAAGGCTTGGTGTTCCAGCTGATATATCCTCTGATAAAGGGCCACATTTTAAATCAAAAATTGTACAGCAAATCAGTCAGCACTTGAGAATAGACTGGCAACTACATACACCTTATCATTCTTCCTCCAGTGGCCAGGTAGAAAGAAAAAAAAAAAGATGAAGTGAGTCATCTAATTGAACAACAAATTGTAAATCTGGGGCAGGAGGCAAATTTGGCTTGGTCTCAATCTTCACCTTTGTCCCTCTTGCATATGAACAAGGCCAAGGGCAAAGAAGGGTTAAATCCTTTTGAAATCCTGGATGGGAGACCCTATAGTGTACAGAAGGGGATGTCTGCACAAGAAGGGGATGAAATTATGACTTTTTATATGGTTATATTGCGTAAACAACTTAACAAAATTGGGAAGAGTGTTTGGAACTTGGAGTAGGGGTCTGGATGGGCCAGTACATAACATCCAATTGGGCGATTATGTGTCTGTGAAGTCTCTTGCAGAAAAGGACTTTGGAATCACAACAGGAAGCCCATTTCAAGTCCTCCTGGCATCCTTCACTGCTACCAAGATTAAAGAACGGAATGCCCGAATCCATCATTCTAGAGTGAAGAAAGTCTGCAAAGCACCACGAAGGGTAACCCAGGCGCAACCTGGAAAATGCCGTTTCTTACGGTCATAACCCTAGCACACGGATGGGACGAAAATTGCCATGAGCAAGATCTGAATAAAACCATGGGGGAACGCTTTAAATTGGTGCTTTGGAATCAAAACCATCAGAGTGTATATATTACATTGCCCACTTCCGCAGAAGAAAGCTTTACATTTGTAGTAATTAACCAAAACCTTTCTGAAATTCTATCAAAGAAATTAGGTTATGTCCACCCTGACATGTTTTGGTCCTTCTGGACCTCCTGGGTAACCTTTTGGTCCCTTTGGTCCTTCTGGGTGACCAACCCAAACGGCACTTCCTACCTCAGCAAGAAGAAACCCAAAAGAGAAGACAAATGCTACAGCTGCAGTGAGCGGGGTCACCACGCCAAAGAACGCAAGCTCCCGTCGCAGCCCAGAAGATGCCATTCCTGCCGGAGCACCAGCCACATGGCTGTCAGCTGCCCCCAAAGAGCTCAGCAGCGCAGAAGACAAACACCAGGAGCCTGACTTTTGCATTAACATTAAAAATCTGTTGAAGGATAGAGATGGGTTTTCTCAGGTAGAAGTAGCCTTCTTACCTGCGGCCAGAGAAAACATAGACAATCATCACATTAGTAAAAGAATTTACTAACCTCTTAGCAAAGGGGGGAATGATACAGGGAACTGACAATTAACTAATTAACACTTGACACTTAAGGAACTAACCCTACCCCACATCACTAAAGACACTTAGAGAGCTAACCCTTTAACCCACATCACTATTGCCTAGCCTTGCTTAACTCTGTGTAACTTATTGTACGAAAAACAGGACTTCACTGACGCCTTGCAAAGATCACAATCCTCGGGTGCATCCTTGGGTGAACTAGATTACAGAAACTTGGACACAGTTTTAACCAACTCAGCAGTCTGAGACCCAACCAACTCATC
The DNA here is from genome assembly GCF_037038585.1 of Patagioenas fasciata. Taxonomy (NCBI): domain Eukaryota; kingdom Metazoa; phylum Chordata; class Aves; order Columbiformes; family Columbidae; genus Patagioenas; species Patagioenas fasciata. The sequence continues at coordinate 2,298,212 of NW_027288507.1, forward strand.
ACACTGGACCAAAGGTGATCGGGTACAGAGAAGAGGACCCGGGGTCACGATCACTGCGCAGCTGCAACCAGGAGGAGCCGGAGACTCTGGAAATGGTCTCCTGAACTCATTGCAATAAGAACCGCCTTCTCGGGGACAGGTTATGAATATGTACAGGTGTTCCTAAAACTTCCGTGAATATGTAACGCTTTACTGCATTTAACCAAGCTCACAGCTACTGTAATTTTACACACGTATTAGGTGAAATGATTCCCCGTGTGTCCGGCATCGTACCTAAATACATACCTTCCTTATAACCTCAAGGGTTGTAAGGTCATTCCACGCCTCACCAACAGCAACAACAGAATCAACGTAAAGTCTGTGCAGCCATAAGGACACCAGGGAAGTATAGAAGAAGTTCCACGTATCCATTGAGACATCTAGATCTGGAATAAATAACAGATTTAGCGAAAGCAGATTCCTACAGGATGAATTCAGTGTAAGCACACAAGAAAAATAATCATACAGGTTCTGTTCTAAGGAAAGGCAGAAAATACTTTTGTGCTGTGCAAGTGCCTGAAAGTAAAGAGTCCTTGCAAAACGTTCGCTGGCCTTAGTTTTGCGCGGACCTGACACAGGCAGATCTCTGGAGCTAAAAAGCTCCATGTCAGGGGAGAAATCACTGCCACAGAGGCTGCTGCCAAACACAGCCCTTGCTTGTGTACATGAGACACCACACTGGTTACAACAACAGCTTCGACCCAGACTTTCAAGGCCAGACTAAAACCTGGAAACCTTCAAAGTACTTTTTCAGAATTCTATCATGTGGGTGACGGTTGGTTCAGAACAACCCACACTGTTCTGAACCAACTTAAAAATTCAGGGTACATAACGCTGCAGCCAGGAGTGCACCTGTGCAGTCACCGACACTACCTAGCTCAGAAAAAAAAAAAGCATTTAAGAGTTTAAATAAGGTTTGTTTGCAACACTGATGGACTGAGGAACGCAGATGACACCCTCCTGCTGTTATCCACAGTCCTCTTGGATCTTGTTTCTGCAGACGTGAGACGAGCTCAGAAACCGAGCATTTCCAAGAGGCTGGAAGCTTTGCTAACTTATTTTTCCCCTGGGCTGTTACTAATGCTAAAAAAGCTTCTTTCCCCCTCACCCCTCCACAATTAATACTGAACCCCAAAAAAGAAAAGAGCCGAGGGGCTCCCAGGCCCGTTCAGCAGCTCATCCTGTGCCTCCAGCACGACTGGTTTATGTGGGCAGCCCACAGGGGTGGGTTTTACCCCTCCAGGGGGCTCCAGAAACCTGCAGCAGCCCAAGTACCCCACACCCTGTGCCCACCCCAGCACGCGCCATCCTGCACCCCCAGCCCATCCCTCCCGTGTTCACCCACCCCTCTAACCCCCCATACAAACCCCTCACACTGACCCCCACATCCCACACCCCAGTAACTGCCTCAGAACCACCCCCCCCAGTTATTACCCCTTCACATACCCCCAGATATCACCCCCCCCCCCACACACACACACATTTTCCCGCCCCGTGGTTATTACCCTTCCCCCCTCACACACACACACTCCCAGTTATTACCCCCACACACACACACTCTCCCCACCTCAACATCATTACACCCCCAGTTATCACCCCCCACCCTACAGCTATCACCCACCCCCCCATGGCTATTATTCACACACACAGTTATTGCCCCCTCCATAGTTATTACCCACACCCACCCCTCACAGCCCCCCCAGTTATTACCCCCACACACTTCTCCCCTCCCCACAATTATTGCCCCCAAGGGTTATTACTCTTCCCTCCCTCACACCCCCCGCCCCCCCAGCCCAGTTATTACCTTCACACACAGTTATTACCCCACACACACCCCTCCGGGGTTATCACTCACCCCGCCGCTATCAACCCCCCACACCCACCCTCCTCTCATGGTCATTACTCCGCCCCTCACACACACCCCTTCCCCCGCCCCGTTATTACCACTGGCCCTCAGAGTTATTTAGCCCAAACCCTACGGTCACCCCCCACAGTCCTCACAGGTTCACGTCCCTCACGGTTATTCCTCCCCCCATACACCGCAAGCTCCCCAGACCCCCGCCCCTTCCGGCCACCGTTTCCCTCCGGACGGTTCTTGCTGGCGCTCCTGGGGGCGGCGGCCACCAATGGGAAGGCAGCGTGAGGCGGCCCCTCGGCCGTGGCGCAGCGGCGGCCGCCGCCGTGTCCGTCTTCACCCCCACCAACCAGGGGGAAAGCGCCGGGAAGCGCTTCGGGATCGCCTGTTACCGCAACAAGGCCATGGGATGGCGCAGCGGAGCGTGAGTGCCGGCCCGGGGCCTGCCCGAGGGCGGGAGGGAGGCCGGCCGGCCGGCCCATGTGGGGCGCAGGCCCGTGTGGGGCGCAGGCCCGTGTGGGGCGCAGGCCCGTGTGGGGCGCAGGCCCGTGTGGGGCGCAGGCCCGTGTGGGGCCCGGCTGGGGGGGGCTTGTGTGGACCTCCCTTGGACACTGTGAAGAGCAGAGGGGCCCTGCAGAGGGACCGGGACAAATTGCAGAGCTGGGCAATCACCAAGCACATGAAGTTCAACAAGAGCAAGTGCCGGATCCTGCACCTGAGCCAACCCCGGCTGTACAGACAGACTGGGGGACAAGGTGCTGGAGAGCAGCTCCATGGAGAGGGATCGGGGGTTCTGGTGGACGGCAAGTTGAACGTGAGCCACCGGTGTCCCTGGAGCCAAGAGGGCCCCGTGTCCTGGTGCACCCAGCACAGCACGGCCAGGCGGGCAGGGGGTGATTGTCCCGCTCTACTCTGCGCTGGGGCGGCCTCACCTGGAGCATCCACTGTGTGCAAGGCTGGGGACAAAGGAGACAAAGCTACTGCAGCGTGTCCAGAGGAGGCTGCGAAGCTGGTGAAGGTTTGGAGGGGAAGCCGGATGAGCAGCGGCTGAAGTCCCTGGGTTTGTTCAGCTGGAGCAGAGCAGACTGAGGGCAGAGCTCATGGGCTGCAGGTTCCTCAGCAGGAGCAGGAGGGGCAGGGCTGAGCTCTTCTCTGTGACAGTGACAGAGCCCGGGGAATGGCAGAAGATGTGCCAGGGAGGGTCAGTGGGACATGAGGAAAAGGTTCTTCACCCAGACGTGCTGGACACTGAACAGGCTCCCAGGGATGTGTCACGGCCCCAAGCCTGGCAGTGTTCAAGGAGAGACTGGACAATGTCCTCAGGCACACGAGGTGACCTGTGGGGTTTCCTGTGCAGGGACGGGAGTTGGACTCCGTGATCCTGGTGGCATTGGGGGAGCTGGGAAGGCCCCTTTCAAGCCAAACTATTCTGTGATCCGTGTAGGTGCCTTCCAAGTCAGCACATTCTGTGATTCTATGACCCAGTTTTGTGGGGCAGCCCCGTGTGGGCACCCAGCTGTGGCAGGGGAGAGGCCCAGGTGGGGCCTGGCTGTGGAGCTGGGGAGCTTTTGTGGTACGCGGCTCTCCAGCCCAGGAAGGTGGTGGGATCTGTGTGAATCCGGGTACGCGGAGCGCCCTTGGGCACAGGGCAGTGCCCTGCGCTTTCCTGGGGAGTTACATCTCAGGAGTAGAAGTTTCCAGGCTCGTTGGCAGCACAGGTTGTTCCTCCTTGCTAAAAACTCATGTTCTTTTTTATATTGTTGACTTCACAAATTTTCTAACCGTGCCCTAATCTCTAGGGAGAAAGATTTTGATGAGGTCCTGCAGACACACAGAGTGTTTGTCAACATTTTCAAAGGCCAGGTGGCAAAGAAAGATGATCTTGTTAAAGCATTTGTGACGGATGACCAAACAGAAATCTGTAAGATGGTAGGTTTCAACCACTTCGCGGTTAGCAGCTTTATAAAAGCTTGGAGAAGACTTTCCCCTCCAGGGCTGGTGACTCCAGCACTGCCCTGGGCAGCCTGTTCCAATGCCCCACAGCCCTTTGGGGAAGAAATTGTTCCAAGATCCAGCCTCAGCCTCCCCTGGGGCAACTTGAGGCCGTTTCCTCTGCTCCTGGCACTTGTTCCTGGGGAGCAGAGCCCGACCCCCCCTGGCTCCAAGCTCCTTTCAGGCAGTTCAGAGATCAGAAGGTCTCCCCTCAGCTCCTGTTCTCCAGCTGAACCCCCCCAGGTCCCTCAGCTGCTCCCATCACACTTGTGCTCCAAGTCTTGAATATTTTATATGTATTTAGCTGAAAAGAGTTCTGAATACTCTGTAGAATATACAGCTTTTATACACTGATGTCTGTGGACACAGAAAAAAAAAGAATTACCAGTGCTGAAGAGTTTCTCACCTAAGGTATATTTTTAAGGATGCAGGGGATGCAAAGGGGACAGTTGCTCACTTGGGGAAGTCCAATGAAATGTTAAGAACAGATCTAATTTCTTAGTCCTTCTTGGTAGGATATGAACTGTGGGCTTGTTGTGAATTCAAGGAAATCTGTGCATCTTTTTTTGTAGTTTTTCTGTGGTGAGTTTTTTCTTTGAAATCTCTCCGTGCTGTCTGTCATAATGACGTACATTATTAATACTGTTATTTTTTTATCCACTTCACATCTGACCAAACCATTCAAGCAATTGTTAAATTTAACAGAGTTACTAGATTTTTCACTCTGTAGTCAAACCCATGACATTTATTAACTGGGTTTTTTTAGTTATTTACTGTCCAGATTTTAACAGAAGGAGAGCTGCAGGTATCGGACAAAGAACGGCACACGCAGCTGGAGTAGATGTTTAGAGACATCGCGACCATTGTCGCTGACAAATGCGTGAATCCCAAAACAAAGAGGCCGTACACAGTGATCGTCATAGAAAGAGCCGTGAAGGACATTCACTACTCCGTCAAACCAAACTAGACCACGAAGCAGCAGGTCTGTTTTCTTGCAAAATCGGTTTCAGGTCAGAGGTGGTGGCTTCAAGTGTAATTTCTCTGTTTGCAGCCACAGAGGGATCAGCAAAGCCCTGGGGGCTGAATTCTGCAGAGTGATTCTTCATCCAGCCGGTGGTTGAATGCTGGATGCAAACAGCTGCTGAAACTCGTGCAGTTTGTTTTCTAACAATTCAGGGAAGGGAGAAAGAAAGAAAGAAACTAATTAAAGCAGCAACAGTGATACGCCTGGAACAGAAAGAAAAGTTTTGTCCTTTAGTTTGATTGAGGTAATAAATCGGGCCTTGCATCTGAGCCACATGTTGGTTTGTAGTATAAGTGCTATTTAAGATTTCAGAGGGGTTTTTTAAGTGTTGGAGGGATCACGAATAACAAGAACTCTGCCTTTCCTTGTTAATCTACCAAAGCAGCGTTCGAGCAAACTCCCTGCAGCGCTGACAAAAGTGTCAGAAGCTGATGCGAAGGATTTGAGGTTTTGGTCTGTGTGATGGTTTTCAAGCAGGTGTGTAAATGCTCTTTGTTTTTAACACCTTTGTAGGCACTGGAAGTGATCAGACAGTTAAAGGAGACCATGCAAATCAAACGTGCTCACATGAGGCTGCGATTTATTCTTCCAGCAAGGGAGGGGAAGAAACTGAAAGAGAAGCTCAAGGTGCTGATTAAAGTGATTGAGAATGAAGATTTCCACCAACAGTTAGAAATTGTAAGCGATAAAGCCTGGCAACTGTGTGGGGGTGTTATTTTTCTCTGCTAAAGTGGCTGAAGCATTTCAAAGGGTTTCCCCAGCTGTGCTTGGCAGAGAGCTAAAGCCAGATGCCTTTCTCTGATGTCTGCATCACCCAAGACACTTCACTTTTGGTTTTCCACCAAGCTGAGTGGTGCAGTCGATGCACTGGAGGGAAGGGGTGACATCCAGAGGGACCTGGACAGGCTGGGGGGTCCATGTGAATCTTGTGAAATTCATCCAGGCCAAGTGCGAGGTCCTGCACCTGGGTCAGGGCAATACCCAGTACCAGCACAGACTGGGGGAGGGAGGGAGGGAGGGTCAGACGGATGGGCAGCAACCCTGTGGAGAAGGGCTGGTGGGTAACAAAAGGGCCGTAAGCTGGCAGTGTGCTCTTGCAGCCCAGAAAGCCAAGTGTGTCCTGGGCCACATCACCAGCAGGTGGAGGGAGGGGATGCTTCCCCCTCTGCTCTGCTCTCCTGGGGCCCCCCAGAGAACTGAGTCCAGCTCTGGGGTCCCCAGCGCAAGACAGACATGGACCCCAGGGGGTCTGTCCCTCTGTCACCAGTGCTGCCTCAGGCCCTCCAGCATTTTAGAACGATGCTAAAACCCAACCTGTGGCTGGCAATGCCAACCCAGGCGATGTGATGGTGAGTTTTGACCCACACATATATTAACCCTCCTAAAACCAACCTGGAAATGGCAGATGTTTGTGCCTCCTTGTGTGGAAGCAGCTCTGGCTGCCTCGTCCCACATCCCACCCTTGCAGCTCCAGGACAGACCCCACACTGGTGGCCCTGCCTGCATCTCCCGTCCCAGAACAGCCAAAGGAGCTGCTTGTTTTGGCCTCCAGCTGGCTGATTTAGCCTGGTTCCCTTTCTCCATGAACGATAAAACCCGGTGCTGAGGCTCCGGTGTCAGTCCCAGCCTGTGCCTATCCTTCGTTGTGTGTCATTTCATGTGATTTTGATCACATCCTTGAAAACAAAAACAAACCTCCAACGCACTCAATGTCAGCCCTCCCAGGGCAGAGATATTTCCGCGTGGTGAACGCTCCCGTGCAAATTCTCCCATGTCCTATTTTAGGTTTCTCACCGGCAGCGGCTGCAGACAACTGCGCTGGAGCTCCTGTCAAGCCTTTGGCAGTGGTTGTTGTGGAAGGAATAAGGGTCTCTCAGGGCAGAAGAGGAAATCTCTCCTTTCCTTCCCTGGGCTGTGTCACCCCCCCCCACCTGCCACCTAATGAAACCCCAATGGCATCAGCCCTTTCCCTCCCCTGCATTTCTTAATTTATTCCTTACATTATTAATTTTCCTATATTGGAGGGCACCGTGCAACCTTTCTTTTTCCAGTGTTTGGGAATGTGTGTGCTCCCCTGCGCACTGGTGGCGTCACCATCATTGGAGGGGTTGGACAGATGCAGAGATGAGGTTCTCAGGGACATGGGTTAGTGCTAGGGGTGGGTTATGGTTGGATTCCATGATCTTGAGGGTCTCTTCCAGCCAAAATAATTCAATGATTTTATGACCTCCATCTTGGGGACGCCCCGACATGGGCTCTACTGCCCCATGGCCCCCATGGGGTGGGGACAGTGCCCTACTGTGCCCCATGCAGCTCCCCTGCCCAGTGCAGGCAGGCTGTCCCAGGCAGGGCTGTCCTGTGTGGCCCAGGGGTCACTTTGGCAGAGGGATGCTCCTGACCCTGCCACTGCCTTCCTGGTTGGTTGTATTTTGGTGTTTTCTTACTCTAGAAACCCAGGCATTGCCTCTGGTGTCTTCCCACTCGCTCCTGTACCTTTTTGCCACTTGTCACATCCATTTCCACGGCCGCCTCTCCCGGGCCAGGCTAAGACAGCGGCAGTCAGTCCGATTGCACCCAGTGTTGTCTCCCGGGCAGGAGCTCGCTGGTGGGGTGACGTCTTCTCCTCGCCTCACAGACATGGTGAGGAGTTGGGATGCGGTGTCTGAACACATTCAGGGAATGCTCATGATAAAGCAGTTGGCCTTTATCTTCTGCTCACAACTTAACAGTTTCAGGAGACCTGAAATTCCTGTGTTGCTGCATGTCGTTGCTCTTCCCCTCCTTTCAAGGCAGCTAAAGCATCTCAGTGTTCCCTTGCATCTGGCAAACAGGCCACAGACCGGATTCTCCAAAAACTGAGATGGAAAAATGGAGTCCAGCTTTGTCAGAGAGAAGTCTTCAACACGTTTTGTGGCTTCTCTGTTGGCCAGAGTGCAAAGACCAGACCAAGACCCTGAAACAACTGGCACCAGGGGAGGTTTTAGGTGGGATATAGGGGACAATTTCTTCCTGAAAAGGGCTGTCGGGCATTGGAACAGGCTGCCCATGGCAGTGGTGGAGTCACCATCCCTGTGTGTCCCTTGGGACAGCCATGTCATAGAATCACAGACTCATTTTGGTTGGGAAAGACCCTCAAGATCATTGAGTCCAACCGTTAACCCAGCCCTGGCACTAACCCACGTCCCTGAGAACCTCATCTCCGTCTGTCCAACCCTCCAGGGATGGTGACCCCACCACTGCCCTGGGCAGCCTGTTCCAATGCCTGACAGCCGTTTGGGGAAGAAATTGTTCCCCAGATCCAACCTCAACTTCCCCCGGCGCAACTTGAGGCCGTTTCTGTTTGTCTTATCGCTTGTTACGCTTAGGGTGGTGAGAGCCTGGCCCAGGTTGGCCAGACAGGTGGTGGATGCCCCGTCCCTGGAGACATCCCAGGCCAGGCTGGACGGGGCTCTGAGCAACCTGAGCTGGTGACGATGTCCCTACTCATGGCAGGGGGTGTGGTGGGTTGCAACTTGGGCAGCTTTTGCAACGGATTTGTGGTGTCTCTGCACCCCTGTGCAGTTGTATGGATGTGACTGTGCTTGGCTGCAGGATGCTGGAGGAGGAGCTGAGGGCAAAACGGCAGTCCGAAGAGGCCCGGCGAGACCGGTCGCGAGCCCAGCTGCTGAAGAACGAGGAGCTTCTCCTTGAATTTGAAAACAGAATCGACCGCCTCCTCTTCCATCTGCATGGCATCACCGTGCCTGGCCAGGTATTCACCCCAAGTGGCTCATTTTGCCCACCAAGGTGGTTCTCTCCGTCTCCAGGATGACTCTCTCCTGTCCCGGGGGGTGGAGGAGAAGCTCCAGTACCTGGGCCAGAAGCTGCAGTACCTGGCACAGCGGGCGGCCCACCTGCCCCCTGAGTGCAAGATCCTGGATAAGAGCAACGAGATACGTGGGATGTCCATCCCTGCTGGGGTCTTCGGGGACCCGCAGCAGGCTCCTCCTGATGGCCCATCCCAAGTGTCCCCCAGGGGGACATCAAGGGCATCCCTTGGGTTGTAACACCCACCTCCCCTTCAGCAATTAACCCAGAGTGTCTTTCACAGATTTTTGTGAAGGCCAGGGATTTTCTGGAGAAAAAAATGTCGAGTGATCCTCAGAACGTGGTGGTTTCCTTTGAGGAGAGAGACAGCAGCGATGACGGTAGGAGAGCTTAGCGGGGACGTGTCCCACGGCGACTGTCCCTGCCCCTGCCTGTTGGGATTTCTGACCATCCTCGCCTGTCTCTCCCTGTCCCAGCAGAGCCCAGCCCATGAGTTCTCTCCAGACCTTGGGGCTGTCTCCAAGGCTTTGAGCATGGGTGGTGCTTTTAGGTGGGGATGTGGGAGCATGAAGGCAGCTGGCGGGGTGGTGAGCATCGAACCACAGAAGGAACAAGAAAAGATGCTGTGGGGCAAGGAGGGAGAGCCTTGTCTTCGAAATCACCTGGTTGTGAAGAACAACCAGTGCTGGGGTCTGTCTGTGGCCTCTTCCCATTGGATACTCTTGGAGGAGCCACTGAGTTTCTGAGCTTGCCACCTGTTTTGAATGAAGCTGGAGCTGCATCCAGCACCGCGTGGCTCCAGACCTTTCTGGGAAGCCCCAGCAGGTGGGGATGGGCCACAGCAGCGGCACTGCCAGGCCCTGCAGGTCAGCCTGGGATGCTGGGCAGGAAGAGCCAGGGCTTGGCAGGAAAGCTCCCTGTGATGTCACCAGCCCTCCAAAACGTGCTGGCTCTCCCTGGTGACATGGGCACAGCAGAAGTGGCCCTGCAGACCCTCCCCAGCCCGTTTCTCTCTGTTCCCTCCTCCAGAATCCTCTAAATCTGATGACGAAGATGACGAGCACGTCCCCACCCGGGAAGACATCAAGAGGGAGGGGCAGCTGCTGATCCAAAGCAAGAAGAAAGCCAGCGTGTCACGGAATGCACCCCGAGATTAGTTTAAGGGACAAGAGGGTCCAAAACAACTTTTATTAAACCGGTGAGAAACAGGGTTTTAGAACTCCAAAAGTGACTTAAATATAGGTTCGGGTATCAGTTGAGGAAAATTATGAAGGGGCAGCAACTAGTACAACAGGAGGTCCACAGTGTGCATGCACGTGGCTTCACCCAAAACAATGCCGGAACCGCCCCTGAGGCCCAGAGGAGTACACGCTTGCCTGAACACGGTGCGGGATTATTCTTAAAGGGATATAGGTACTCGTAGTGAGTACGGAAAGTGTACGCTCGCGATTCCGCGAGGGTAAATTTATAATACACTCGCAATCCTGCGAGGGTTAATTTACTTACACGTGCAAATGTGCACGGAATACTACACGTGCTTATATGGAAGCACGGGAGGAAAATACACTCGCGATTATGCGAGGAAATAATTTTATACGTGTGCCAATGTGCACAGAAGGTTACTCGTGCATATGTGCACGGAAAGTATAAATACACTCGCGCTTATGCGAGCAAATAATTTTATACATGCTTATATTAAGCACGGGAAGTTACAGGTGCAAATGTGCACGGAAAGTATAAATATACTCGCAATCCTGCGAGCCGTTTTACTCACACCCGTGGCGGCAAGGCAAGCGGAGTCTCCATCCCGGGGAGGAGGGCTCTCGGCGGCAGCATCTCGCTCGTGCTCCGAGAGACCCGCGACAATGGGCGGAGTCTCGACGAGAGTCCCGTTTTTTATAGGCTGATCAGACCTGACTCTAGGCATTCTAGAAGCTTCTCTGCACCCCCACACCGGTTGTGGGGTGCCTCTGAAGCCTCCAAACATCCCCCACACTGGCCGCGGGCACCCAGCGGCTCACTGGCGCCTCGGCACTCCCGTCTCCTAATGACCCTGAGCCCTTCTCTCTGTCAGCCTCTTCCCGAATGTTCTGCAGGGTACGCTAAATTAGGCTTTTACACATATCTGTGGAACAGTTTTTTTCTACAAAGACTACATACAGGTTGCATTGTTTAATGGCAGCATGTACTAATATTATATGCTCAGGTTTCACAGCCACTGATAACATATCCATTTAGACCAGTTTGATTAACAAATATATCGTTAAGTCTATTACAGTCTCTAACCCCAGGAAAAATACACCCACGTGTTTAGTGAGAAATTATATTACGGATATACGCTTGCCTGAATCTGGCAAGGAATTATTCAAGAAAATCCACGGGTTTATAATGAGGAAAACACCTGCCCAAGCGGCGAGGAATTATTTAATACACTCGCTGATCTGGTGAGGAAATAGCTCAGTTCTACCTAGTAAGTTATCGCTCACCCCAGCGAGGCGACGAGGCTGACCCGATCCCGGGAGGCTACTTTAGGTGGCGATCCTGCCTAAGGGGAGGCTTCAGGCAGACAGACCCGCAGCTCCGAGAAGACCACAAACGGCCATTCAACGGGACCCCGTTTATATCCGTGTCAGATCTGACTGTGGGCGGTCTAGAAGCTTCACGTCTTCTCTGCACGCCCCTACTGTGGCAGGGCAGCCGCGCTCCCCGCTGCAGACACGTTGGGTGAGAGAGGCAGGAAGAAGCGGGGAAGGGTGGAAGGAAGCCCATCGGCGCTTGCAGCCCTGTGTCCCCATGTGGGGACATGGCAGGGGCGGCCTGGGGAAACCCCTCCCACTCAGGAGACAGTGGGGTGGGGGCAGCTCCCAGAAACCCCTGCCCACTGCAGAGCCCCTGGCAGGGCCTGGGGGGCAGGTGTGTGCAGCCCCTCTGTGACACGGTCCGAGGTCACAGTGGGACAGCCAGACGTCACAGTGGTGACAGTCCCCCTTTCCCTGTCGTGACCAGCATCTGCCCCACTCACCCCGGTGAGGCCGAGTTGACTCCAAGTGCTGAGAGCTGCTCTCGCCACCGCTCTGCTCTGGAGTAGCTGCTCTGCAGTGAGGAGGAGAAGGTGGAGAGAGGGAGCACGACAGCACCAAGGAGTGTGAAAGGTGGAGAAGGAGAAGGAGGAGGAGGAGGAGAAGGAGAAGGAGGAGGAGGAGGAGAAGGAGAAGGAGGAGGAGGAGGAGAAGAGAAAAAGAAGGAGGAGGAGAAGAGAAAAAGAAGGAGGAGAAGAAGGAGAAGAAGGAGGAGGAGAAGGAGGAGGACAAGGAGAAGCAGTAAAGCCATTGTCCAGCCACTTGCTGCTGTTGTTGACTTGAAGCAGCAGTGGAACTAAGATGGCAAGACAGCTCTTCTTGCAGCCTCACCTGAGCCCAACTATTGAGAAGCTCGAGCGTTATGGTAAGGCCTTCAGGCCCAATTTCACATGTGTGTCTGGGTCAAGGACATCTCTGAAATCAGGATGGAAACCCGAGGACTGTGGGGGGTGGTTGCTCAGGAGTGGTGACTGCAAGGAGGGACCTGCTTGACCATCCCAAAGGGCTGAGGGGCTGATGTGGCAGCCAGGGCTCCTGGTTCCCTTCCTGACGTGGCCCCTGCCTTCCTGGGGCAGCCCAGGCAGAAACCCCTGACCCCAAAGGGCTGCCCTTGCCTGGCGCTGGGCATTACCCACGCTGAGCTCATGTCTGAATGGAAGAGCTGAAGGTGCTCGTGGGCCACGTGGGCTCTGTGTGTTCAGAGATGTGACCCGGCAAAACTGGCCCCTGCTGGGGAGACACCAGGGCCTGCCCTGAGCCTCCGAGAGCCGCGTGGAGCACAGCCCCGTGCCCCCGCGGGCATGGCAAAGCACTGCCGGCTTCCCGTGGGAGTGGGTCACACCCTGGAGAGCTGCACCTGCAAGGAAAGGAGCCCCTTGGAGGCAGCATGAGGTGTCCTTTGGTTCTTGCCGGGCTGGAGAGAGACCACCTGAAATGCCTGAGTGAAAGATGCATCGCTCCTTGGACAGGAGTGGGCTGAATGGTCTTGAGCTTGCTGCCTCAGAGCATGACAGGTCTTTCCCTTGTTTTTCCAGAGTTCGCTAAGATTTGGGCCAGCACATCGTATCACCTCAGCCTGCAGCTGGCTCTCCACCAGGTGGGCCTTACCTCCTTCTCCCCTCACACCCTGATGAACGCTGATCAAGTCCTGACAGCCCTTTGCCATGGGGTGCAGCTGTTCTTCCCCTGCGTTGAAAGCAGGAGCAACGCCCCAGCACGACACTGCAATGCACACAGTGACATGGACACCTTCTCTGTCCATTCAGATGTACAAGAAGGTCCCCCCGTCAGAGTTGCATGTGAAAACCTGGAAGCCTGGGACACATCTGGATTTATTCCAAGCGTGGGAACCCCCTGCCTTCTATCTGATTGAGCCAGAGGGTGTTTGTCAGCTTTCCCTCACCTATTTGGTTCTTCGTAGCTGAAGGGGGGTGAGAGGGAAAAGCGCAGCCCCTGTTTGTGTTCTCCCAAGGAGCCCATCTTGCTCCTTTGTGCCTCAGGCCAGGGCAGGGCACTAAACACCATCAGCCTCCTCTGACAAGTCACCCGTCTGCCCCTCCAAGACTTCTTCCCATCCGCCATCTCCTCTGTTCCAGGCTGTCCGCATTCCCGGAATCGGGACTTTTGCGGTTGTCAGAAAGCGAGTAGCCCTCAGCGAGCAGGATCTGGTGATCGTGGAGAGACCCGTGTTTCGACCTGACAAGGCTGTTGTGCAGGACTATGAGCTCCGCTATGGTTGCAAAGACTTCCCTGGTAAGCAGCGTGAAAGCGGCGCTGGCCCTTGAGCAGGGTGGGGAGGGGTGCTCTGCTCTCCAGAGGTGACTGAGGGGAGTACCAGCCACCCACCGCGGTCCTGCCAAGAGCTTCACTCGACAAAACCAGCCGGCTGTGAAAGGACCCTGCCTAGCTGTTTGTTTTAAAGAATCACCAGAGGACAATACAGCTAAGAGCGCACTCTCTTTGTCCTGCTTCAACAACAGGTTCCCTCACAGCTTCCTTGGTGTGGTGTCTTCTGGTTCTGTGATGCTTCAACTCTTGCTCCCCCTTTCTGCTGCACTAGACCTCCTCCAGGCAAATGCCAGGGCTCTTCCCAGCTCCCTCAGCCTCCTTGCACAGGGGAAAAGCAGGGGAAACCCAGGGGGGTAAGACGGTTCCTTCCAAAAGCCAGTGACGGCGACACCTGCGCCTTCTAGTCACTACTGCCTTTGGGGCAGCTGTTGTGGGACCCTGGGGAGCACCCAGAGCTTGGGGCTGTGTTTGGGGTGCGTTTCTCTCTAAAGACAAAGACAGCACCGAGTGTGGGCTGGCACCCTCCAGCTTGCCCTGGGACCTGGTGCCTATCTCCCCACTTTGTCCCGCAGTCACTCTTCTTCCCACCAAGTGCCTAAGACTCTTTGTTTCCCTTTCTGTATCAGAGAAGCCACAGCTGTCTGCTCCGCACCTCACTGTCCACTTTAAGAGGAAGGGACAAGCCGAGCGTCTCCTCAGAGGCGCTGGCCCAGCCAGGCAGCCCAGTACCAAAGTGTTGCCTGAGGGCCTGGAGGCTGCAGACCTTTGATTGTAGCCTGCCCAGCAGGTCTGCAAGCTCATGTGTTCCTCTTCTCTTGTCTTTCAGGCCATCAAGATTTCGAACAACTGCCGTATGCTGAGATAGCCTCAGAGAACGCTGTCTCTGAGGGCACCGTGCAGCTCTACATGGAAAGGACCACGCACCTTTTCCATGCCTACCTAGAGAACAGGAAGAACGTTGCCATCATCTGGAGGGACGTGGGCATGCTGATTGCCGAGGGAAAAGAGATAAAAAAGAGATTTTACTTACACTTTTTGGAAAGGCTGAATGGCACTGGCAAGATGCTGCAAGCTCTTCTCGAGGTAGGATTTTCACTTTCCCAGCCCCACTCCTGCTGCTTCTGAAATGCTTTCTGGGGGCTGCTTTCCCCTGGCCGACCATGCCTTGTTCAGTCACCTGGGCTCCTGGAGCTCTAGAGCACAGCAGGCTCTCTGCAGAGCACCTCCCTGGCGTGCAATGGCCTGGCTTTGCAAGAGCCACCCCCAGAGGAGCTGCACTTTGCGAGAAAAGGCCGGCGTTGATGGCGGGGAGCGCTGCGTGCCCCACTCTGGGGGCCGGGAGCAGAGGCACAGGCAGAGCAAGGCTTGCTGAGCCCAGAGCCCTTGGGCGGCTCTGGCTCTTTGCTGGCGCTGGGCTGAGGCGGAGCGAGCAGCCGGCCCTTCCCAGTGTCCGCTCCTCCCGTCATCCGTCTCTGTCCTCGTTGCAGATGCCGGAGATGAGGGACTCAGTCATCTCACGCCATGACACCGCTGCTTCCCAGACCTCCTCTGGACGTGTTATCGTCCTGCCATGGTATGTTTGACTTCACTTGGAGGAACGTGGGACAGTGGCACGGCTTATGCATCTGTCCTACTGTGGAGCTAGAGACGCATTTAGGCAACATTTCCCACTACGTTTCTCCTGCTCCTTTTCTTTCCTCTGTGGGAGAGACTGCTCTTAGGTCCGGAAACGTTAATCTGCAAGGCTCTACAGGAACTTGGAGGGCAAGATCAGAATTCAAAAGGGTGTTAGAAAATCAGAGCACTAGATAATATTCTGCTCTCCATGTGCACTGTGAGCAGGATCATTTCCCCAGAAGCAGCAAGGGGGTTTTGTGGGAGGACGACCATTCTCACGGGAAGGATGGAAAAAAGCGGGCACAGGCTGACGGGGTCTCACCTAGCCCTCCCGGCACTGGAGTTTCTACTGCAGCCCTCCGGGTTGGGCTGCCTTGGGAAACAATGTGGTGTCCTTTCTTCAGCCTGGTACCTTCTTGCTCTTCAGGTGCCAACTTGAGACCGTGCCTAAGATGCCAACGCTGATAGACCTGACGGGACGTGTGCAGGGAAAAGGTGATGGCAGTGGAAAGAAAGGTCGGGGACCAGTGGGTTGCTGGCAGGGGGCTGCAGGGTTTCCTTCCACGGCACATGGAGGGGATCAGAACTGAGGTTACCCCAGGAGGCCTGGAAGAGGGAGAGGCTCCTCCTGTGACTCTCTGGACCCATCATGGTAATGCTCCGGTGCCCCATCATGGGACAAGGTCTCAGGACAGTCCTGCACCACAAAGGGCCTCTTGGACTGCTGAAGGACACCTTTCCAGTGGCCTCCACTCCCTGCTTGGGCTGCAAACAGTGCAAAGCTCTAAGCCTGCTTCTTTCCATCATGTGCTCAGATGTCTCAGAGGCAATGCCTGTGGTGTGAACCTGCTCCAGCAGCAAATGTGTGTACACAGGACCAATGCAGAAATCCCAGAGCTGGGTTCCCTTGAGCAAAATGATTCCCCTTCCCAGAATGACTCCCGGAGACCACCGGCTCTGCCAGGGAACCCCCTGTTTCAGCACAAGGATGAGAGAAAGCCATCCAGATAGTTTTCCCCAGGGAACCCCAGGGAATAACGGTGCACTGTAGGCACGAGGAGCTGGACCAGAAAAACAGTGTCAGAAAAGGCCTAAGACCTCCCAGGAAACATGGCTTTCCCCCAAAGGGATGAAAAGGACCACCTTCCCCAGTGTTACCACAGCCCTGAGCAGACCCGCACGTCACTCTCCTTGGAACTGGCACACAAGTGGCACCCGGTTCCCAGAACAACACCGAGATGCTGTTCTGAAGAACCGTCTCCTTTCCCCTTTCTAGAGGATGCTGCCGAGAAGCGCCTCCTCCGTCGAACCAGGCTTCCTCCAAATCGGTTACCTGCACCGACTGTGAAGCCGGAGCAGGGTCAGAAAGCTGAGGGGAGTGAGCCTCGCGCCAGGTGAGACACTCGCATAAATGGGTGAGCGTGACCCCCTGCTCCGGGCTCTGTGGGAGCGAGACGTTTCTCGTGCGCTTTTCCCACGTCCCACTAACTCATGGTTTCTTGCTCATGGCAGTGTCTTGTAGCTTCTTGGCAGACTCTGCTGGCACCACTATTTCTTTCTTCCCTTCCGATGTGCAGAACTCTTGAGTAGCCAAGTGCAAAGGCTCGTTCCAGGAGCAGAAGGTCATTTTGGCTTTCCCTTCAGGTTGAAATGAGCCTGGCCTTTCTGTTTGCTGAGAACAGAGTTCTGCAGTTAGTTACTGCAGAGGATTGCCCTGAGCAACCAGGAGCCTCTTCTACGCTGACGCCTGTCTTACGGAGAGCCCAGTGGCAGGATGGCTCTTCTCGTGGGGTCGTGTCCTCCTCCCTTTGACACTGTGTCCCCAGCGCCCAACCTGCCCGTACAGGGCGTAGCGCTATCTCCGGGCACAGGACCCTGTTCCTCTGGTTGCTCCAGCAAGAGAGGGCCGAGACCTGGGCATCCTGAGTTGCAGGGGGGCTGTTGGGCCCATCCGAGGCTGACAGCTTGGGGTCTTCTCTGTGCCTGGGGACTTGATCACAAGGATGTGAGCAGAGCACGTTCTGCTGCAGAAGCAGGTGCGCCACCTGGAAGCACAGGATGCAGAACCAGCTCCTC
Organism: Patagioenas fasciata; assembly: GCF_037038585.1. NCBI lineage: Eukaryota > Metazoa > Chordata > Aves > Columbiformes > Columbidae > Patagioenas > Patagioenas fasciata. Next base: position 2,315,490 of record NW_027288507.1, read on the forward strand.
CTGCGCTCCTGCCAACACGCCCTGTTGTGTCTTTGCAGGCAGCTACCGGTCATCCAGAGGAGCTGCTTGAAGGAAAAGGAGGAGAAAGGAAAGCTACCGCCTCTGCTTGCACCCAGAGAAGTGGACTTCATAGCCAGAGCCATTGAGAGGAGAGAAAAGGTACCCGACACCGGATGCTGCAGGAGCACATCGTACTGGACTGTAGAGCAGCGTTGCTCCACACGTGCCAGTGCTCACAAGATTCTTCACTGGGTGTTCACGGGACCACTGACCAGTTGCTTTGGTGTTTGCTTGAAGGGAGGCGGGTCACTGTCAGTTGAGAATATACTTGTCACTTCCAGTAGCCTGGAAACACCCCCAGAGCCCTCACTTGAGGCCGTTTCTGTCGGCCAGGTGACTGCAGGGCTTGTCTGGGCTCGCCAGCTGCCGGCTGGTTTGTAGCCCGGTGGTGGCTTATCTCCCTGGTCATTCCAGACGGGCTCCTCGGTGGAGCCTGCGGGAACCTGGGAGCAAACCAGCGTGGACAGCAAGGCAGAAGAGAAGGGAGGGAGGGAGGGAGGGAGGGAGGGAGGGAGGGAGGGAAGGAAGGAAGGAAGGAAGGAAGGAAGGAAGGAAGGAAGGAAGGAAGGAAGGAAGGAAGGAAGGAAGGAAGGAAGGAAGGGAGGGAGGGAGGAAGGGAGGAAGGGAGGAAGGAAGGAAGGGAGGGAGGGAGGGAGGGAGGGAGGGAGGGAGGAAGGAAGGAAAACAGCTCAGCCGTGGCAGGGAAGGCTAATGCTGCCTGCTATTGCATTTTGTTTGTCCCCCAGAATAAATGGGAGAAGAAGGAGGAGCAGCTTCCACCGTATATCCAGAAATACCTGGAAGAACAGGAAGAGAAGGAAACAGAGCTGGCAGAGGCCGAGGCAGAAGAGGAGATGCCCAATGTGGAAGGAAATGGAGAAAAGCCAAAGGAGATGCAGAGGAGCCAGGTACTTGGGATTCCTGCAGAAAAAGAGCACTTTCTCCCGTGGGGCGGCTGAGACTGCAAAGTACCCTGGTACCCAAGCCGTCATAGCAGCCTTGCTGCAGCAGAACCGGGCGGGTGATGCTGCCCTTCCTGAGCAAGAAGGGGGACACAGAGTTGCAGTGAAACCCTGGTGACACTCAGAGGTCACCCCAGGGCCTGCTGAGCTCCTTCTCCCGGCTCTCCCCGTCCCGTGTGGTCCATTCAGAAGTGTTCTGGGGTCTGCGTGCTGGGAAGCAGCACCCTCCGGGTGCAGGGCTGTTGTATGAGAGTCTCCTCCTGTGCAGGAATCCAGCTCCCCCGAGTGCTCCTCAGACAGCTCCTCGAGCAGCGTGGAGTCAGACGAGTCCAGCTGTGACCTGCTGGAGATGAACATGGAGGGCTGGGAAGAGGCCGGAGAAGAGCCCCCCAGCGTCCCTGAGGACAACAGCGTCCCCCCGAAGCGGTACGAGTGTGCCCGCTCCAGCCGAGCCCCGGGGGCGGTGGGGCGTGAGCCGGTGGTGGTGGGTACGGGGAGCCAAACCCTGAGCCACGGGGCTGCACAGGACGCCCCGGGATTTCTGCAGCCACGGGAACGGGCTGGGTTAGACCCCACGGCAGGGGCCAAAGCAGGTGTGGGGCTGAGTGTGGGAAGAGGCAGGACGGTCCCAGCTGCAGAGTCAGGGAGACTTTGTCCTTGCTGTTGCAGGAGCCTTTCCCCACGGACAGACCGGGCCCTGCGGGAGGTGGTGACCTGCATCCTGGGGCAGGTGGCCCGCAAGAGAAGAGGGGAGAGGGATGAGCAGCTGGATCTGCAGGACAAGCTCCAGTGGTAAATCTCTCCGGACACGGGCAGTGCTTCCTCTCCCGCAGTCCCTTCCTCCTGCTCCCCGCAGCCCCGCGGGAGAGAGCCGCTTCTCCTGGCACCGGCCTCTCGGCAGAGCCGCTCCTGCGGCCGCGGCTGGCGCCCAGCTGGGAGCCCGGCTGGAGCGCTCTCCTGTGCTCACACCACCTCTTCCCGCTGTGTGTCTGCAGCGAGCTGGCAGTGCTGCGGTGGGAACGGTCGGGGAAAGAGGCAGGCAGCAGCCAACACCTGCGGGAAGCTGCACCCCAAGCTGCACCCCCTGCCAAGGCGGGGAAGAGGAGGGCAGGACCGGTACGTCCCCAAGGCTTGATGTGGTGGCGTTTGTAATGGCGACGGCGCAACGGTGCGGCCAGGCTGGTCTGGGACAGCAAGCAGCCGGGTTGCTTTCAGCCCCGCGCTCCCTTGGCTCAGGGGTCGTTGCAGAAAGGCTCTGCAGTCAGGACCGTGAGCAAAGCAGGGCTGATGGAGAGGCTGAAAAGAAGGGGCAGGAGGGAGGGGGAGCGCTGAAATCCCCCCAGCCCTTGCCAGGGACACTAACACTGCCTGCTGCTGCATTGCCGTGGTCCTGCAGGCGCAGCCCCGCGTGTGCACGGAGGAGGAAACACGCAAGCTCTGGGAGTCCTTGTGCAGCAAGATAGAGCAGAAGCGCAGCAGTGGCACCGCCAAAGGCCTGGAAAAAAGAGCCAGAGCAATGGGAGGCCCAGGTACCGCAGGCACTGAAAAACAACTGGGGAAAGAGCATTCCCAGTTGAGTGTTTGCCTTTTGGAGTGCTCGCCTCTGAAAAAGGGGGTGTGGGCCAGCTTCAGGCCAGAGCTGGGCAAAGAGGGTGTTTTCCTGACAGCCCTGGGGGCACGGAGAGCAGCAGGGTGGGACTGCATCCCAGGGACCTGGACCTGCTCTCTCCAGACAGCAGCAGATCCCACCACATGTGTCCTGACCAGACTTGTTGCTCTGCACCTCTCTGTGCATACAAGACTACAGAGCTTTGTATTCAACTCCTCAGTTCTGGAGAACAGATCTACTCCACGTCGGCCAGTGCCAGGAGACCGTCTCAGGCGCTGAGGCTCGCGAGAGACACGTCCAGCAAGAGCCTCCTCCGGCGTGACGAGCGCCAGTGCCGGCCAGCCAGGCTGCTGACACCAGCTCTCCCTTCTGTTCAGTAAAGCCCCACCTGCAAACCGCTGGGTCTGACACTGTGGGTGTTTCCTTGGTGGCTGTGGAAGCTGCGCTGGGCAGTGGCGCAGGGAAAGGCCACTGCAGGGAAGAGGGCTGGAGCCTCAGCCTCAGCCCTGCTCCAAGGGCAGCCCTCCCCAAGGCTCTGCTGTACCGGCTCGGCTGCGGCCCTGCTCTTTGTGCCCCTGCACCCCGCGTCCCTGGCACGGAGCCTGCCGCAGCTGCACATCCCGGACAGGAGCGGGAGGAGAAGGAGGAGGAGGAGGAAGAGGAGGAGGAGGAAGAGCCTGGGCACCCTGGGGAGCCGAGCTGCAGGGGAAAGCATCCGGGGGCTCGCCCAGCCAGGGCACTGCGGGGCGCCCAGAGCTGTGCAGGAACCACCGTGTGCCACAGGGACAATGGCACCCCAGGCAGGAGCCGTGCCTGGGGAGAGGAAAGCCATGGCGGGCAGCTGGACTCTGCCAAAGCTCTGCTGGGGCTCCCGACCCTTTTGTTCCACAGCCCCTGGCAGGAAAGGCAGGCTGGAGCCGAGGTGGGATGGGGACACCTCCGAAAGCTCCTCTGCGGAGCCCTGGGTTGGCATAAAGCGTGTCACAGGGGCCTGAGAGCGGCTGTGTGGCAGGAGGGAAGGAAGTTCGAAACTGCTGGCTGTTGGGCACCCTCACCCTGCCCGTGCTCTGTGGGGACTCCACGCAGCGGGTGTCAGCGATGCTGGCAGAGCCCAGGCAGGCTTAACCGCGCTACGAGAGATCGGGCCCATTTGTCAGACCTCTGTGGGATATTTTTTCCTGAAAAGCCCTGATTTTTGGGCATCCTGACTTTGCCTCCATAGGAGTAATTCCTACTGCCATTTACACTCTAAACAGCTGTGCCTTTCTCATGGCACCACGCGTGAGGTTGGCCAACGGTCAACAAGAATGGCTTGCCTCTTCTTAGGTGAATCTAAGCAGCTAAGGAATATATGGATATATATATGTATATATGAAGACTTATGTAGATAGGTGCCATGCAAACACCTGCCCCTGAGTTACCTACCTGCTTCCCCTCCTGCTCTAGTAGGCAGAAACGGGATTTCTTCCCTATGATGCCAGTGACTTCAGACACCCACTTTGCTTTATCTTGACGTGCCGCACACAGGATCACCTTTCTTTGCACTGGAAGAGAGTCTGGATCACTGAGAGACAGAAACCTGCAGTCGTTGCTGCTCTGTAAATCAGGTCTTTTGCAGCCTTCAAGATGGATATAAAATGTAGCGAGAAGTCACTTGCAGAAATCATAGTCCTGTTTCTCCTGTAGTGTTCCTGCGCTTGCCCAAGGCGGGGGCTGGAGAAAGCGTAGGACAAGCTGAGGCACCATATGGAAGTACAAGAAAGTACAACTTTCACCCTTTGGCAAACAAGATTTGAGCAAATCAGATTGCAGTCTGGGTAATTCAGTGAGAAGGGAAACTGTGCGTGAATTTGGGGGTGGGAGGGGCTGTTTCTGTGAATAAAATGTCACACAGATGTGTTTGACATTCAAGAAGTTAACAGCAATCACTATCCTAAAAAATATAAACACCCCTTCCTTCCCCAAAGCGTTAGAGGCCTTCAGACAATACACACAGACTCACGGAGATTCCTAGATCCAAATCAGTTCACATTCCAGCAACTTTTAAATACAACCTCATACAATATCAAGTTCCCATCCATCATAGCATTTCGGGTTTGTTTTGGTTTTGGTTTTGTGGGGGGTTTTTGTGGATTTTTTTTTCCCCCCAATCGGAATCAGAGTTTAACAATTTAAATTCTTTCCTGGTCTAAAAATTATTAGATAACAATAAGAGTAAATTACCTTAGAGTACCATACTTCATCCCATTTTTTCCAAAGTTCTGCAGAACAACATTAATTGCAATACAGCACTAAAACCCAGAATTCCACATTTAAGCCACATTCGAGTACAGTATCGTTTCAAGTTTCTTTTATCAGAATATTTCCCCAAAAGTTACTCTAATGCGTAAGGATGCATCCTAAGGGGGAGCAAGGTGGTATTTTAGCAGCGGAACCGGTTCCCATTTTGTAATTATCTCCCCAAACAAAATTCTTTTGGTACGAAATACATATATATATATATATATATATATGCCAACTAAAATACTGAGCTCAGATATGACAACCAAGTACCAAGTTCAAATATGCAGTTGGATCACAGTTACTTATTCAAGACAATATCTCCATTTTAGCACTGCACCTCAAAATTATTTTAGCATTGATCTCAAAATTATTTGATAACAATAAGAGTAATATTTCCCTTTGGGGTCTTCTGGCTTCTCACTGGGTCTTTTCACTGATATCACGTGTGCCTTTGTTTAGTTCAGCTGTAGACACTGTTTATGGTCCATAGCCTTCCGGGTACTGTTTGTGTGAATAAATCCTTTTCTTCTCAGCAAAGTGCCAAACAGGCCCCGTTCTGCAGACGTCTGTGATGCCTCCACGTTAGCCTTGCATTGTTATTTTTTTCCCCAGTCAGTTCCGTTCTTCCCAGCAAAGTGTGAACCAGACCTTATCTTGCAAGTCTTCAGTGTAGTTTGTAGGTGCTTTTGGTAAATATGAGCAGAACTTTACAGCTCCAGATTTTAGCAAAGATTAGTTACAAAGTTTTCTTTTACAGCAAAGATTTTAGCTTCCTAAGTAACATGAAGCAGCAAGTATATTAAAAATCATGCAACCTTATACTTCCAGATAATTCGTTATTTCTAGTATGCATTTGCTTAAGCTAAACGATTGCTATGAAACATAAATTGGGCTCATCCACTGAGCTGTGAGCAGTAAAACCATGGCCATACGGCTGGTTATTCAGCAGAGCGAGCTCAAAGTAGGCTCATCCAGGCTGTCATATTTATAAAATAAAGTTGTTGGCTCATAGTCAAATTGCAGACAGTGGGAAAGGTCTGCACAAGACCCCCTGCACCCACAGCCCATTGGTGTTCAGCTGCTGTTCTGCTTCCCTGTGGGTCTCCTGGAAGGAGCTCTTGGCCTGGCTGCAGCCCAGGCCTTTCCCTCCTCTGGAGTCTGAACCAAACTGCCGCTGGGCTGGCTGGAGGGGGTCAAGTGCATCCACCACACCTGGGAACCTGTATCGTTCCTCCTCGTGCACCACAGCTGCCCCGGTCCCTTCCCTGGAGCCAGCCCCAGGATGGACTCCATCCACCCCAGCAGCCTGATCACCACGTGGTCCTCTTGGGAGTCACAGAATCAGAGTGGTTGGGCTGCAGGAGCTCTGCAGATCCCCAGCCCAGCCCTGCTCACACAGGGTCACAGAGCAGATCACACAGGTGGGTCCAGGCGGCTTTGGATGTCTCAGAGAAGGAGACTCCACACCCGCTCTGGGCAGCCTGGGCCAGGCTCTGGCACCTCCCAGCAAACAAGTTTCTGCTCATGTTCACATGGAGCCTCCTGTGTCACGGTTGAGACGGACAAATGGCATAGACCAAGTTCTCTGAGGATAAAAGCAGCAGATGCCATTTATTGCCACAAGTGCATTTTTATACAGTTTTACCAATTCAAGTGTCTCTTCACTATTGGTTACAAGTTACAGCAGTAACATCTCTTTGGCTATTTTTGCTGTCATCAATGTTACTCTTTTACTCCCTTCTCCCTCCCGGGTACATCCTTAACATCTCCGGATACTCCATCACTCCCATCTTTCTCATGGGTAGGCCTTCATATCTTCAAGGCTAATTTTTGTTCCCATGCCCTCCGTCAGGGAATCCACAGACCCACCATAGTCCCACATAACTGTGCACAATATTCCTGCCCTTCCAAAAATAAGCAAAAAATCTCACTCAAAACCCCCCACACCACAAAGATTTTTATTAGAGAAGTCTCACGATCGTAAGCCCGTATTTTATTAGAGACTTGTCCCAGCTGCCCGCAGAATATTTCATTTTTAGTAGAGATGCAGCGCATCCCCCTCCCCACTCCCCTGGGTATTATTTTTATCAGCTTTTGCTTTATCCCCTCCTATAATGGTTGCTCTGTTCCTTGAGCAATGCTTAGTGCTGTGGAGTCTTGGAAGAAACTTTGAGGGAAAATGCAGCACAGGTATAAAGTATCATTGACTCCAGTGATGTAGTGATTGACGTGGATACCTGCTGGGGACCAAGAAGGTGGGGAGATGCTGGTGGTGGTGACCACGAAAGGAGAAGAAGAACAATGAACATGAAAACTCAAGAAATGAGACCTCCCTGAACCACAGGTGAGATCCCAGAGGAGGAGAGTTGAAGGGCAAAGGAGTTCAGGACAACTGGCAGTTTTTCAAACCCTATTCAGTGCAAACGGTGCCAATAATAAAGCGAAGATCGCAAGCGTAACAAGAAACCAATCTGGCAGAATCACAGGCTCTTCTGCACCCTTGTGATCCTCCAGCTGAAAATAAAAGGAAAAGCACAAGAAGACAGGGTCATAATCAGAAAGGTCAAGGCAGAAAATCAGATAAAACTAACAAAGGACATCCAAAAGGGCTAACAAGGAAGAGCCCAGACAGGAGTAGGGAGAGGACAGGTCAGAGATATTGAATCTAAATGCAATGTTTTCACTTGGATGGTTAAACCCACACACATACACACCCGGCTGAGCCGCTCACCAGGGTCCGCACCCATCTCACCCCACCGACCACCTTCACATTTCCTCCTAGAAAAGCCTCAGGTTGTTACAGTGCTGGCAGAGCAGCACAGAAAGGCACCAAGACTTCACTTTTACCATTCACAGGGGCATGAATTAGGTGTATTCTCTCATGTCCTGTCCCTCACCCCATCTAGAGGGTTATTTCAAGAGCTCCTGGAAGACAGGCAGGCCCAAAGGTCAAGAAACCAGCAAATAATCTAATCGGAAGGAAACAAGGAAGCTTGGGTCACAATGTATTAATTCTGGAAACAAAAAATAAGCAGATTGAAACACTGGGAGAAGAGATTATTAACTCAGCAGAACAAGGACTGGTGGCTGGAGATGGACAGAGACTCTGAACTTTCAGGCTCAGGTCCTGAGTTTCACAAACCTGCAGTGTCCACTCCTTTAATATCATAAAATTTATATTTCCCTGAAGAATTTAGGCCCTTGAGTCAAGTTACTTAATGAGAAGAAACTTTTGTTTTAATCTATGTTTTCAGTTTCTTCTTAATTTTTTTTTAAAAGACCTCTTTAATTAGCCCTCCTGTTACTCATCTCTTCATTTTGCAGGGCTTACTGTGATTGCTGGCTTTTGGCCACACACTTATTCAGCTCATCTGAACAGAACTTCAGCTGTTGCCTGTAAGTTAGAGCTGAACATCCAAGTACAGGTATAAACACCAGAAAGTTACAGAAGAAGAAATATGAACCAATTTCTTTACAGGATATCTCACTCTGTCTGGTTTGCCGCCTCCTCAGGCGCAAAAATAATAAACCCTATTAATTTAAGTCTTATTTAGCTGTTCCATCTCTCTGCAATAATTGATTGGGCTTTAGACACTCAGCCAGAAAACACAATCAAATCAGGTTTGCCTGGTGACTGCGCCATAGCAGTGCCAGAAACCCCCAGTCCCCACACTTGCTCTAATTGACTAAAACATTTGGTCACTCGCACATTTCTATATAGACAATTAAGCTAAAGAGACACTACAAACGCAGCAAGACCAGCTGAGAGCAATAATGGATCTTTTCAGTCTATTTTTCTAGGGAGAATTACGACTTAGCGATGTTGCAGTAACTAAAGCGGGTTTTGTCTCCCCTTTGCTCCGGATGCAGCAGCCTCAGGAGCTCAACGCTGCACAATCGCTGCCTTGCAGGGAACCACACCAACGAATTATCTGCTTTTCCTGCCCTCCAAAAAAGCTGCCACGTGCTAAATCTGCATCTGTTTGGCATCTATCAGGGCTGTAGCACTTCCAGGAATGAGGGGGAAGGGCTCCAGTGCAGAGTCAAGCCACATTTTTTACAAATACCCCCAATTTTCTGAGTGCGTTTGGATGCTGGCTCCGCACCTGCCGGCTGGCACGGGGCCAAAATGTGTCAGTCACAACCAGGCAAACACAACGATACCCAGTTCCCAGGAAAGTGGCTGAACTGCAGCATTTCTTGCCAAAGTGATGCACAGAGAACAAACAGGCTCCTCGGACTCTTCCTCAGAGATCTTGGGGGAGCTGCAGCGGTCGGAAACATTGGCAGAATCTACAAGTGTCAAAAGCCTAAAAGAAGAGATCCAGAAAAAGAAAAAGAATTGCAGCCGCCTTATCTGCAACTTTGTGCACACGAGACAAGAACGGTGAGGCATGACATTTGTATTAAAAACATTTTGCCAACAGTAGATCCAAACTATCACTTCATACGTCTCCAATGGCACAGGTGGTACCTGCTAATAGAAGGTAACGTTTATCCTACCCAGTCACTGGTCCCTGCAGTTCTACATTCAGTCTTGCGTGACTAAGAATCTGCAAACGTGGTTTAAAGCAGAAAGCGTACAGCTAGTCCTGGCTGGAGGATTAGTAAGCTGTGCTGACATGCAACCAGTAGAGAGGAGCGTGGGTATGGAATTCCTGTCTCCCTGCACCAAATCAAATGACCAGCACAGCTCACAGCCACACAGAGGCTGTAACACCCCAACCACAGGGTCTAAAAAAGAAACAACAAGCAGAGAAAGCTTCAGTTCTGCTTTACATCAAGCTTAAGGTGTGCATGATGTGAGACTTGAGATGAGTGTCAAAATTAACCTTTAAGTCTTCCTCCTCAGTAGAGATCTGAGAAGACAGGCAGCTGCAGTGCATATGGAAAATCCAGCAGCTGAAAACCCATTTCACCTGCAGCAGGTCAATAGTCATAGAATCATTTTGGTTGGAAAAGCCCCTCAAGATCAGGGAGTCCAACCATAACCCACGCCTGGCACTGCCCCATGTCCCTGAGAGCCTCATTTAAACACCTTTTAAACCCCTCCAGGGATGGTGACTCCAGCACTGCCCTGGGCAGCCTGCTCCAATGCCCCACAGCCCTTTGGGGAAGAAATTGTTCCCCACATCCAACCTCAGCCTCCCCGGTGCAACTTGAGGCCGTTTCCTCTGCTCCTGGCGCTTGTTCCTGGGGAGCAGAGCCCGACCCCCCTGCCTCCAAGCTCCTTTCAGGCAGTTCAGAGATCAGAAGGTCTCCCCTCAGCTCCTGTTCTCCAGCTGAACCCCCCCAGGTCCCTCGTGAAGTGGTTTGGGATGGAAGGGACCTTAAAAATCACCTAGTGTCCACCCCCCAGCCATGGGCAGGGACACCTTCCACTGGACCAGGTTGCTGAGCATCCCAACATGGCAAAAAGTCCAGAAGAAAACCCAAAGACACCTTCCGGCACAGATCTCTACACCACCAAAAACTCATTGCAAGAAAAGGCTTGGAAAGCATACACAAAAAGGCATAATTACAAAGGAATGAAGTAGAGCAGTGGTTGAAAAATGCCCAGAAGTCACAAGAAAGACTCAGCCATCCTCCTCCAAAAATGCAGCCACCATGAGCTCGGTTATAGCCCATCTGATGTCACATTGTGCTTCACAAACTCCTCAACGACCTCCAGAGGGCTTTTCTTCTGAGGAGGGAAATACACAGCTGGCAAATCAGTGTGGGTCTACCAAGCAACCTCCACAAAAGCCCTGGGGTTGGAAGCAATGATTGTCTGTTAAAGCTGAAACATTTCGGTGCAGAAAAGAGAGCTTCACAGCAGGAGATCTTTACAGGGGGAAAAAACGTCCCAGTTTCCCGCTGTTTTACAGGAGTGTGCCGGAGCCGAAGGTCAGACACAGCGGCAAATCCATCACCACCGACTTCAGGAGCATTGGCTGGAACACAATTGCTGCACTTGAGCCACCACCCAAAAGAATGTTCTGACTAAAGCGAGAAAATGTCACTGTTGGTGAAAGGAACCTGTTCAAATTATTTCAGCGTTTTATACCAGAATAGAAGTGGAATCCGGGCAGCGGAATTTTTCAGTTTGCCCAAGTGCGACAGGAGAAAACTCCAGTTTCATTCCTAGGGCCGCTCAGTCTTTGAGAAACCCTTGAAAGGCCACCAAGAGCTATTCTTTAGGCTTCCTCTTTCCCTTAAAAGGAAAGAAAGCGCTGTTGAAAAGTATAAAAGGCTTGAGATTTGTGGAAGGGTTTGCTTCCGTGAACTGAAAGCAGGAGTGAGAACATGAGAGGGGATATTACAGGGCTCTACTTGACACGCAAAAATACTGCAGTCGCAAAATGGATGGAAAGCTTGGTCTTTCCGTGATGCTGCTTCAGATCCTTCTCGTCATACAGGAAACTAAGAACACCTTGGACATTTTTAACACGTAGTAAAAGCCTGCTAAGGTCAGTGAAAAATGCAGCTGCTTCAGCAGGCAAGCCAAGCCGAACCTGGTGTCAAGAAAACGAGACTGGCAGAGTTCAGGGCTGGGAATGCCAGGAGCTGTAAGAAATACCAACCTCACCAGCTGAGCAGAAAAGAGCTAACAAATTGTTAGGATCTGGCTTTTTGCCTAAACCCAGATGCCCATTTTAATCCAAGAGCCCCTTCTGCTTTGCAGCAGGGGACAACAGGAATAACAAAAATTTCCAATACATAAGCGCATAATTTCTTGTCAAACTAAGCCTATGATGGGGTGTCGAACATTTTCACCGGAGGCCACAGCAGCCCCGCAGTTGCATTCAAAGGGCCGAATGTAATTTGAGGATTTGGCCCACAGGGCTTGTGTTTGTTATGTGCATCGTGCTCCTTTATCGCCGACTCTGTCTCGTAACACAAAAGACATACTGGCTTTTCCTCCCTGAAACACAAACACGTATTTGCTTTCCCATCTATCAATAAATCGCCTTCCTTCCACATCAATCTTCCTCTTACTGGACATTCTGGGATTCAAATTGCTCCACCAAAGACGGTAAGATGTGTCACCTAAGTAAAAGATCTAGATGATACTTTCACCTCCATCAACTAGTACTGAAGAAAAACCAAAATCCTGGACCTTTCACAATAAGCCCCGTGGTAAGTCAGAACGCTTGCTGAGCCTGTCGCAAAACATCTGCCATGAAGATCTCACATTGGTGACCTCCACTAGTGGCAACCACGGCAAACCGTGTCTTACGGAAGTGAGGCCATGGGTATCGACCACACGGCAGCTCATCCCATTTCAATCCCTCCCCCAAATCTACCTGCAAGTTCTTGAGAGCTCCTCTCACCCAGGTGAGATGGAGAAGAGACATCCGTCCCTCAGCCCAAGTAGATTCACTAATTCCTACATTGGCTTCGCCATCCCAGGCTGCTCCCTTGAATTCTTGAATTAGATTCTGGAGGAACTGTTACTCTTTTAGCAACTAATTTGAATGAAAAAAACCTATTGCTATAATAAAAGCATTCTGAAACTAATAGACACTGGCAGATCATCTTCTCAGGGCATTTTGTCCATTAACAGCAGCTGTGTCACACACCTGTGCTGTTAGATTGCCCACAGAAGAATTCAGAAGACCTATGAAGATGTCACATATTTCCTTATTTGGAGAACAGAATCTACAATGATTATTGAAGTGTATCACCACTATCCATATAAAATAAATGAGAGATACTCCATAGATAGTGTGAGGACATCACTATCATCTGTATCACACTTGACTGATGAGTTCTCTGCCCTTACCTGAAGTTTGAGGCCAAACTTTTGCCAAGAGATTTTAAATTTAAAACCCATCACCATCCGCCAGAACAATCCTAAGAAAACAGAACTAACCAGCCACCTCCAAAAACCATCTTCCAACTGCTCTTGGACACTGCACCCAAGAAAAAGACCAGCAAGACAAAATCCCCTCAAAGGGTCCCCACGGGGAGGTTGGGAAGACACAAGAGCGCACGCAGTTCACGTTTGGGCTGCAAAGCAAGCAGAAAAGAAAAATCCAAATAAAACCACAGGATGGGACTCGAGAACAGGTTGTGTCACAGAAGAACCAGTTTCCCGGTCCCAGCTCCCCTGCCAGGGCCAGAGCAACGGGACCCTGGGCTTTCCCCTCACACCCATCTACTCTCCCCACGAAAGGACATCTGGGTTCCTCCAGCGCCCACCACAGCCCAGCCTCATATCCAGCTATCGCTCCCAATAAATCATTTGGCAAATCAAGGAGCGGTTAAAACTAACGATGGTGAACAACCCACCAGAGCACAGGTCTGTGCTGACTTTACAGCAGCAGGGAAGTCTAAAAGACAATCAATATTTTTGCACCCATAAAATAAGAGGACACTGAAGGAATATCTGTGGAGTCACACTGGGGGTTTGTTTGGGGTTTTTGCTGCTCTTGTTTTTAGTTTGGGTTTTTTTTTTGGTTGTTTTGTTTGTTTGGGCCCATTTTGGTTTTGGTTGAGTGCCTTTTTTTCCCCCAGTCATCTTTCCTATGAGAACAGCAGCTTGAGCCTCCCTCTAAGGCTGAAGAAAGATTTAAATGTACTTCCTGGGAAAAAGAAAACCACACAAAAAACCCACCACCCAAACTTTGAGCCCAGCAGGAACTGTTTCAAGCAGCTACAAGCAACTGCAGAAACAAATAAGAACGTGTTAGGCTGTACCTACTAATCACCACAGGAGACACTAATATGAAAAGTGCTTCTATCTGCATTTTAGTTCCTGACACCTACCTGAACAGATTAAATTACTAAAGCGTTCACACAGCAAAATGGAAGCACTGCAAATAGAACCCAGCCAAATACCTGAACCATCAGCCTCTCTCCAGCTCTGTGTTGCTTGCAGGCACTTAGTTTGTGCTGTATTTGTATTTTTATGCAAGACTGAACACTGATGGAAAGGGAATCAGCATTTTCTCAGGCTGCAAGATTGGCTAACAACCTCCTTTCCCATTTCAAGGGGCAGCACACTTGCTTCAAAACTGCACTGCCTGTGCCCTAAACCCAGTCCACACAAAGGCTGCAAATCTCACACAAGCTACCAGTTATCATTCAGTTTTGGAGCATTTTGGGAAGCTCAGCCTTTCAGCGGAGCAGAAACTTCAGAAAGGTGCAGAGCAGATACTTACAGTGTTGTAATGATCGACATAAACCGCATTTCCCAAGCCAAACACAGCGTATCTCAGGCCTTTCAGATACGTTTTCCCAAAGCGAAAGTCACGCGCTGCCTCTTCTAACCCCTTGCAGAACCACGCTGCACTCTCGGTTGGCTGCCCGTCAGTGTACGTAGCTACCAAGAACACACAAACGTTCCTGCCGGTTGTCTAATAATATCAAGAGAATAGAAGAGATCGGTGCATTTCTCAGAACGCTTCCCATTAGTAAGACAACTGGAACACATGGGGAGTTGGAAGAAGTTAAAAGATGAGGTTTTTTCTAAGTGGGATTTTGGTGTGGGATGCTGCAGGTGATAACCCCAACAGTGGCGAACGGCCATCCCCCCTGCAGAGACGCCTTAAATTAGCCAGGAGAG